>NW_024884811.1:8178530-8475681 GCF_019232065.1 Centrocercus urophasianus
TGTTTTTTTTTTTTTTTTTTTTTTTTTTTTTGCTTTGTGCTTTATCTGATCTGTGGAATTCTCAAATACACAAAATATTGGTGCAGGTTTGAATTGCCTCCCTGTTGTACAATTCCAAGAAAATAAGTTTTGTAAACTAGATACTTTTATGGGGATAGCAACATTGATGTACTGTTAATGCGAAAAGAGTTTAAACTTTATCTTGGACATATGTTGCAAATAATTTCTTACAAAACTGCATATGAATCTTCTTTATAAAACAAATAAAAATAATTTATATTTTACCTTTTCATGATTTATTCTCTGGGGCTATCAACTCTCATGGCAGACTGCAGTTAAATTAGGATTTGATTGGTGTGTGATATGTATCATGATCTTCATTTAGGTGCTTAATCCTCAAATCTTTAGTGCTGAGTTTGATTTCCCTGGCTGAGCACGGAGGGAGATTCTGCACAAACTCATACCAGCCGAAGTGCAGAGTGGGGAAATGCCATCACTGACACCAAGTCTCAAACTATGCCAGACTGTATGTGTGCCCTTGGCTTCCAAAGTAGGGGCTTATCTCCTCAGAACCGAAACCTTGTGTTGTATAATAATGTGTTAAATAAGTACTGATGAAGAAAGAGTTCTCTGTAGTCTTGTAGGTAACTCCAGCTCTTGAGGAACTCATAGTTTTGGCTGCCCACTTTGCTGTTATTGCTCCCACCCCAGTGGTACAAATGCATAAACGTGTGGTGATCAGAACCGGTTGGAAGTTTTACCAGAAGTAAGAGATGGTGCACACAGTCACCGTTTAGGTGGAATGTGGCCTACAGCAGAGTGTGAGGGGCTGTGCGCTATTTTCTTAGTCTGCAACTTAGACCAATATCTGATTTTTTTCCACACACTGAAGCTGTGACAATGCATGGTCAAAACTGAGCTCCAAAGTGAGTGTCTCTGGACTCCTTCAAGGAGCTAGGAAGATCTCCCAAGTCCAGCAGTTGTGAAGCAGCCAACTGCCTCTGCAGCCAGTTGCTGGGGATCAAGATTTAATTAAGCAGGAGATGCTTATCAGTCCACAGGCTGTCTGCAAGGGCTGCTTTAGAGTCCAGCTATGTAATTCCTTGCAGACTGCTTTTGTTCCTGTGTATTGTATGGGTATGCAATCAGGGGCTGCATACAGAACAGTTATCCTAAGTGCTTCATTCCAAAATCATAGGATTACTCAGGTTGGAAGAGACCTTAAAGATCAAGTCCAACCATGACCTAACCATACTACCCTAACAACATGAATGTTATTAATCCCATCCTGGATTGCTGCTTGTGAGAATCACATGGGCAGTTTGCTTTTTTCCTACCTAACAGTTGTATGTCAGAGCCAAGTGCTACGGGAACCATTTCACAAACAGTGAACACGTGATGGCAACGAGGGGACAAGGTTGAGACTGTGTGCCCCTTAGGCTTATGACAGGAGAGAGACAAATACCACTACTTACACCTGAGGAATTGAGTCTGCATTTTATTATTATTCGTTTTCTGTGAATTCGTGAAGTCACCGTGCTAATTCACCATTGTTTGCACACCTCAGCTCACCTTCTTTGCAAGTGTTTTCCAGTCTCAATCCTTGGCCCCTTTCCCAAACGTTCACTGCTCCGCCCTAGCAGGAAGCAGAGGCGATGAGTACTTCACGCTCGTTTTAAAAACTGAGTCATCTATCCCTCCGCTGTGCGCAACAGCAACCAGGCGTTGCGCTACTCTGCCCACTCACCGCCATTCTACACTGCCTCTGGGCTAGCTCAGCCGTTACAGCCGAGGGAGGGACGTTTCCTCTCTACCCGTACTGGGAAAAGGGCGGGCTAGCAGCTGGGCGTGACAGAGCCGAGCCGAACCCCGCACAACGCCGCCCCTCCGCCCGGACTGGGCCGCGACACTCCCCGTGCCGAGAGCGTAGTGCCGGGGGCGGGACAGGTGTTCCCTCCACCAATCAAAGATGTCGACGGGCCCGTCAGGTGCTGCGACTGGCACCCAATGGGCGAAAGCGACGCCTCGCGGGCTCTGATTCAAACGGTCGGCGGGCGCAGCGCGTGCGGCTGCTGGTTTCCGTGGAGACGGGGAGGCCCGGCCGCGTCCATGGAGCCGGGGCTCGTCGGGCCCGGGCCGTACCGCGCCACCCGGCTGGTGAGTGAACGCCCGCTGGGCCGGCTCCTGCTCGGAGCCCTGCGCATCCTTACTTAGTCCCGGGGGGAGCTTCTCCCTAGCGGTTCCGTGGAGCTGAGCCTCTGAGGGCCGAGCGCTGCGGCCCCGGGCCTGTCCGGGCAGCCTTCCCCGGCGGCCGGGGACCTGAGGCGCGCTCAGATACGCGCTCAGAGGCGTGCTCATATGCAACGCCGGGTGCTGGCGCTACCTGAGGTGAGTCCGTGCGGGGCGATCGGCCCTGCGGAAGGCGGCCGTGGTCCGGGCCTCCGCCTCACTAACAGGGCGAGGGGCGGCCGAACTTCCCCCTGGAGCCGCTGAGCCGTCGGGAGCGGAGGGCTGTGGGTGTCCTGGCTGCCGTGTTCTTGTGTCCGTTCTCACATCTCTGGTGTTTAAATGAAAGTTCGGGTTTCAGTGTGCTTGTTGCCCAGGTGAACGAAATCTACCCAAATCTGTGTTCTGCGTAACTAAAACGCTTCCTGTGGAAGAACTCCCGTAACAGTTTGATTTGTGTCTCCTTCCTAGTGGAATGAGATAATCGAACTCTTCCGTGCTGGAATGCCTCTAAGGAAGCATCGATGCCGCTTCAAAAGCTACGAGCGTTGCTTCAAAGCCTCGGAGGCAGTGGACTGTTTGCATGAACTACTTGGCTCTAACCAAAACTTTGGCCCAGAGGTGACTCGCAGTCAAACGGTTAAGCTGCTTAAAAAATTCCTGAAAAATCATGTTATTGAAGATATTAAAGGAAGATGGGGCAAAGAGGACTTTCAAGATGATGGCCATTTGTATAGGTAAAGCTGTGTATCGTAGCTGTGGAAAATGTAGGTTTTATGAAAACATTAATAGCTTTTATGTAGGGGTCTTACAGATATTTCTGAAAAATGCTGTTGCAGAGGTATTAGTGTGTCTTTTTCCTTTCTGTTAAAGACACTTTCTCCTAGTGATGTCAAGTAGCAGGACTTAACGCTTGATTTTTTTTTTTTTCTCAATATATTTTTATAGGAACTTTTCACTTGATTTCATGTTACAAATACAAAGTCATTTATAGATTTTACAAGGTGGCAGAGTCTTTATGCTGTTGATAGATCTCAGGCTTGTCAGTAACTGAAAGTGTATTGAAAAGTGCTGATAAAAGTGGGTATGATAGTGAGTGTCCAGCTCCAGTTCTCCTTCCCCAGCCCCTCCCCCATCTGCCTTGGATGAAATTTCCATTCCTTCTCAGAGAAGAGGGGCCATCTGAATTTAAGTATCATCTGCAACAGCACTTTTCTTTACACCTTGGATCATCGATAGATATATTCTCTAGTTAAGAAAGTCTCCTGAAAGAAAAAAATTCTTACTTACATCAAGGATAATTGTTTGTTTATCCTTGTCTAACCTTTTAACTTGTACTTTGTTAACAGAGATAAACTAATCTATTTGAGTCAAAAGCTTAGTATGTTTAGAGGGGTTCTTTCACTTCCTGTGGCATCTGTTAAGGCTTGGGTGTCAACAAATTGTGGGTTCTAAATTCTTACATTCTTATATTGTCCTGTTTAATAATGTAAAAGTAAACATTATCTTTAGCATGAATTTGTAACTTACATTGTGATGAATCTTCTGTTGAAGAAATGGAAGCAGTAATGTTATGTTTCTGCTTATGAGTCTTTCTCATAAAGCATTATTTCGTATTTTTATTTTTCCATGGAAAATATTAAGAAATCATTACAAGTGTAATGTTGAATTTCCAATTGGTGTGAAGTTTTTTTATTTTGCTGTATTATCTTTCATAGTTTCTAAACTGACGTGTTAGCTTTTTTTTCCTCTCTCTTATTCGTACATCTGTGCTCTAAGCACTGCTTTTCACTACTGCTCATTTTCTCTGTTAACTTAGAATACTTTAAGGGTAAAAGATACGTATGATGTAATTCTTTCTCTGTTGTTATAAACAGAATACAGCTGAGATATTTTTCTCATAAAATAACCACATTTTTTGTTTACAAACTTGTGCAGATTATTTAAAATCAGTTGGATTTGTGATCGATTCAGTTAACAAATTAATACTGACTCAAATTTCTTTACTGCTGCATGACATCTTTCAGTTAGTGGCTGCAAGTTCTTGGTTTAATATTCTGAAGAAAAAAACAAAAGCAAAAATAAAAAAAAACCCTATACCTCAGTGTTACAACTTCTCAGCCAAGTAAGTTAAATATTTGAACCAATTTTGATCAACCTTTGTAGGAGAAACTTTAAATAAATTTGGAGGAATAAAAATTGAATGTGTTCTCCAAATTTAGCCTCATTGGAGGGGTTTAATGTAATCATTAAAAAAGGAAGCTTAATGTGTTGTCCTGTTCTTAAACTCTTTTCTGGCTATCTGCTTGAGGCTGCTGTGTGGGGTGGGAGGAGGGAGCAGATACTGATAACTTTGCTCATGAACTACCCAGTGATTCAAAAAGCTGAGGGGCTCTTGCACCTTGACTTTAAACTGGAACTAAAGGTTAAGTGTAATGGAATGATGTGGTATGAGCTGGTTTATACAGCTGAAAATCACCTTCTGGTGGGAAGACTATCGGAGGATGCTGGCATAAAAGTATGTTGAGAGTGACAGAAGACAATTAATAATCATATCAGTGTACTTCATGTTTCTAGGAGTTATGTTAATGATTGGAATAGAAAGGCTATGTACTTGGTTTTAGAGATAATTTCATGTATATATTTCAGGAGCAATGCAGAGGAGAGGGATTTTGAAGAAACTGGAAAAGATGAGAGGGGAGGGTGCAAGGTAGAGGTTTTGCAAAATACTTTTGATGAACTGTGGAATGCTTGCCTTAAAGCAACTTTTGGTGTAGAAATGGTAGCACAGAATTGTAGTATTTGTTATTTCCTTTCTTTTCCATATACATAGGGTTAAACATTATTTTTCTGGCCTGCCTTTGCTCACATATTTAATGTCCTGGCAGCTCCCTCTGGTGGACTTCACTAAAGTTAATCTTTTAGATACAAATGTCTTACAATCCTAATATAAATTGAAACACAAGTAGCTTTTACTTCCATTGATAATACTTACACTGGAAATCTTGACTTGGTTCGTAGATTTCCATGTTAATGGACTGTAACTGCAACTATATGCTATGATGCAGAGTTGTCAGTGGGAATCAAGGTAGTTAGATATTTCCATAATTTCTTGTATAACTGAAGTACTCATAAAGAACATATAAGATGTGCTGTCAAATGTTGTTTTGCCTAAAAGTGTTAGGAAAATTATTAATTGTCAATGTGAAAAATAATATGCTTTCTGTGTTGGTGACTCCTGACCTAATGGCTCAATGTAGTCTAAAATAATAAATTATATGTTCCAGTTTTGGAAGCTTTCAGGCTTTATGCTTCTTGGAACCTGAGCAATTGTATTAAAAGGGCATGTGCACTGCTAGTATAGAATCATAGGACCTTTTGAATTGGAAGGGACCCTTGAAGGGTCATCTAGTCCAGCTCCCTGCAATGATTTTAAAATATTTAAAATACAAACAAACAAAAAACCACCACCACCACCACCAACAAAAAACCCTTCTTCCTTATATTCAGTCTAAATATCCCTTTTTCAGTGTGAAATCATTTCCCCTTGTTCCATCACAACAGACCCTGCTGAAGAATCTCCTTACTTCCTAAAGCCCTAGATGCTGAAAGTCTGTGATCAGATCACCTTGCAGCCTTTTCTTTGTCTTTTTGACACACTTTTCTGTGTCCTGGTGGACGACAGGTTGGCCATGAGCCAGCAGTGTGCCCTTGTGGCCAAGAGGGCCAATGGCATCCTGGGGTGCATTAAAAAGAGCGTGGCCAGCAGGTCGAGGGAGGTGATCCTCCTCCTCTACTCTGCCCTGGTAAGGCCTCATCTGGAGTACTGCGTCCAGTTCTGGGCTCCCCAGTACAAAACAGACAGGGATCTCTTGGGAAGAGTCCAGCGGAGGGCCACAAAGATGGTGAAGGGCCTGGAGCATCTCTCCTATGAGGAAAGGCTGAGTGAACTGGGTCTGTTCAGCCTTGAGAAAAGAAGACTGAGAGGGGACCTGATCCAGGTCTATAAATATCTGAGGTGTGGGGGGCAGAATGGCGAGGCCGGACTGTTTTCAGTGGTGAGTGGAGACAGGACAAGGGGAAACGGCCGGAAACTGCAGCACAGGAAGTTCTGCACAAATGTGCGCAAGAACTTCTTTACAGTGAGGTGACGGAGCACTGGAACAGGCTGCCCAGGGAGGTGGTGGAGTCTCCTTCTCTGGAGATGTTCAAGACCTGCCTGGATGCCTACCTGTGCGACCTGCTGTAGGGAACCTGCTTTGGCAGGGGGTTGGACTCGATGATCTCTGGAGGTCCCTTCCAACCCCTACAATTCTGTGATTCTGTGATTCTTCTCCAAGGTGAACAGCTCCAGCTCACTCAGCCTGTCCTTGTAGAAGAAGTGTTTCATCCTTTTGATTATTTTTGTGGTCTTTCTCTGAATGTGCTCCAACAGGTCTCTCCTTTACTGAGGTCTTTACATCTAGATGCAGTATTCCAGGTGAGGCCTCACCAGTGCAGAGCAGAGGGGTAGGAGCACATCCCTCGCCCTGCTGTCACACTTCTTTTGATGCAGCCTGGAATACAATTGGCTTCCTAGACTTTGAGAGAGCATGTCCATCTTAACAGCCACCAAAACTTCCAGGACCTTTTTGGCAGGGATGTGCTGTACCCTTTTGTCCCTTAGTTTGTACTGCAGTGGAAATTGCCATGACCCAGGTGCAAGACCGTGCACTTGGCTTTGTTGGACCTTGTGGAATTCACTTGGATCCACTGCTTTAGTCAGTCTAGTTTTCTGAATAGCACCGCATTCCATTATGGTCTTAAACTGAGACAGAGGAGGTTTGGGTTGGATATAGGAAGTCTTTCACCCAGAGGGTCATGACACACTGGAACAGGTTGCTCAAGGAGGTTGTGGATGCTCCATCACTGGAGGTATTCAAGGCCAGGCTGGATGTGGCTCTGGGCAGCCTGGTCTGCTGGTTGGTGACCCTGCACATAGCAGGGGGGTTAAAATTCAATGATGTTTGAGGTCCTTTTTAACCCAGGCCATTCTATGATTCATTCTATGATTCCTCAGGCATGTCAGCTGCCAGACGCAGCTTTGTGTTGTCCCCAAACTTGCTGAGGTTTCATTTAATCCTGCTGTTGAGGCAATGAAGATATTTCAGAGCTGTAGTCCCAATACAGATGCCTAAGAGTCACTGATTTCCATCTGGACATTGAGCCACTGACTACTAACTACTCTGTAGGTATGGTCTTGCAACCAGCTCCTCATCTGTAGACCAGTCCACCCATCAAATCCATATCTTTCTACTTGGAAGAGAAAAGTACTATGGGTGCTCTATTAATGGTCTTACTGAAGTCCAGATATATGACACTAGTGGCTCTTTCTTTGTCCATTGACAAAGTTATGCCGTCTTAAAAAGTGGCAAGCTTGATAAGGCAGAACTTGCACTTGGTGAAAACATGCTGGTTATTCTGCATCACCCTTCTCTCTTCCATATGTCTTAGCGTAGCTCCCAAGAGCATCTGCTCCATGATCTTACCGAGCACCGAGGTGTGGCAAATAGGTCAATAGCTCCCTGGATCATCCTTTCTACTCTTCTTAAAAGTGGGTGTGACATTGCCTTTTCTCCAGTCACCAGGGACTTTATCTGAGTACCAGGAGTTTTTAAATACCGTTGAGAGTGTTCTGACTGTGTCAACCAATTCCCCCAGGACGCTGTAATGCATTTCAGTGGAACTCATAGACTTATGGATGTTCAGTTTCCTCAGATGATCACAAACCTGGTCTCTGCTTACAGCAGAATGGGCACTGCTCAGCCAATTTCCACCTTCTGAACCACCTGCTTGAGGGCTGCGTGTAGAGCACCAGCTAGCGAAGGCTGAAGCAAAGATATTGAGTATCTCAGTCTTTTCCTTATCTTTTTTTACCAGCCTACCTTTGTTGCTCACTGTACTTTTCTGGTTGATGTACCTGCAGGACTCTTTCTTATTCTTCTTTTCATCTTTTGCCAAGTCCAGTTCTGGTTGGGCTTTGGCCTTCCTAATCCCATCCCTACTCAGCCTAGCAGTACCTCTATACTCCTCTCAGGTTACTTGTCCTTGCTTTCACTGCCTGTGCGTTTTCTTCTTGCTCTCCAGTTTGATGAACAGGCTCCCTGGTTCAGCCATGCCTCCTTTTCCCTAACTTCCTTCATGAGGAGATGAAAAGCTCTTGAGCACTAAGGAAAGCTTCCTTAAATACCTGTCAGCTCTGTTACACTCCCTTGTCACTGAGGGCTATTTCCATTGCAATTTTGTTATCTAACTTCCTGAAGAGCTAGAATTTGGTTTTCCTAATATTAAGCTTCCTGATTTTAGTCTCTGCCTATCCAGTATCCCTCAAGTGTGTGTGAACTCCACCACTGCATTATCACTGCAGCCCAGGCAGACTCCAATTATGTTAGTGAACAACAGGTCCAGTATTGCATCCCCCTGGTGGGGCTGTCTATTACTTTGCTCAGGAAGTTACCCTTGATGTAATCCAGGAAACTCCAAGTGCCTGCAGCTCACTGTGCTCCTTTTCCAGCAGATGCCAGGGTAGCTGAAAGTCTTTCAGCAAGATGAGAGCCTGCGATCATTGTGTCTGCTGTAGCTGGAGAAAGGCTTCATCAACAGGCTTTGCTTGATCAAGTGTCCCGCATTTGACACCAACCACAAAGCTTCTTTTGTTGCCTCTGTCTCTCACCTGTAGCCTTTTATTTTGCTCATGGCTGTTTTTCAGGGGCAGCTCTTCACACAGTATTTATTCCTTGATGTAGAGGGAAATGCCTCTTCCCTTCCTTCCCTGCCTGTCCTTCCTGAACAACATGTAGCTGTCAATAGCCACACTCCAGTCATGGGAATCATCCACCAGGTTTCAGTGATGGCAACTACAAAGTGGTTTTCCAGGAGCCACTGGTGGCTTCTATCTCTTGTTTGTTTCCCAAGCTGCATGTGTTGGTGTAGAGGCACTTACTTCAGCTGGACAGCTGGCCTTGCTGTCTTCTTGCATGATAACTTCTTAATTCCTTTCAAGTGTTTGCCTTCAGTCTTCTTGTTGCTTTCAGATGTCTGGGATTTCATCTGTGATGTTTGTTACACCATTAATTCAAGGTTAATTGACACAAAAAGGTATCTTTGCTACCTGCTTGTCTAAAGTGCTAAAACTAGTGCTGTTTGTAGAAAACAGTGTAAATCTTGACATATCAGCTTTGGAACGCTTCTCAGTTTCAATCTAATTCTTGGGTTATTTTTGTGTAGAAACCAGAGACTTTTCACCGTCCGTCCAAAAGCTTGACCGTATGAATCTTACTGTAATGCTATGTCATGGAGTTTCTCTAGATCTGTCTGATATACTGATTTAAAAAAGGCCATAAAATCATGACATCTTATTTGAGAAGAGGGGAATGCGCCTACTTTTTCTGGTTTCAAGAGCTTCTCTCCTGGTTGAGGAAATTGACAGATTCAGGTGAAGCTAGAAGGGAAATGGGAAACTACTGAGAATATTGTAAAACAAAAGAAAAATAAGATTCTTAACCCAATAAAACTAGAAAATAAAATTAATGTGAAAGCTAATCAGATGTTGGGATTGAAAAGGTGGACTAAAATTTTAGAGAACTTGAGAAATCTTGAGTATGAGAAACTTTATGGCAGGATATGATTGTGTAATATCTACTTGTGTACAAGTTCTAGTTGCTTAGGCATAGCTATAACTGACCTTCACACACTGATAAGGGGATGAGGGAGGTAAAAGCAATTTCTTAGAGCATCAGGAATCTTAGCATCTAAAACTTGGGAGTGTGGGTAAATGAGATTTGATCTGAGCCAGATTGATGGGAAGATTATAATCAGATTTATTTCGAATGTGCTGTCATTAATTTTTTTTACATACGCTCCAGCAGGGTGAGGATTGTTTTCTAGTACCTATAGGGTCTAGCTTAGGGTTTATTTCTGCCAATTTCTTCAAGGCACCTCTTGAAATGCATTAAAGGGTGAAAGTTTCCTTCTCAACCAGCTGGAAAAGACTCCAAATTGCAAAATATGATCTTTGCATAGAAAGCATGTAGACAAAAAGAATATGGTAATGCGGACAGAACTTTATGCACTGATTTGTGTGCATGCTAGTTAAATGCAAATGATAGGTCATGTGACTTAATTATGTATCTTTGCTTTGCACATGGTGAAAAACCTACCTACAGCTTTTTCAGCAGAAACCCACCTTCTAAAGAATAGTCAGGTGGTGCTGTTTGAGATACACCAAAGACATCTACCCAAGGCTTTCAGTTACATCATAGAATATGCAAAGGGCTTCAGCTATTCTGGAAAAGCAGATAAAGGTCAAATGACTCATCCTAGGATGTTTGACCTTTTACTTAACACCTATCTTCAGGCAATTAAGGTGCTCTGTAAATGTCCAAGGCTTTTGCTGTACTTGTGTATGTGAAAGCTTACTTGCATAGTTTTCCTTTGGTAAATATGGAATAATGTGAAGTTCAGAAGTTTTAAAAGTGTTCTCCAATTATAGATTTCCTCCTTCCTCACCACTGAAGCCATACCCAAAGAAACCTTCATTTGGAAAGGAAGTCATTAAATTTCCAGATTGGAATGATCCAAAGGCTGGCACTTCCCAAGAACACATTCCTGTGAAATCGATCATGACGGTAAGATACTCAGTTAATTTCTCCAGACCTATACACATTTGGAAAGCAAAATTCAATCAGGAATTCTTCATTGTGCCACAAACTACTTGGTTAGAGAATTAAACGTAAAATACTTCTAATTGTGCGGAGCAAAGTTGTTCTGAATGATTTGCTGAAGATTTTGGCTTTGAGTATTCTTTCTGTTATAGACTGTAATGTACTTAGCGTCCTAGTTCAGCATGGATGAACTAAGACGGATTAAATGGATCATCCAACATGGATGAGGAGGGCGACTAAGATGATCAGGGGGCTGGAGCACCTACCCTATGAGGACAGGCTGAGGGAGCTGGGCTTGTTCAGCCTGGAGAAGAGAAGGCTGCGGGGTGACCTCATTGCAGCCTATCAATACCTGAAGGGAACCTACACCCACGAGGGGAGTAAACTCTTCAAAAGGGCTGACAACAGCAGGACTAGGGGAAATGGATCGAAGTTGAAGGAGGGAAGATTTAGGTTGGATGTTAGGGGGAAGTTCTATACAAGGAGAGTGGTTAGGCCCTGGAACGGGCTGCTCAGGGAGGTTGTGGATGCCCCGTCCTTGGATGTGTTTAAGGCCAGGTTGGACGGGGTCCTGGGCAACCTGATCTGAATGTGTGTGTTTGGTGGCCCTGCTAGGCAGGGGGGTTGGAACTACATGATCCTTGAGGTCCCTTCCAACCCGGGTGATTCTGTGTGATTCTGTGTGTGTGGATGCATTTGCCAATATATTTGCATCTCAGTGTGCTCTATTTCAAGTGACATGTTTCTTATCATATAAGACATAATAATTCCTTTACTGTTGCTTACAATATAACTTCTATTCTGACACTTCATGTTGGAGAACATGCATAATATAATTCCTTGCTATATACTGTAAAGTTGCTGGTGATTACATTTCCTTTTCTACAAGGAATACATTGTGTTGAAGGAGAAGCTGTCCTCCTTCTGTTGCTATACTTGGTGAGCTTGGAGAATCATCCTGCTCTGTGCTCACTTGGATTGATCCAGCTTTTACAAAGTTGGGAAAAAATATTGCTTTTATTGTTAAAAAAAAATTGTCACTTGTTTTAAATTTTATATACTAAAAGCCTAGGCCTTTTGAGTTTCCTTTCTTCTAAACCTTTCTTTCTGTTTAAATTGCGTTCTCATCCTTTTTATGTACTGTTGGGATTTCTTTTAGAATTTTAGCCTTTTTATTGTTGCTGTTCAGTGCAAGACTTTTGCCTTGGATTTCTTGGTGAATGATAGCCTGTTTGGAAAAGCAGTTCCTATTGTTCTGCTGAACATTAAGAGGTTCTGAGCAAATAGCTATTCCACACTTGTAATGCAATTATTTACATGCAAATCAAATGTTCTGTGCATGTGCAGCAAGTTCTATGTGGAGGCATGATCCTTAGAACTGCAATAGTGGGTAAAAGATTTATACGGAGGAAAGAAAAGGTAGTGCAGAGGGCGAGCAAAAAAAATTAAAGTGTTTTAGTTACTGAGTAAGTACTTGCTGCAGTTTTAATACATTACAGATTCCAGCTGTTTGCTCTAAATTTCAATTCAAGCATCCTGTCCTGGAAAATGCTATCAAATGTCTGTTTATGTACAACTGTCTTAGATGTGCCACTATGCAAATGATGCAAAGGAAAAAAGTTTTTTTTATTATTATTATTTTTTTTTAAGGCTAGCTGCCTTTAAAAAAAAAAAAAAGGTGAAGTGGACAGGTAACTTGAGGTGGTTTAATCAAAACTTAAATTGCTGCAGCATCAAATAGAGTGCTTATTGGCTATGTGTGAATTGATAGACAGGGATATGGGTAGTGAAATACTGATGCAGAAAGCCAGATACTAATTGCAGAGGATTTTTTTACATTTCAAACTATCTCAAGTCTAGTGTCCTAGAGTGACTGTTAGCAGTTGAAGTGATTAGGTGCATTCCTGGAGTGCATTTTATGATTTAGTTGTGATCATAAAGAATGCTGTTAATTTGATGTAGGACTGCTATGGTGCAAATCATTGCACAGTAACTAGGAATGATCCAGAACTTTGCTTTAGAGTATGCTATGAACACAGCCTGCATTGTATGTGCACTTACCTGATGACAGTTTTCAAGCACCAAACTTGAATGTGAAGACTGAGTAAAGGATAATAGTCACATGAACTTGTATTCTCTTTACTTCTCTTTAATAATGATAGATTAGATATGGTGGATGTCTTTATCTGTAACTGTGCGCTTTCACTTTATTGCTGTTTTGAACTTGCTAGTAAGTTTACTATTTAATTATTATCAACATACAGTGAACAAGAACAAAAAAAAAGTTTTTATCTCACCTAAAAATTTTCCAATAATTTTTCTATAAACAAGTGTTTAGTCTTAGTATGGTATTTGGTATGAACTGGTTTTGGTCCTGAACAAGATGTGAACCGTGTTCTAGACCACTGACTTTTAATGTGGATTTTAATGGCCACTCAGATCATTTTTTCAGCTTTGGAGATGCTAAGTAACAGAGAAAAGATGCTGTGCATGTGAAAGCTAAAATGCTTGCATCTTGGAGATTTTGCAAGATTTTAAGACATTTTAAAATTATTGCATTGTAACACATTTGTGTTACACTGTTAAGTATTTGAAAAATCAATGGCTAATGAGCAGTGCTGTTTTTTTTTTCCTTCTGATTTTAGAATTCTGAAATGTGGTACAAGCGTCACAGTATAGCTATAGGGGAAGTACCAGCGTGCAAGCTTGTTTTCCGCAGGGAGTTAACACAAGAAAACATAGAAGAGATATGGAAATCAATGACTTTGTCACGGTGAGTATGCATGTTAGTAATACTAACTTTCCTGCAAAATCAGCAGATCAAGTTCACAAGAAAACTTCAGTACTACCTGACTTCCTTCTCTTGTACTATTTCAGTTCTTTTATTGTGTGGGCTTTGTTTTGTTTTATCACATTTTTCCCTGAATCTTTCCCTTCTCCTGTTACGAAATTGAAGAACTCATGTAGAAGTAAGACACCATAAAGCCTTTTAATGAAAAGTACAAAACTTAATATGAAGAAATAGCTATGTCTAGAAGTCTTAGAGAAATTCCTTACATTTTTCATAAGAAATATCCTATGCAAAACTAAATACCTTATTTTAGAACGTTTTTTTGTCCTGCAAAAATATGCTTTAGATAATTTTACATTATGATATCTTTTCATCTAAGCCTGGCATACTGTCTCTATGTAATAAACTTGATCTAGTGCAGTGTAGCATAGGAAACTGTGTGATCAGAGAATAGTGTCAGTCTGCTCTAATCTTCCTTTGCATGCTTATGACTTAAATAAATTATTTAAGTGTAAAAGGTCTCTTTCACAACTGTATCTACCCTAATGCTATATATTTTCTTGCAAATTAGATTATTAATGTATTTGTTGTGTTTTTAATGTATTTTTACAGACTACAAAAAGTCTTGGGTTTGGATTGCCTGGATGAAGTGATAGATACAAAGCTTGTGAATTCAAAGCATATTGTCCAAAATGCATACAATGTCAATAAGCAAGGCATTGTCACTTTAGAAGACAAATCAAGTGGGTATTTCAGAAGTTCTTGTTTAACTTCTTAGGTTGTGGTTTGTTATTTTTAAAAAACAACATAACTCTGATTTATACAAATACATAGCAACTTTACACTTTTATAACCACATTAAAAAAACTAGAGTTTTTATGAAATGTACTGTTGTTGTGCACCCCACCAGCAAGAATCAGTTTCCTTTTCTCCATCCTCACATTTTAATATCCCTGCTTTAGTACATGTATTAGGTTTACGTGGGAAAGCTTTGGCAGCAAGGAGGATGCTGTAAGAAGAGCCCAGCAGTTGCCCCATGTCAGCTCAGAGCCAGTGCCACCTGGCTCCAAAAAAGTCCCAGTGACAGCCAAAAATGATCCAGTGAATGATCCAGTGAGTCATGCTGTGAGATCATATTTAAGAAAGGGGAAAAAATGCTGCACAACAGCAGGGGGAGAGAGGAGTGTAAGACGGCAAAGGCCAGGGGGCACTCCAGGCCCAGAGCATATCCCCACTTGCATTCTGTGAAGGAGCCCACGGCACAGCAGAATTGTGTCCTGAAAGATGCTGCAGTTCATGGAGTTCTTTGCTGGAGTAGGTCCTGTGCTAGAGCTGCCACCCGTGGAGGATCCATACTTGAACATTTAACTCCTGAAGGGTGGACTCTGTGGTACTGACTCACATTGGAGAGAATTGGAGAAATGGAACATTTGGGAAGCCTGCAAAGAAAACTACATCTAGATTTTAGGTATCCCATTCTAGATGACTGGGTGGTAGGGACTGTGTCATGGTTCTATGTTTCTTTTGTTTTTGGGTTTCAGTATTCCACATCAAAACATCATGTAGTGTACGGGGCATTGAAGTGTCACTGCCCCAACCCCAGCTACCTATCCCTGTGCATTACAGCAGTCACGGGATCTGGCCCTTCCAGGTGGGGGGGCGCTCTCTTGCTGCCTTGCAGTGGGTGCTGGAGGTGCTTTCCTGGCCGTTCCAAGCTTTTCAGGTTTGACTCGGTCCCGGGAACTCTCTCTCTCTCATCTCGTCTGATTTATTAATCTCAATTTCAGATAAATTGCATATATTGTGTTATTTTGTATTCCAATATTATAGTAAAATAAGTTTTCCTCCATAGATTGCTGCCGCTGCTCTTTTCCTCCCTTCCTTCCTTCCCATTTTTGTGGGACTGGGGGGAGGGGGGAGGGCAGAGGCCTGTTGCCCCTGTCATGGACATAGATTGATCTGGTCAACTCCGTGACAGACTGTAGTTTGCTTTCAGTTTCACTGCTTTAGTTTGTTATTATCAATAGACAACATATTATATTAATTTCCCTTGAATCTGTTTTGCCTGTGACACTGATTGGTGAGTGATCTGCCCCATCTCAACTTGCAAATTTTTTTCATCATATTTTCTTCCCTTGGGAGACTGAGAGGGAATGAGAACTGTATGGTGAAGTTTAGCCTACTTACTAGCATGAAACCATCACAGCAATACTGAACAAAGGTGAAGGAACTGACATTTTTCAGTTAGAATTGTGGGGATGTATTTTTTGAAGCTGCCTTTGTCAGCTTATCTGTGCCTGGAGTGTCTACAGGAGAGCAACATGTAGTGAAAAAAAAAAAAAACAAACAAGAAAGGATGAGAATATATACAGAGAGGCTTAGAACTTTTAATTTTTGCATTTTCAGTCAGTATATTTTGAAAGAAGCACCGTGTAAAACTGCTTTTCTCACTAGGGAAACATTAAAAATGATATGAGAGATTACTTAACATTGTAACCATGTTTTCCACAAGATCTGTAGAGAAGTGAAACATCAGGTAGGAACCTGATTTGGTTTATGAAAGTAACCATGTCTAAAGCATTTATGTGTTAGTTCTCCAGACAGTTGGAAGACTTCAGGATATTGCTTTCCTCTTTTCAGAAATGACGAAACTGAACATATGAATGCTTTTCATCATGCATAGTACAAAATAACCACTTTACACATTCATTAGTCCCTTACAGAAAATCCAATATGTTTGGTTAAATTTTGCAAGGCAGATTAATACTATATGATACAGTTTTCCTTATTAAGCTGCAAGAGTTGTAACTGGTTGATATTGAAGCACTGAATATACTATGTTTGTAATCTGACAGAAGTTATTTCTCTCTATATTAAGTAGTAATCTGTTTTTTTTTCCTTTCAGTCTACTTTATAAGAGGAACGTCATTAAGAATTTTGAGTTCACTATGATCTTAGAATTTGTACTAGAAAAAAAAACAAACAACAAAAAACAAACACCTGAGTTACACTTTCATTTACATTTTTTTAATTTTTCCCTTGTGCAGAGGACCTACCTCACTGGATATTGTCAGCAATGAAATGCCTAGCAAATTGTAAGTAAACTTGGAATAGAACCTAAAATGTCACTTAAGAAAAAAATCATCTTCATGATGATTCACCACTTCATCAGCATTTCACCAAATATCAGTGATATTCATAGTCAGTATTTTTTCTGATAATGGCCTTGAAAACAATGTTGAAAAAGATCAGTCAGTGAGCATATGTTCTCCTGTCAGTGCAGTTTACTTCACTGAAATATCTTAAGGTTAAACTATTTCTATTTTTCCCTCAATTATGTTTGTTTTCACTAGATCTGTTAGAAATATAAATAAACTATTTTTAATAGTGTATCTAAGCTTCTTTCCTGCATGAATTTGCACTTGTAGTGGCTGGAATAGCAAACAGTTGATTAGCTGCAAATTAACTTTTTCTTTTTTTTTTTTTTTTTTTTTTTTTTTTTTAATAGGGCCCATCTGCTCAGATTTGAAGCAACCTACATATTCAGGATTTGAAAGAGATGTCTTCAAAACAATAGTGGACTACTTTGGCCAGATGAAAGAACCACTTCTTACATTTAATTTTTTTGATGTTTTTGTTAGTGTGTTAGGTAAGTGGTCTGGGATGTAACAAGAAATATATTCCTGGTGCTTTAAAGACAGTTTAATTTTTAGCTATAGCTTTTTAAGCGTCAACCAAAACAAATTAACTTACCACATAGAAGTAGGTGGCCCATAGAAATATCAAAAATACGAAAAATTAGGAAAAATAGGCAAGAATTCTGGGTTTAAAAGTAAACATGCTTTGTGGCATGCTGTTTTTCGACACTTTTTGCTAAGAGGTGCAACACTGCATTTTATGATCTTTGTAACTGAAAAAAGATTTCAGAACAATTATGTTCAATAACTGCTAAGGTTATGTAACAATTCTTCAGATAGTAAAGGGGCTTATCAGTTACTGACATTTTTTAAGAATTTAGTATTTTCGTATTTTGTTAGTGTTTAGTTCACTATCTTACTTCAAATTGATTATAGTTCCATTTTGGAATTTTTCTTCTGAGGCAACAAATGTTCCTGACAATATCTTTTAGATCCTTCCTACTCTTTCATGCTTTTTTTTGCTTTTCTATTGTATTTAGTATGTTTCAGGACTGAGTTTCATTTCACAGCATTCCAGATGTAAAAATGAGAATGAGCAATTCATATCAACACTTCTGTACAAGTGAAAAGAAATTGTGCACTCTTTCAAATAAGTGTGAAAAGCAGTCACTTCACAAAAATATATATATATATTCCATATGGAATTTTTCCTTAAAAACAAAAATAAATATATACAAATCATGAAGGTATAGGATTTTAAGAACTGCTTTGTTTTCAATCTTCATACTTTGCCTATCTACTTAAAAATACCAGCAGTATATGTTTGAAATTGTCAGATCTTTCTAGCTTTGCCTAGGCAGCCTACTCTGGACACCAATTTACAGGCATTTAAATGTCTAAAAAGTTGCATGTGGCTGTAATGGGATGTCTTGAGATACTTGATTTAAGTACCTTCAATTACTTATGTAAGGATAAGAGTGGTTGGTCTAGAGTATTCCCAGGTGTTTTTTTCACGCTGTTTTACTTTTTTTATGATTCAATTATTAGTTTCCCTCTTTAGCTAGAAAAAGAAATTCAAGAAGGCAACTCATCTTCTGTTGTGATGTCTCACTCTCCTTTTTGTACATAAAAAATAGTTCTTACTAGTAGTAGGAAAGCAAATAAGTGACCTGACTCTATGCACATGCAAATAATGTGGGGAATAAATGAGGAATTACTTGTGTATGCCTGTTGGTCTCTGATCTTATTGGTATCACAGAGGCGTGATGGGATGGGTACAGGTTCTTTAAGAATGACATTTAGGTGAGGTGAAGTCACTCTACTCAGTGACCAGCTGAAGTGTGTGGAGCTCTGCCTGGGAGTAGATGAGGAACAGACGAAATTTATGGATTAAACGAGGGCAAGGACAGGTGACATTATGATGGTGATCTGCTGTAGGCTGTCTGAATAGGAAGAACATGTGAATGAGGCCTTTTACTCAGATGGAAATTTCACAAGGCCTGGTCCTGGGGGCCTTTAAGCGCTATGATATCTACTGTAGGGACAGCACTCTTGAAGATTCCTGGAACAAATCATAGAATCATAGAAGTGCTCAGGTTGGAAAAGACCTTAGAGATCATAGAGTCCAACCACAACCTAAGCATACTACACTAACTCTAACAACCCTCTGCTAAATCGTGTCCCTGAGCACCACATCCAAACAGTTTTTAAACACATCCAGGGGTGGTGACTCAACCACTTCACTGGGGAGCCTATGCCAGTGCTTAACAGCCCTTTCTGTAAAGAAGTGCTTCCTGATATCCAACCTAAGCTTACCCTGGCACAACTTGAGGACATTTCCCCTTGTCCTGTCACCATTCAGAAGAGACCAACTGTAAGGCACTGTAAGCACCTTTCAGATGTTGGAAGAGAGCAATAAGGTCTCTCCTCAGCCTCCTTATCCCCAGACTGAACAGCTCCAGTTCCTTCAGTGCTCCTTGTAGGACATATTCTCCAAGCCCTTCATAAATCTTGCTGCCCTTCTTTGGACCTGCTTCCTTCTCCAAAGGGTAGAAAAGCCAGTGAGGAGATGTACTACGTAATACACTAACAGGATGGGGCCTGTGGGGAATCTGAAGTCCAAGGAAGTCTTGGCTGCAGTTACCTTGGAATGGTGGAGTGGAATCAAAGGTTCACAACAAACTTTCAACCCCAGGAGAGCAGACTTTAGCATCTATGGGAATCTTCTTACTAGAGTGAGATAAAGCACTAGAGGGAAGAGGGGCTCAAGAATGCTAATTCAAAGGTTGCCTCCAAGATCAGGGGCAATGTATCCCAGCACAGAGAAAGTGGCAAAAATATCAGGAGACCTGTATGCATGAACAGGGAACCGCTGGCTAAACTCAAACACAAAAAGAAAACCTACAGAAGGTGCAAGTCAGGACAGATAACCTGGGAAGAATACACTTCCTTCCCAGAAAAGGAATCTGGGGAGATGGATTCTTAAGATATTTAGAAAATACCTGTGGAAATAGGTAATTGAGAAATGTTTCTGTGTTACTTTATTATTTTTTTTTTTGAATGGTAAACCAGGTCTGCTGCAAAAACACAGCGAGGCTATAGAAGCTCTTCAAATATCTTGTCTCCTGCTGCCACCAGAAAATCGGAGAAAACTGCAGCTGTTGGTGAGAATGATGGCAAGAATTAGCTTTAACAAGGATTTGCCACCTCTTTCTGAATCAGTGAGGACCAGAGTCTTGGTATGTATAGTAATAAGGCAGAAGATCTCACAAGGCTTTTGGAGTAGCAAAAGCTACTCTCTCTTACTGGAGAGCATATGTAAAGTAAGGCTTGCTTATTTGATGAATAGTTTCTCTATTCCAATTATGCAAAAAACATCTCTGAATTTGAACAAGTTGCTTTTGAACTTGTGAGCAAATGCAGAACTTGCGCAGGACTTGAAGGTTTCCCCCACCTTAAAGTTAAATCCCCTCTGATTTTTTTTCTATGCAGACTTAAACAGACTGACTATTGAGAGTATAATAATGACAGAATAATAGAAGATGAGGTCTCTGTTCTTCATAATTGCAAAAAGTGTGAGAGAAACAGACTGCCTGCTTGAATTAAAGTTAAAAATATATGTCTGAATTTTTTTGTTTTTGCAATGAGAAAAGCAAATCGTGCCAACTGATTTCAGTACTCACTTTTGTTCTTCACTTAACTACAGAAACATTCTTTTCTGTATATCATTTTTATTCATAATTTGACAAACCCCTACTCTATGCTAATGTCAGTGAAAACTGTGATAAATATATAAATAGCCCTACAAAAATGACGTTATCACAGTCACATTTGTATTGGTTTTATTTTAGGCAAAATTTAGCTATTCCACTATTTCTTTTTGTTAACATTTAAGTTCTCTGCAAGGAGTAGAGCATTGGAAAGCTCAGCCATTCCATAAAAATCTTAGGATGTCTACATCTGAATTTTTTCTGTAACAATGAAGATTTTAATTAACAATAATGATATTTTATTAAGATAATTGAATTATTGACTGATACTTTTAATTAATTAACTGTAAATGATATTTTTTACAAAAATAACGTAATTATAAAGTAAATGTTATTTTTTTAAGTGAATCCTATACAATCCAAGTACTTTGTATTATATTTTATTTCAGTGGTTTAATCTACATCACAAAGCAAAAAACTTTGTTCTTCTGTGCTAGAAATGTTAATAGTGACTAGTACACAGCTAGAAAGCTTGTAGTCTCATATTTGAGTGTTCATTTACATGTAGTGAGCTGCACCTGAAATTTTATTTGAAGGATTAGAAAGTAATGGCATTAAGGTTTCCTTCTGCCACTTAACTTCTATTCAATTGCTGTGTTGTTTTTAAAAAATTATGAAATTTATGCTCTATTTGACTGGAAAGGCCGAGTGAAATGCTTGAGAGTAAAATGAAGAGCAGCCATTCTATGCCTTAGGTCAGCATTAGATTGTTTGAGGCAAGAGCCATCTTCGGTCCATTCAGCGTCAGTACAGTACACAGTGCTTATTTTTTTAATTTTTTAATTTTTTTATTTTTCGGAAGAATGGTGAGTATTTTGTTGTCAAGAGATCTTTTAGGAAAGATTTTAATACATGCAATTTTTTCTCTATAAATAGAAAAGTAAAGTAAACTTTTTTTTTTCTCAGATGGTTCAAGCATTTTCCCGTTGTATTCTCTGCTCTAAGGATGAAATGGACTTGGATGAACTGCTTGCTGCTAAGCTAGTATCTTTTCTCATGGACAATTATCAGGAGATATTAAGTGTTCCATCCTCCTTAAAATCTTCTATAGAGGAACATGTTGTACATGTCCAAAGAGTTCAAGTAGGTGTCTAGTGGGAAAAAACACCTTGTGTCACTCTGCTTCAATAGCAAAATCATTTGCTATTGCTCCTGAGTTTGATGTATCTTAGACTTTTGTCTGTCTCTGCTAGCATATTAAGAGCTAGTTTGTTTTGGCTACTGATACTCCATCATAACTATGTAGTTAAATGAAACTAAACAGATCTTGGACATCTTAGGGACAAACATGTTCCCATCTTGGTCAACTTCATCTTCTCCAGGAATGGGATCACAATATTTTGAAGGCATCCACATGTACTCGACCTTATCATAACTTAATTTCCTTTTTCCAATATCATATTTTCATGTTTAGTTCAACATTTATTGATTTCCACTGAAGTACTTAGCCATTTATTTTTCTAAGAATTACACGGGCTTCCAATGTTTCATACTTCTTGACTTACTAGAATTCACTCAATTTGTGCAAGAGGTAGGAAGTGGAATTTGTGGTCTTCTCTTTTTCTGTTGAATGACTTTGAGTAATATTTAATGACTGTAATGACACAATAGTTAACTTGGTGAGGCTCTTGTCTTTTTTCCCAAATTTGTTGCAGAGAACAACTTTTCTTTTTATTCTTTCTCCAGATAAAATATGCTGGAGCTGACACTGATGCGACTTTTCCTGCTCCATCATTTTGCCATCAAATCAGCACAGATGAATTTGAATACCAAAGGGCAACTGGCTCTCAGGAACCGCTGGCAGCTTTATTAGAAGAAATTGCAACGAATAAAGAAATATCTGTGAAAGACAAGAAGAAGAAACTCAAACAAGTAAGTAAAAATTTCTCCAGTATTTATTTAATTTTGAAAAGCTTTATGGATTTTTACATTTATGGTCCTCTAAAAAAATAATGACTCTCAAAGCAGTAGATAATCTTGGGCATTTATAACATTTAATTGTTTAGAATAGAAGTGCCATGGTGAATAAGCCATACTGGAAAACAAAACTTAATTGTCTATACAGAGATATAGAGAGTGTGTTGGAGGAATTTTCTTGCTCCATTCATGGATATGACAATTCTTATTTTAAAATGACAAATATGAGTGAATTCTTCATTTAAATTAATTTCTTTTTCTAGTTTCAGAAATCTTACCCTGAAGTGTATAGAGTACGATTTCCTACCCCTGAAACTGAAGCAGTGCTGTTTCCGGAAAAATCGAAACAGAAGCCACCACTTCTGATGTGGGCTTTAAGAAAGCCTTTTCAACCATTTCAGAGAACCAGAAGCTTTCGGATGTAAAGAGTTTGTATGTAATACATCAGCAAACTGAGTCAAAGCAAATTCTCAATGGATCTTACACAAAAGGAGCATGTAATTTGCTCAGAAAAAATACTGGAGTCTGTAGAGAACATCAGTAGAGAAGTGTTGAGGACACAGAAATGTGAACCAATGTCAGTATTTTTTAAATCATGATTTTTTTTTAATGTTTGTTTTGTAGTTCTTAAAAACAAGATGATTAACTTGCATTGGGGATAAGGCACACTTGCTGTAGTTTGATCATTTCAAGGTCAAAACTTGTGTGCAATGTATTGTTAGTTAATCAAGAGCATTTTTTTGTTGTATAAACTAGGCCGTTTGTTCATGTGTAGCTTGAGAAATTCCTAATCTGTAAGTACACGAATAAGTATGTAACACTGGATTTTGTTTTTCTGTTGTGTGACCTGTTGTTCTTATATAAAATTTATTTCATAAAACTGTAAAAACTCATTAATTTTGATTCTTATGATGCATTACATATAGGGTCAACTGTTGTTGAAGAGCCATTTCTTTTTTTAGTATAGACTTAAGAGCCTTTTCCAAAAGCTGTTATGAAATAGTGCTGTACAAATTTGGATGGCTGTCCTCTAGAACTCATTTTGTCAGGAAAATTTGAATCTTTGCATTTCTTCTGGAAATGCAAATATTTACTTGATTTTGGAGTATTGAGTACCCTTAATGATCTTGTTTGTTTTCCATTATGAAAACTATTGTACATGTAACTTGACTGGGAGTATGACTTGATTCTGGCAACAATTTGCAGACATCTACTGGTATGATACTGGTGGTACTTTTAGGTTATCCATCAGAGTTTTAAAGAACAGTTTTTTGTATGTCACTGAATGTCGAAGTCTATGCAGAGAGGGAAGGCAGCAGGTATCTCAACCAGTTTGTCTGAAATTCTAATAATGTGCTGACTAATCTGCAGCATTCACTTTGCTAACCCCCTAGCATGTCAATAAGCTTGCAGATGTAAGGCTGTTGGTTTAATAGACTGGAATGTTTCTCGGGTATTGTGCTCTTTATGAACAGTACATGTTTTCATGGTCTGTCTTCACTCTTACGCTTCTTAACAGTGATCATTGTTTAAATAAATGTGGTGCTAAAGGTACACTTTTCAAATATTAAGAACACATTAAAATTAATATTGAAAGTAGTCTGAGGCCATTTAAATTTTTTACTGGGTCTCTGGCAGTGATGTATCTTCTCATGTTTGTCATAGTATTCTGCATATTCTTATGTACAGACTGACTACTCATAACATAAACATTTGGTTATAGCAGTAATCCATAAAGTGTAAGAGCTAATAAGGCTAGTGTTTTTCATAGGAATGAGGAAACCCACCCGATTTCATCTCTGACATCAGTTCTTAACTGCACAGGAGAGGTAGAATTCTATCTATTAGGCACTGAAAATAATATCACTACTTATATGTGAGCCTTCTAGTGTCACACTGAATTGTTTCTCCAGTGATCCATTTCTACTGTTCATAGAGCCAATTTTAAACAGCACTTTGTGTTTATTCATTAGTTTCTAGTAGTAGCAATTGAAGACATGGTGTTTCTGTGGGTCAATTACAGTTGTGTTTCAAATAATTCTTTTTTGTCTGCAACAAAAACAAACCAAGCAAATCCATTTGTTGACAATTCCCATGCCTGCCAAAAAATGCTGTCACAAAAAATACTCCAAAACCTCAGGGGGGACTTGGAAAGAGAACTGCAGCAGAAATAATAGTTTCGCAAGACTGAATTTTAACTGTGGTCTAGTCTTGAAGACTGACAAAAATTATCTTGGAAATAGAGAATATTTAACTACAGCTGCTATTACATCTCTTCCTTGTCTCATAACTGAACTAAATGCGCACATACAAAGCAAATATGGTATTTCTGAATGGAGGCTGGAAGAAGAAGATTGCTAGAACAATAGTACAAAGAAGACGCTGGTCTTGGTAAAGAATAAAAATGTTTCTGTATTCCTAACATGTAATCAATAGAAACCTCTGTTTTTTTATTAACGTTCTTAGGAATATAACTTCTCTATGAAAGCCGTGTAGTGTCTTGATATTGCCAGGACTGAACAACCTTGAATCAGTTGGGCTTTATTTCCTGTGAACTGTGAGATTCTTCTGCTTACACAAGTAGTTGTTACTGGAGAGGTTAGCTAAATTAAGACTTAGCTGACATTCTTTTTAAACACAGCAGGTGGAAAACTCAATAAAGGTAGATGATCAGTATCTTAAATATCTACCTTCAAGCTCATGTGTAAGTAGGAGCTATTTCTCAACATTGTAGTCTAAATTTAACTCCTTAGTACTAAAGTTTCTATTGCAATGCCATTATTTGTAGCTCTTGGGCTTTTTGGAAAAGAATCAGAAACTTTCAGTTGAAGTTTCTGTGATTTTTGTTTTGTGTGTATGCTAAGACCAAATAGGTAATTACACATGACTCTAATAGCAAACCTTCCAGAAGAGTGGAAAACTTTATGCAAAATTTTAGTGGGACAAATTTGATGCAGAATATTATAGCTAATTATTATTCAGTATGTTGTTTTTGATTTCTCATTGAAAGTACACTTGTATGGTGAATGTAGCTTTGTTTGTAAAACTAAAATTACAATTGTATTTCAAAGTGTGTTTTAGTTTTTAATCCTGAAAGTTATGCTGTGGGAGTGAGATAGCTATATGGTATGTTTAGGTATGGTATATGGGATAATATACTTAGCCTGTATTTGTTTTATTATGGACTCCTTGGAAATACTAATGGAATCACATACATGGTTAAAAATTGTAGCTATATTAGGCTTTTTATGGCATTACTTTTAATGGCTTCTGGCAGAATACAGTCATTAGTCAGTAATGGTTAAGTGATTAAGAACTGCATAAATGTAAGTACAAGGGCATTGTAACTGATGGAGATGCACTTTATGGATTTTTTCAGAAAATCTGTACTGCATTTTCCTGTCAACATTTTCACTGAGAATGTGAAAATGAATGTTAAAAAAAACCAACACTCTTGGTATCACTAAGTCGCCTTTTCTGTTTTCAGAATGCTCAGTAATAAGACATCAAAAAGGAACTGTGCAGGTTAAAAATGAATTCATACATGGTCACATCTAAACTTACATCAAAGAGCAGGGAATGTAGGTCATTTGAAAAAGAAAAGAGAGGAGTAAAGATTGTGCTCTGAAAAACTACAGTTCTATGAGTTTCCTCCTACAGTGAACAAGGCTTCCCAATATGCTGAGGCAGAGGGCTAATGTGATTCTTTAAGGTCTAAATTGGAGGTGGTTACATAAAATCAGCTGACTCATCTCTTGTGTGACCTCTGCTCAGTACTGAGTGACTGATACTGAAACATTGCAGGATTTGCAGATTTTTATAAAACTATAGATGGTGGAAAATGAGAATTCAAAATTACTTTCCTTAAACTGAAAGTTTGCATTACTTCAGTCTTTCCATTTATGCAAAACAAGAGCAGGAAGTCATTTGATTAGCTCATGGAAGTACATTTACATAAAGAAGTACATATTTTGGTAAGCAACAACGATGTGGGTTGAGATGGAAGCATTACGATGTAGTTGGAAAGTTGAGCTGGATGTGTTTAAATATAGAGGTTTTTTTTTAATAACATTTAGGGCACTGAATGATGGGAATGTAGTGGATTTTATCTTTTCTTTATGTCTTCAGAAGTGTCTTTTTTTCTGATGGATATTTGGATATTTGCTGAAACCAAGGTCACTAAGCTCATAGCAGAGTGAGCAGAGAAGCAGCATAATGACTTAACGTATAGGAGACTGGACAAAATCCCCTCAGTCTGCACGCTCTGGATTTTAACGAAAGTTGCCCGTCTGTTCATATTTATTGGCTTCACTAAGTGATTTGATATTCAGTAGCTGATGTGAGTTATTTGTCATTTCTCTGTGTTGTTTTTTTTTTTTTTTCTTGACAAAACTGATGAATATAGGCAAAGTGGGATCACCTCCAATGTTGTGATGGCACAGCTGCATCTGGGTTAATGAAAATCAGCTATATTCTACCTAAAACTGGTCAGGGAGGGTGAGGTATGTGTCTATGTACTGCAGGATTTCTGCCTGGAAATTAGAGAGAGGAGAGGACCCATGGAGATATGATCTGATGGCTGTTATGAATTCTAGTAATAGAGTAGTTGCTTTATTATCTATGTAAGTATTCTAAAACGTGTCTTAGTCTTGTATTTTTCAGCCTGGAATTACATGGTGCTGAATTGATCAAGGTCACACCTAGGAAAAACAGCTCAAAACATCCAAAACAACTGAAAATTTTTCATCTTAGCACTAATGTAAAGCTGTCTATAGCTAGTTCTTGTAAATATTTTTTTCTACGATTATGGTTTGAAATCACTGCAAGGCTCTCTAAAACTTCAACAATGACTGTGAGAGAGCAGTGTTTCCTGAGCTCGTCTGCTGAAGAGAGGATGGACTGACCTTGGCACTTCTAGACAGACTCTGAAGGTGAATAAAAGGCATAACGTAATATATTTACATGTTTGCAAATTTATCCTTTGTTTTCTTGTCTAACTTAAGTGCCTTAAGCACTTATTTGCATGAGGATCTGGCCTTGTGCATAAGTAAGATATGCTATGTGATTTCAAATTTGATGTGCAGCACTGGCTTATAACTTTGATCTCACCAAAAGCAGATGTTCTATTCTGAAGCTAATTTTGCATTCCTACAGTGGTGACATGATGAGTTTATCAGTTTCTTATGTACTACGATGACATTCAGAATATTAGCTTTATTGTTCAGAGAAACTGTCTGAAGTAAATGGCCTTTTGTATGCTGGCATATATGCAAAGTATTTTGGGATCCTTGGTAACTACTATGTAGAGTTACTGCCCTTTAGATGCTTGGTAATTTATGACCCAGCAGAGGTCAGCCTTGTGACATTTTTCAAGGCACATGATCAAAGAAAAGGAGTAAAATTCTTTTGAAAGCCCTTGAAATTTTATTTTATAAAATGTATTTCTGCTAGTTACAGTTGGATAATGTTGTGTTGTAGTTAGGTTTGACTTCTTAAATACCTGTCTATGTATGAGGATCGTTTATTGCACTGTAAAATCTTTCCCTTGTTTGAACACAATTTTCTGAGTAACTTGAACTGGCTCCCTAGTAGTTCTATTCACTTAGACAGTAGATGTGAATATGCAATCATAACACTGTCAGAGGTTCTGCTGAGTCTTCCGCAACTGTGCTTGCGTTAATGACTGAAGCATGACACTTGAAACTGAGATAAAGACACTGCCTTTTACATTCAGCCAGTTTTCTGGAGCACAGGCCTTATGAGGAACAGTTGGCGGAGCTGGGGTTGTTCAGTCTGGGGAAGAGGAGGCTCAGGGCAGACCTTACTGCTCTCTATAACTTCCTGAATGGAGGTTGTAGTGAGCTGGGGGTCACCTCTTTTCTCGTGTAACTGGTGATAGGACCAGAGGAATGGCTTCAAGCTGCACCAGGGGAGATTCAGGCTGGACGTTAGGAAATACTGCTTCTCTGGAAGAGTGGTCAGGCACTGGAATGGGCTGCCCAGGGAGGTGGTGGAGTCACCGACCCTGGGGGTGTTCAGGGAATTTTTGGACGTTGTGTTGAGGGACATGGTTTTGTGAGAACTGTTGGTGATGGGTGGATGGTTGGACTGGATGATCCTGTAGTCTTTTCCGGCCTTGGTGTTTCTGTGATTCTGTGATTCTAAACTTCACAGTCGTTTCACTCCCTTACTGTTACTTTGGTTTTTTTTCATCTGTGAAACAGGAGACTACAGATGCTGTAAAGGTGTTTTTTAAACATTAAAAACACTGAGATGAGAACAATATTCTGAGATTTTGGAGTAGTTAATAGAAATATGTTCTGTATCTCTGTTCAACAGTAAGACTTCAAGGCAAAAATCCACCTCTGAAACAGAGTCTGCTTTTTAATGCTTTCTTTTTTTTTTTCTCCTAATGTTATTTATTTATTTATTTATATTTGCCTTCAAGGAGGCAAGATCAGCTTGGAGCAACAGCAGCTATTAAGTTTACCTTTTTCAAAAGATGATTACAAACCATCCAAAAAACTGGCAGCCAGAGCACATAATCTTATAAAAATATCCAGTTAGACAGATAAAACAAGAACTTATTAAAATGGAAGTTTACCTGAAATCAGAACATTTTATTAGTATGCTGTTACAGAAATGTTGCAGCATGCCCTTTTTGAACATGTCACTGAGGACAAGTTAATGTTTAGTACTTGCTCAAGAATCGGAAAGCCAAGACCTTAACGTGAAGAATCCTATTTATTGTTTATGAGCAAAAATGTGTGATGCTGTTGTTGTTCCTGTCCACTCATTCCATGGAAACGAAAACAGTATTGAATGCCTTGGGTAGTATATGCTTGTATAATTAGGCTCTAACCTAATGGAAATATGCTGATAATGTGCACAAGTAACTACCATTATATAGCGCTTTCCAGATCTTGAGTACTTCTTGACTCTACTGTCTTAAGAATCTTTAATTTGAAAGCCTATTTTGACCTCAGTGCATCAGCTTTTGCCAGGTACTTTATCATGTAGATAGTTCAGATTTGTAAACAACTCTTCTATTCAATTTATTAAGTCTTTCTTAAGCACTGGAAAACAAAAGCAGGTGCAAAAACAGGCGCTCTGAATTGAATTACCTTGGGTCAGTGTGCGCTGAAATTAATAAACAGAATGTAGACTGTCTTAAGTGAAAAATCACTGGGATGTTTGCACCTGCTCTGCACCACTCCTGCATTTGGGAAGACAGCACAGAAAGGTCTGATCTGATTTTGACAGAGAAGCTTGCTTTTCAAGATCTCACACAGACACTCAGTTACCCTCTTCAAATAATAGACATCTGCTTAACTCATGCATAAGCTTATTTCATACTAGTAATTTGATTGAGTGGAAGTATGCAGCACTGCCTGGGCTCTTCTGGGATGTATACAAAACTTTTCATGCGTCTTCAATTGATCTAAATTTTTTTACCCAGTATGTGCTATCCTTGAAATTCTAAACATCGGGTTAAACAGTAATAAACAAACCATTTCTGTCCTTTCAATCTAAGGATGGTGGATTATGAAGCAGATAGAAAATATAGATATAAAAACCACAAAACAACACAACCAATTATGTAAAGATTTATTTTCTCTTTTTCCCAAATAAGGGTGAAGAGAGTCTTATGTAGCTTTGGAAAATGCAGAATTGTATAAATCTTTATGGAAAAAGCTATACTATGTGCATTTAAGTGAGAAACAATCAATATTCAGTCTGCTCTGAGTAGAAGAATACTGATATATAACTAGTGTGCATTTGAAATCTTACAAAAGCTCTGAATTTTTTTTATTTACAAAAAAAAAAACAACACAAACCTTAGGTATATAGAATGAATTAGACAAAGGGTTAAATTCCTCTGAAATCTTTGAATAGGCTCATTTGGGAAACAGCCATGTGAGTTACTTTAATTAAGGCCTGCAGAACAGACAAGACTAAGAAGGGTTTTTTCTGCTTAAGAATCAAAAAATCCTCAAATTATCGTAGCTCGACTTCCTTTCAAAGAAGGGAGTCAAGATTTGAGCTGGGCACCCTATTTTACTGTCTGATTTCCTGAGCTGCTCTGAATTTATCATTGGTCTTGTCTTTGAACACAAACTTTTTGCAAAATATTAAGTGATATGAAATAACTAGTTGTCTATTCTAAAGAAGATACTTGTTCTTCCCACAAGGCATCTAAAACTATATATATATATATATAAAAATATATATATATATATATATATATTTTTTTTTTAAATAAGTTCTGATTGTTGTAGTAGTTTCCTGTAGACAGGAAATAGAGACAAGACAATGAAAAAGTTTTGTAGCCTTGCTAAATTTGCAAGAAAAGATAAGAATAAATGTGGTTTATAACTTCTTAAGAGATTTTCTTTTCCTATCTAGAAAGCTTTATTTCATTCAACTTTTAAAAATTTTGTTTGAAAAGCACTGCAGGATTGAAACACTCTTGTTACCTGTTTTCCATTAGGAAAACACTTTTGGACATTTAAATCCTTGTTGGAATAAAACATTTTTAGGTGTAACATCTATTCTGTAATATTGTCATGAAATATTACATTTTGTTTTCTACCTCAAGATTTGATTGGAAGTCAAGCTTTCAGAATCAGACCAGATTCAATACCAAATATTGCAATCTTTTTTTGTGTTATTTACCAGGTTTTCTCAATAATTTCTCAGATTCCTGATAGTGAAAGCAATTGTTGCTTCAGATCTGAAATTCAAATTCAAAGATGGAGTCATTAAGAAAGTTTTACAGGCTTATTTTTCTGTAAGACAGAAGCTGTTATATGTAACTTCAGCCAAATAAAGGATAAATCCCAACTTGATCGATTTTATCACTACTTTCAAGGGTCTAGCTATCTCCTGCCATTTGAGCTGGAATAAATTATTTTCAGCAGATACCTGCCTTGCTCCATTGTTGTAACAAAAGTGTAGGTGAACCTCATAATTAAAAAAAAAAAGCAAACAGCCAGGTATTTTTTTTCTGGAGCTTATGAAGTTGAATATAGGCAAGACTATGACATTCTTTGACGTGCTAAATGTAATTTGATGTGGTAATTTCTGACCTATTCAGAAGTCTTTGCTCTCATGCTCTACCTTAGAACTTTTATTAGTGCCAGTATAGCTCAAAGCTGTGACTGTTCTCATCCTAGATGTTTGGAATATACGTGGATCACTGAAAGAAATTACAGCAGATACAAAAAGGACAATAACACTGTTTGATAGTGTTTTGTAGCAGAGGATTTTTCCTATTTTTCAACATAGATACCACTATTAGCTAAGCATTTGTACTTGCAATGAACAGCAGCCTGCATGCTACACTTGTAAAAAATCTAAGTGGCTGTCTGGAATTTATTTTGTCTTTCATGTCACTGTTGCCAGTGCTGAAACCACTGCCTCACTGTGCTCACATCTTCTCCATCAATGTTCAGCAAACATCAGTGAATGCCAGCTGGTGCAATTTTTTCCACGTGGAGGATTCACCTTTGCTTCATTCACACTTCCATGTCACATCTCGTTTTGTCAGACTGCCCTTATGCTACTGTCTATCACACAGAATAAAATGTAACAGAATACTGGCAGAAAGATTCAGCCACCACCACCTCTGCTATTGTAGGCCAACATAATAGAACGTGAAGCATTACTTTTGGAACAGCCCTCTTACGTTAGGGGGGAAAGTGAGGTTTTAGGGAACACCTGATCAGAAGTTCTTGAGGAACACATAAAGCTGAATACAGTTCTACAGAGTATTGGGAAGTGCATTTACTTGCATACTTAAATTATATCAAAGTCAGTAAAGCTGTAAACGTGTGTTTAAAGAACACAAGATAAAAAATGAAGAATTCCAGCTTCTATCAAATAGTATTATGCTGAGTGATAACCTTAAAAAATGTGCTCACGGAAAACGAAAAGCTTGAACCGCACTCATGTAACCTAGTTTTTCTTTTCTGATTATCAATATTTATCTGTGAAAAAGGGGCTATACACATATAGCTAAACACATTTTCTTCAGGGTAAGTATGGGGAAATGACTTGACACAGAATAACAAGAACACAGCCAAGAAATAACAATCAAGAGAGGTTTAAAAAGTAATTAAAAAAAAAATAAGAGGATAAATATGTTCTCTCACTGTTCAAGTAGGAGGCATTAAATAATCAAAAAGACAGAAGAGACATTGGTCTGAAAAGTTTTTGAGTGATGAATCAAGCTGCAGGTCAAAGACAGAGACAAATTACCCTGAGAGCATAAGGATAAATTACTCCAAGAAGACACTGTCATGGTAAGAACTTGAATTTTCTTGCCCTTTATAGACATTAAATTGATAAGGAAATGACATGTGTATCTCGTTAGCATTTACTCTGGTGTGTTACTGAGGAATTTTTGTCATACTTCATTTTTATTTAGAAAATACAGTGCACTGCCATCCAGCCTGGATAAACGAATAGCCTAATGCTTGTAGGGTATGTTATTTTGATAATGATACTGCAGCATGTCATGGGCTTATCAAGAGACAGCGGCCAAACCTCTGTCAGCACCGGAGTGCTGTCTTGATGGCTAGGTAGAAGTGTGTTTAATCTACTCCATTAACACCATTCTAAAAACTTAGCACGAAGTAGAGTCTGTATTCAGATATGCACTGAGCAAAACTTGAGAATTAATGCCATCCACATGCTTCAGATAGAGAAGAAATTATATGCTGTGAATAATCCCACTTTATGAAAGGTGGTTTTATTTATATACTTGTCCTCCAAAGTGTTTGCTTCAGTGGCAAAGGCTTTTCAATATGTATTACTACCTTTATTCAGGGAAGAACAGCCACTATTAACACAAGATTCAGTTAATTTTCTATGGCAATAAAAATATTAAGCAGGATAATGTCACAGCCTTCAGATTCCTATCTTTTGTCTTTGTCCTAACATGCTCACAATATCATCTTTTTGAGCATTTTTTTCTGATAATGATCTATCAAATATCATTTTGATGTGCTCTGTTACCAAAATAAGGACAAGATTTTCCATCTGAGCCCTATGAGTCTAGTTCTTGTGAAACATGTTTTCCAATAGCAGTCATGACAGTACTTGTAATTATGTACAAAAATAGCATGACTTTATTACTGTTCTAAATGACGATTCCTGCAATGTGTTGAAGACAACTTCCTGATGCAGGTGGTTGAGGAATCGACGAGGAAAGGGGTACTGCTGGACCTTATTCTCACTAATAGAGAAGGGCTTGTCAGGGAAGTAAAGGTCGGGGGCAGCTTGGGTTGTAGTGACCACGAGATGGTGGAGTTCAAGATCCTGAGTGGAAGAAGTAAAGCAAAAAGTAGGATTGCTATCCTGGACTTTAAGAGAGCCAACTTCGATCTCTTCCGGGACCTACTTGGAGCTATCTCTTGGGCTAGGGTGTTGGAAGGGAAGGGGGCCTGTGAGAGCTGGTCGGCATTTAAGCAGCTCTTCTTCCAAGCTCAGGATCGGTGCGTCCCTGTGAGGAAGAAATCGGGAAAGGGTGGCAGGAGACCTGTGTGGATGAGCAAGGAGCTCGTGTGCAAACTCAAAGGAAAGAAGAAGGCCTATGAAATGTGGAAAAAGGGTTTGACTACTTGGGAAGAATACAGGAATGTTGTCAGGGCCTGCAGGGTTGAGACGAGGAAGGCTAAAGCCCGCCTGGAATTAAATCTGGTGAAGGGGATAAAGGATAATAAAAAAGGCTTTTTTAAGTATGTTAACAGTAAAAGGAAGACTAGGGAGAATGTGGCTCCCCTGCTAAGTGACGGGGGTGTTCTGGTAACGGGGGATGCTGAGAAGGCAGCGATACTGAATGCCTTCTTTGCTTCTGTCTTCAGTGAAAAAGCTCCCCCTTGGGAATCTGAGACCCTGGAGGTTAGTGAGAGGATCTGGGGAATGGAAGACCTCCCTTCAGTCAGGGAAGAGGTGGTCCGGGAGCGCCTAGGCAACACCAATGTTCACAAATCCATGGGACCCGAGGGGATGCATCCACGGGAGCTGAGGGAGCTGGCAGAGGTGATCGCTGAACTGCTTTCTGTCATCTTTGAGAGGTCTTGGAGGACGGGGGAGGTGCCTGAAGACTGGAGGATAGCCAATGTCACTGCGGTCTTCAAAAAGGGCAAGAAGGAAGACCCAGGCAATTATAGGCCAGTCAGCTTCACCTCTGCCCCTGGAAAGGTGATGGAACAGCTGGTGCTGGATGTCATCTCCAGACAACTGGAAGAAAAGAAGGTTATCAGGAGTAGTCAGCACGGGTTCACCGGGGGGAGGTCGTGCTTGACCCACCTGGTAGCCTTCTATGATGTTCTCTCTGGCTGGGTGGATAGGGGGAGAGCAGTGGATGTAGTCTGCCTTGATTTCAGCAAGGCTTTTGATACTGTCCCCCACGACATCCTTATAACGAAGCTGAGGAAGTGTGGGATAGATGAGTGGACAGTGAGGTGGGTTGACAACTGGCTGACTGGCAGAGCACAGAGGGTCGTCGTTGGCGGTTCAGTCTGGTTGGAGGCCTGTAACCAGTGGTGTTCCTCAGGGGTCGGTGCTGGGTCCAGTCTTGCTCAACATCTTCATCAATGACCTTGATGAGGGGATAGTGGCCACCCTCAGCAAGTTTGCTGATGACACGAAGTTGGGAGGATTGGCTGACATGCCTGAAGGCCGTGCTGCCATTCAGCGAGACCTGGACAGGCTGGAGAGCTGGGCAGAAAAAAAACGGATGAGGTTTAACAGAAGCGAGTGTAGAGTCTTGCATTTGGGGAGGAATAATTGCATGCAGCGGTACAGGTTGGGGGATGAGCTGCTGGAGAGGAGCTCTGCAGAGAGGGACCTGGGTGTCCTGGTGGACGACAGGTTGGCCATGAGCCAGCAGTGTGCCCTTGTGGCCAAGAGGGCCAATGGCATCCTGGGGTGCATTAAAAAGAGCGTGGCCAGCAGGTCGAGGGAGGTGATCCTCCCCCTCTACTCTGCCCTGGTGAGGCCTCATCTGGAGTACTGCGTCCAGTTCTGGGCCCCCCAGTACAAAAAAGACAGGGATCTCTTGGAAAAAGTCCAGCGGAGGGCCACAAAGATGGTGAGGGGCCTGGAGCATCTCTCCTATGGAGAAAGGCTGAGTGAATTGGGTCTGTTCAGCCTTGAGAAAAGAAGACTGAAACCTGATCCAGGTCTATAAATATCTAAGATGTGGGGGGCAGAATGGCGAGGCCGGACTGTTTTCAGTGGTGAGTGGAGACAGGACAAGGGGAAACGGCCGGAAACTGCAGCATAGGAAGTTCTGCACAAATGTGCACAAGAACTTCTTTACAGTGAGGTGACGGAGCACTGGAACAGGCTGCCCAGGGGGGTCGTGGAGTCTCCTTCTCTGGAGATGTTCAAGACCTGCCTGGATGCCTACCTGTGCGACCTGCTGTAGGGAACCTGCTTTGGCAGGGGGGTTGGACTCGATGATCTCTTGAGGTCCCTTCCAACCCCTACAATTCTGTGATTCTGTTAGCCTGAAACACTACACAGGAGCAGTATGCAAGTCTGGCAAAACAAGAAAAGTTGAACTGTAGAGTGTAGAACAAATACAGGATGAGGCAAAGGTACAAAATCCTTGCAGTGATTATTGGAATGAGGTGGAACCTTCTCTGGCTATCAAGATGCCTACTGTATCCATGAATGCATGCATTTATATGGTGCCATTCAGATTTATACATGAAAAAAATGAACAACACAAATTAAATTAATACGGAAAAGGGTAACCAAAAGGATTCAGTAATGAGTCTAGGCTTAATCTGATACTCTCTCCAGAAAATTAAACTAAGAGAAGACTTAGAGACTTGAAATGGTTGCATTTTGATGGACAGAGCTTTTTACCAGGGAAACGAAAACCCCTCCTTTGTACTTTCCATAGACCAGGTTGAAGACTTGTAGTTGTCTGACTTGTTTTCCATTGAGAACAAGTTTCTGTCTTCATTAAAATGAAATATAAACCCATGGGAGGAAAAAGATGTTCAACAGCTCTCTAAGAAGAAATGTTGAAAGCTTGTGTGAGGAGTCAGGAGAGGATTTTTCTGACAGCTTTTTAGAAGACTGTTAATTTGCAATAAGCAGTAACAAAACCGTGGTGTTTTTGTATTCAGAAAACTCCTTTCAGGTTCACTGGAAGAGAAAAATAGAAATACTGCTAAGCAACTTTAGGAGCAAAGACAAAATTATGAATGGTTCTGTATTGTGTCTTAGAATGAGAGGTGTATCTTTACTATTGCAGCCTTATTTTGATCTCACCAGTGGTGCAGTTATCAAGAATGTGTGTAATCTTGTTAGTTTTTCCTTTGCTGTGTGTTCCAGACAACATTTTTTCCATGTAGATGCTTGCTTCACAGTAATGTGCTGTAGTTAAAGTTGTGGTTAACTGCTATGGGTTTCAAGAAAGAGACAAATTGGTGAAATTCTACGTCTGTAATGCATCTGTGAGCAAAGATACTCTTTTATCTCAGTCCCTGATAAACAACACTAGTCTACTAGAGATAAACTCTCTAGTAGTACTGATCTCTCTTTAGCTTGCCTCAAAAACTGAACAGCTGTTAATGTAATCTTATTTATTTAGTGAATCTTAGCGTTTAGTGAATTTATTTTTTGTTCATATCTTTGGTTGGTACCAACTAGCATGTTAAATTAGAATCTTCTTCATCACTTATATATCTGCTCATATTTGTCTATCGGTGTCTATGGAGAGAATGCTGACTGGCTTATTTTGTTGTTATTGGATAGAGCTTCAAAAATATGGACCAGATACTCCGGCAATGCAGACAGCACAAAGCACTTTCCTGATATTCTGAATCCCATCTTTAACTGGCATTCCTTTGCAGAGAACATGAGGATGATGTTATATTACAGATAGGACTTTGAACTAAATTGTAACAGGCTTATTATTATTATTATTATTATTATTATTATTATTATTATTATTATTATTATTTTATGGAGAAAGTATCACTAGAACAATCTGCAAATGTGTAATAAATTGCACGTTTTCTGTACATATACTTCAGCACTTGTCATTTTTCTAAAACATGCTACATTAATGCTAGTATAATCTGTTAGCGCTGTACTTCCATTTTTTTTTTAAGCATGCCCTCCTGTACCTATTCTTTCCCTCTCAGACCATGATACTTCTATCAGTGAGTCAATTTCACCATCTGTGCTGTGAAGGAGAATCATAGAGCTTGTGACATCTAGTTCAGTTCTAGTCTCTTTGATGCAGCTCAAACAGACTGTGTTTGGAATTCCCTTTTACTATTTTTCCATTACAGTAGCTTTGAAGATGCTGCATCTATGCTGCACCTAGAGATCCTGGAGATAGGGCTAAGAAAACTACTATTTTGCTGCTCTGCAATCTGTTGTTATGCTGCAGGAAGTTCTTCAGAGGTATTACCGCAGAAAGTAAAGAACAGTGTTTTTATCTTATGCATATTACTAGTAAGGCTTGAAAAGCCTCATGTTAATCATCCTTTGGATTTGCACTGAGAAATTAGTTTTCCTTTGGTTGGAGTAGTTGCCATGAATTTTACTAAATTGGCACAATGCAACATGCTGCAATCACCTCTGCAGGGCTGCCAACACTCCAGTACGTGATGAGATTGCCAATTAACCACACCTCTTGAAAAGCACAAGGACATATTTCCAGTTTCTATTTTCCACTACATCTCTTTGAGTTGTACCTGAGCCTCAAATTCAGTAAGATATAAGCTTACTGAAGCCTAATATTCAGGCATCGTAACTTATATCCGCTGTCACTATTCAGCTTCAACTTTTGTATGCTACATGACTTTCCTCACAAGTCTACCGTTCATTTGCCAGCCCATGAATACTTTGCCTCCCCAATATTAAAAGCCAAGAACATATTTACTCTTCTGACTGCAACTTCTGAATTATTTCATCCTTCCTGTTTTCCTGTGAAGACAGCAACTGTATTTCATGTTAGCTATTTCCTAACTGTTGTCTTGTTTAACTCTTTTTCTGGCAAGCAGCCTTACAAATCCCAAGAAATTGTCATAGTAAAGATCTCACATATTTAGGGAGTTTCAGATTCTATGATTTCAACCTCAGCACCTTGTCCAAAATCTCTTTAAGAGTTCTTTGAACAGAAAAATCAAAAATAGATTTTTTTTTTTCTGGTATTATGTGAAATTTTAGTTTCTTATACTTAATTGTCATAACTTCCTATTGGAAACATCTTTTAATTTACTGCTACAGTTATAACTGGTTTCCCTTACAAAAGATCTGCATAACACTAAGATGGATTTAAGAGGTTGCTCTGTCAGTATGTCAGTATGAAGAGAGATATGTTATTAGTAGAAACCTCATTTGATGAAACATAGCTAACAAAAGCAACTAGAAAATGAATTCAGATAAAGCTGGAATAGAAATTAGGACCCACTTGTTTATTATACTAGTAGAATATAAAAATAACTTACAAAGGTCTTGCATTTTCAGTCAGAATCTTAAAATCAGCATAAAATAGTGTTCGTAAAGTCTGTAAACTTACAGTCTTCAATTCATCTTACCCAGGAGGTGGCTGACAGTTCTCTTTATTTAAAGTGAGAAATGTTTCATTTTACTCTATGTAATGACTTTTATGCAGAACAATCCTGTAGCACTTTGCATGGGTCATTAGTGTTCAAAGATCCAGTATGAGAGATATTTCATATTAGACTTATTAGACTGCAGTAATCAATACATAGATAAGTATACTTGAAAAAGCATTTAGAAGTTTGTTTACAAAGTATATAGGTAAACATTTTCAGAGAATGTGTTTTTAGTTATGGAAAGGAATAAGTCAGTAGCTCTTTAATTAGACCATCTACAGCATTAATCATTTGTCACTAATTTCCCAGAACCTCTATCCAATGCATATTCTCACAGTGGATTTGTAAGGCAAGACAAGTTTGAGCTATTAAATCCATTTGAGGGCAAAAACATATCAGGACCAGAGAGGTGGTACTAGCTCATTGTTAGCCTGGGAGAATGAAGGACTCCTTTGTGCTTATGTTTGCTGGCATTAAGGTGAGATGCAGGAAACTCCGTAAGTGGAAGGATATGGTTCAGCTATTGACAAAAGCTACTGTGTAAGGGTTTCTTTTTTCTTTTTTTCTTTTTTTTTATTTTCTTTATTGTTTTTTTTTCTCCTTAATAGTTCTTTGAACTCCATCATTTGTATTATGAAAACAGGAATTATGCAAGAACGTGACTAGTGCCAGATCCATGCTTATTAAAAACTGCGTGATAGTCAAACAAACACATTTTAAAGGTCAGTTTACAAAAACACAGACTGACCAGCTTTTTTTCTTTTTTTTTTTTGTCAAGTAACTTGAATAATGTTGTTTTTTTTTCTTAAGAGGAAAAGAATTACTGCTGTTCCATTGCAACACCTAAAAAGGTTACAGTTTTCATTTCAAGTAAATACCCAGAAGCAGATTAAATACTGCTGTTCTTGTGTACATTTGTTGTTGTTGTTGTTTTTTTTTTTAAAGAGAATAGGTTAGGCCAATGAGAAATCCAATGCTAAGTACCAAAAATGAAAAGTATTTTCAAATAGACTATCCATCTGTTTCACTATTACTGAAGTGTATATATTAAAAGGATTTTTTTCCTCACCTACATAATCAACTGAATGGATGGGCCATCTTACTCAGTTTGAGAAATGGGGAACAGTGTAAATTTTTCCACTGGACAGAAGATATTTTCATTGACATTTATTTGATTGTAAGTACTTAAATATATTCAGATTCCTAATAATAAATATCAAAATGACTTCTGGCATTCTATTGCTGCATAGTTTCAGTGCATGTCCACAGAGCCTGGGTTTGTGTTTGTATGGGTTTCTTTTTGAGACAGAAAGTATGCCTTTTGTTTTCTAAGAAGAGCTGTTGTGATTTCTTTGTCACTTTTTAGAGACGTGTTTTTCAATACTTCTGAACACTTTAGTAGTCCTTTCCCATTTCCTATCTATGTAGTATCCTCTTGGTGAACAGAATTGAGATGAGTAAACATAATGTCACTAGCATTTTCAGTTCTTATCTGTTCTTTTCCAAAAGCAACTTAACATTCTTTCTGACACTTGACAGCTTACACAGTTTTTGCCAATTACTTCATTAAGTTCTCACAATGTTAGCTTTTTACTATACACAGGTGTGACCATGAGCTTTTTTTGGTTCATGACAGTTTGACTGTGTGAATGCAGCTGGCATAGTAACATGCTGTTCTCTACTGGGATTAGGTGATTTTGCTAACCTTTCTTGAAGGGAAAATAAGCTGGGATAGCCCTGTGGCTGTTTTTCAGGTCCTCACCTGTGGCTTGTAATGTACTACATGGACAGTGTGAGCCTGAGTGAACTGTGAACCATTTTAACTCTAACATGAAATTCATCAGATTACTTGAATCCTATTTTTATTTTTATTTTTATTTTTATGTGTGTGTGTGACAGTTTATTTAAAAACAAACAAGCAAAATTTAATCAGGCTTGCAATGTTTCAGTAGCATTTATACCACTTTGGTGCTATGGAAATACAGCTTTCTTAGAAACACAGATCAATGAATTAATTTTCTTTTATGGGATACTGTTTCTTAACCACCCTTAATATTTTTTTTTATTTTAAATATATGGCTTTGTTCCTGTTAGCTCAGAGGGTGGAAACTGGATGTTAAGGCTATCTATTTGTCCCTTCCTGTCTGTTCAAACGAACCTACATGACATGTGAATCTGCTTAAAATTCCAGAACCTGCAATTCTGCTTTGTGATACTAAACTTCCATAATCTGATTCTTCTCTTATATTTTTCCACTCCAGCCCTCCCTAGTGACCTTCTTCCGCAGAATCTAAAAACTGTTTGCTAGTGGTTCAACTAAAAGACTACAGACTCCACGCAACCCAATGCTTCTAGTCAACCTAAATGATCATCTAGTTGTTTGCAAGTGGTGTGCTATATCTGTACTAATGTATGCAGGTTAATGGAAAGAAAGAAAGATAGATAAATAAATAATTACCAGATGACAAAAATCCAAAGCATTTCTCAGGAGTGATCTGAACCTGTTTGATTTGTAGTTCCAAAAATATGAATGCCTGAAAACGGGAAGAAAATACTGCTTGGGCTTTTGAATTCATGCTCTAAATTTTGGTAGCTTTAATCATTGTAGATACTGAGTGAAAAATATTATGGATTCTGCATTTAATTTAAGTGTTTATTTTGAGTATTCAGGCTAAGAAGAACTCTTACTTTTTTATGTAGTCACTGAGATAATGTAGAGATTGTAGCTGAAATGCTTGAGGTACTGCCTAGGGGTAGTTGGGTGCCATTCTACATACTGTACTCATTTATTTTTAAGAAAACTGTAGTAATGCTCTTCTGTTTTCTCTTGTTATGATATAAACAAGCCACAGAAAGATGTTTTATCACTTTGGTGATTACTGAAATTGATGTTTTAGTAGAACATGATAACATTAGTAAAACAGTATGAATATTTCTACTCATATTAAGATAGAAATTACAGAGACTTTTAATATTTCTACGTCTGTGTGGTTGTAGCACAGTGGTGTCTCTCTTAGGAAGAAAGAATAGGAACCAGTCTTTTGTAGCAAGACCTTCAGGCTGTTTTTCAGCTCATGTGCTTAATCTTCACCCTTTGTTGTTTTATATAGTTCTCCAGAAACTTTACGTCACTTAAAGACCACTTTAACTTACTTTGCAGCTTCACACTGGGTCTGATTTTAGTTGATCGCTTCTCCACATTCACTGACTGAATAATAATATGTAAATGACATATGCAGGACTCCGTGGAGCTGTTCTAAAATCTTAGATGCCTGATTTGACTCCGAACCATATTTTCTGCCTAGAAATCAGGCCATTATACTTTGCCAGTACAGTATTCTTTGGTTTCATCCTCTGCAGTTCTTTAGATATGAATCATGTTGAGAGGACCGTCCCATTATGAAATGGTTTTAAAAATACATATATTGGTATTATTATATATGGATATACATTTATATTTTTAATTTTCTCCCGCTGTAACAATACAGCAGGCAAACATGACATGATTAAATTAAAATGTCTACTTTTGTCTTGTACTAGTGTTCCAGTATTTTTGATCACTGTGATCTGCTTCACAGATCTGGCACAGCTTAATGAAAAGCAATCTCAAAGGAATTTCTTAAGCACTTTCATTGCATGAAGCTAAAAGATGTGCATGAGGAAATAGTACCAATTGCAACTGTGTCATAATTTTCTTGAGGAACAAAAACAATTTAAGCATGTTACCCACAACAGAGAACTTGCAATGGACAGATGCCATCTAAAAAATGTCAGCTGGTTATGCCTTCTTAAAGAGCAAATAATTATTTAAATGACAACTTGTTCTTAAAAATGACCTTAGTTTTTTAAATGAATGTGTGTGAATTTTTGGTGTTTTCATAAATTATTTTAGTTTCCATCATCTGAGCCTGTTTACTCTTTACATTCCAATAACAGAGTCTGAACGAGTGATTTTTCCATTCATCCCACCCTGTAAAAGTCAAACCACTGTTCATTTAATGCCTGCTGCCGAAGAGCTTATCATGCGCATGGATGTGAAATGGGGTTAAATGTTTAGCACTAGATTTGGACAATAGCTTCCTGCTAAAGCTTTAGGTTTAATTAGGGGCCTGATTACACAGGGCCCTGAAGAATAATTTCTCCCACTCAACATATGCTTCAAATAAAGGTCAAGTTCTCATTGCATGTGACAGTAAAACAAAACTAGTCATTATTCTGTGTCTCAAATGGCATGACCAAATTCCATTTCCAACAGTGAGGTAAGTAAATCTCAGAGAATATAAGTTTTTCAGGAGTTCAGCAAGTTTAGCAGTATCTCTCAAAATGAAGAATACTGGAGCCAGGAGCTAATAACCTTTGATAACTGCAATAACATTTACAAACAAAACTGTGCACATGACTTGTTGAGAAACAGATAGCAGAAGGAAGATAACTATTATGCCCATTGCCTTGCCTGCCAGAACAACTTCAGCTAATAGGAAGAAATAATAAAAATACTGGAAATTAGTAACTATTAGAAGATCAGATTCAGCAACAATATTGACAGCATGATGTAGCTTTAAATGACTTAACAAATGTAAGCTTCAAAAAAAAAACAAAAAAAAACCAACGAACAGGATGAAAGAAATTACTGAAAGTAATCATCAGTTGAATCAGAAAAATCCTTGCACCCATGTTTCATATTTTTGGTCTTCTACTGCAGATAAAAAAAATTTAGTTATACAAAGCAACAAGAGGTTTTCCCATTATTACAGTACTTTAGAAGTACTTTGAGGATGCCTGCCTCTGCAGTGAGATGGAAAAAGAGACTGGCCAGGGCAAGAAACACTTCCATTTCTGCACAGAGTAAGTCCAAGTGTAAGAAGTGACAGTTATCTAACAGGTAGGACGCTTGCTGACACTATAGGATATATAGCAACTTATTATCAAGATAACATTTTTATGTCAATGTAGAAACTGGTGCTGTTGCCATATGGAGAATACTGGAAGGGCTTCCACATGAGCAGTGATTAAATAGATTAGGAATCTAAAGCCTGGAGAAAAGCTGATGAATGGTAAAAGTAATGTCTTGATTTCAATGAGAGAAAAGAATAAGGAACAATTATCTGTTGTATTTTCTGGTTAAAAAAAAATTGAAATGAACCTAGGAGAGGTTTCAAGTTTGGAAGTGAGGTTGGTTTTTTTTACAGGCTGTATAGTTGAGCTGTGGATTTCTTTCTAGCAGGTTCCTATCAGTACTGAAGGCTTATAGTTTGAAAAACTGACTGGATAAATTAACAGAAGAAAATAATTAGCTGGGAGTTGCTATAAAAAAAGGTGCCAACTTTGTCAGTTTGTTGCCAATATGCAGCTCACTGAAATTTGCAAGTGCATTCTGGAGAGGCATTTTTTATATGTTTGCGCTTTGATTTTCATCCTTCGCTTGTCAGTGTGAGAGAGGGTCCTAGACTTTGTGATGCTTAGATTTGTGTGGCCATTCTTAACCATGTGATTGCCCATGGCTGGTGATTTTTCAGTGCAGCACAAGGATGTTTATGACTTTTTTCTGACTCATGAAGACAGAAAGGTACAATCCCTGTTTGGAACAGAGGAAAGAATGCATTAAATGTTCAAGCGTCCACTTCAAATTGTTTGTATTCCATCAAGATTTGAAAACCTTTGAACAGGAAAAGCTGTGAACGACCTGTGTCTAGGAGGTGCAGTGCCTACTGTGCTATTAGTTGCAATAGACCATGACATTAAAAAAGGGAGAATTGGACAGAAATGTAACTCAGACAATAGTTCACCCTCCAGGCTATTGCTCGTGTGAGCAAAGAAACAGGGAATAAAGGGTGAGAGGAAGATCCAGCACGGTTTTCCCTGTTTCAGCTATATAGAAGTTGATTATGGTCTACAGATGACACTGACGATACTGATAGTTCTTGAAAAAGTATTTCGTGTTCATAAAACTATTTCAGTTGGCATTTTGCAATCAGAAATGTGACCAGCTCTGCCCTAACTTGGTTGCTTAACATTTCCACCAGAAAGAAGAGTCTTCCTCTTAAAATCTCTTGTGCCTTTGTTCACAACAGTTGCCTGAGAAAAAGAAAACCAGAGCTGAAAGAACTGTCTTGTTCAGGGCTGGTTTTTCTTTCTTTCTTTCTTTTTTTTTTTTTTTCCCCTTTACTGGGTGAAATCCTTCTGAGGTCTAGCTGAGCTATCCAAAGTATTAAATTGCAAAATTTTTTTTTCTGAGAAGAAGGAAAATGGCAATGTGCTAAAATAGCTGCACATATGAACTCAGCTGGGCTCACACTGCTGCTGCCAGAGTGACAGCTGCTGCTTTGCTAAGAACATCTGAGACTGCCAGAGGGGGTGAGAGGAAGGATCGTGGCAGGAGTCCAGCCCCACACAGATCCATCACTACCATTAAACTTATAGGGCTCCCCAAAAAAGGTAAAGTGTAGGCTCTGGTTCCCACCCCCCACCCACCCCACCCCCCTTTCTCCTTTTCCTCTGTTTTAACTTTTATTTTCTTCCTAGCAGCCATGTGTTTCTCCCTTTCCCAGTGACTTGGAAGGGGTCTCACAAAGTGCTTTTATTTTTTCTGCTGTTAATATTACTCTGCTTGGATCTCTTGACTCACAGAACCTCTGGGAATTGCACTAGGTAGGAAATTTGTTTGTTTATTCTTTCCCAGTCTGTTTTGTACCTGATTCTATTTATAGGAGACCAAGTTCCAACAAATACTTAGAACGTTTCTATTTTTCCTAAATGAGAGCAAAGAAAGAAGGGCCTGGTGTTCCCAAGTCAGGATGGAGAGAGATGTAATGAGAGGATCCAAGTCTTCCAACACTCATTCTCGCTCACTGTGGGCCAGTGCTTGGCTACAGTGATCCATACCAAGATCATGGGCTTGTCAGTAATGAATTTAAATGGTAACTATGATATTGTGGTCACTCTGTTGTGTAGGCCGAGTACCAGTTTCCCTACCATGACACCTAAAGTTTAGAGTGGTAGATATTACTCATATTCTTTTTTTTTCTTTTTTTTTCTTTTCTTTTTTTTTTTCCCTCAATATACACCTGTATTACCATTTCATCCCTCTGGGAAAGCCTCCTCTACATATCCTCTGCAAGATATTACAGTGTTTCTGAAATCTAGTAGTCTTAGGTTGGAAATGCCTGATTTTATAGCTAGTTTCTAACACATTTGCTATCTATTCGCAAAGAACTCTAAATATCCTTACTGCTGTGACTGAATGCATCAATTCTGTGTGCAACTATAGAGCTAGCATTTTAAAAGTCTCTAATGCTTAAGGGTTTTTGTTTTGTTTTGTTTGTTTTTATTAATACAATCAGGTTTTTCTAGGAAGAAAACTTAAACCTTTATAACACTCACCCAGCTTTAAGGAAAGGTTTATTGATTGGGTTTTGAATGCACTGATTTTGCTAGCTCCTAAACTTCTGGGCTTCTTTTTAGTTTACCTGGTATGTGTCTAAGCATCAGGTTTGTCATTGTTTTAAAGATTTGATTCTTTAAGATCCCATTATTCCTGACCAAATGCCAGTAATTCCTATGGAGAAAAGGAGCCCCTTATGAAAACCTCTTCTCCAGATCAAGGAGTCTCTCTTTCCCCTATTCACCTTTGTGTCTTACTCCTCTGGGAGAGAGAAGATGTACAAGTAAAAGTATTTGTGGTAAGTTTGTCACCTATGGTCTTCTCCCTTGGATCAAGCTTCCTGTGTATATACCTTTTTTAATTGAAACTCCTACTGTCTTGCATTGTTTCTGGAATAATTATAATGCATTTCTCTTTTCATGGACCAGCCAGTGTGGGTGGACTGATTTCCCCTGGCTTCAGCCATTCCTTAGTCTGAACGTGACTCTTCTTTCTAGAGGACCAGTGAGATTTAACAGTTCTTCCTCATTACCAGTCTGGGAACTAGGCAATACAACTTAGCATTAAGTTGATAGTACAAATGTAGGATGCTCAGTCATACCATAGCAGTTTATGGCCTCACAGGTAGTTTGTAAGCTGCAACTCAATGCAGTAATAATGATGGAAATCGATGTCTTGTGGCTGTAACTGGAGTGAGACATAGAAGAAATGGATTACATTCCATTGTCAGTGATCTTGGGAAAGCTGCTCAGTACTATGCATCCCTTGGCATGTGGGAAACAAAGAGCAATTCTGTACTTCCATATTTATTAATGAGTGAAACTTCCTTTCTTTATATACAAAATGAATCTCAGACCTATGACAAAGTTTGGACACTATAAGTAGAGGAAAGGTAATAAGAAAACCTCATCCTCTCCTCCTTTTTCTCCCCTTTGTTTTTGTGGTGGCGGTGGGTGTGTTTTCCACTGAGCATCCAACATCTCAAATATCTCAAATCTGGGATACTGGGCTGAATTAATTTTTTGTCTGACCAGATGCAAGAGTTCTATTAAAACAAACAAACAAACAAAACATGTTAGGTATTCTAACAGTTGAAAAAAATAATACTAACTGGATATCAAGCTGCTTTAGGAGTTTATTGGTGTCTCGAATCATCTCCATCATCAGCACAGTACAAGCAATTCCATGTTATACAGCATAATGGTGCAAGCTAACATACAAAGGTTGCTCTGAAAGTAATGTCTCCTATTTAGATGGAAAAACAACAGATACAAAGAGCACAATAACACCACTTGATAAAGCAAAGTCTCAGCTACAAAACACTATTTTTCAACATAGCACCACTAGCTATGCAATTTTGCCAGAGATGAACAATAGCCTGCTCTTCTTATAATCTGCACTAGTGGAGGTGACCCACTCTTTCACAGCCACTATGATGGCATTGTTGCTAGAAAAGTGTTGCCCACACACTTTATCTTTCAACAGCCTGATGTTGCAAGAGAAAGGTTGTCATCTTCTCTGGCCTGACTCTGGGAGTTCCAGCCTTCAGCTCAGCCAGTCTCAATATAGTGGTCAGGATTGATGGTTTGTCCAGATTCCAGGAAATCCAGAAGGATCACCTCTTTCCCATCCCATAAGACAGTGCACACCACTTTAGGCTGCATCTTGAGCTTTTTCTTCAGTAAGAAATCCACCTGTCACCACTCCTGTTTTGACTCCAGCTAATAGTGATGACAATGTGTCTCAACAACAGTAATGATATCATCCAGGAAACTGTCACCTTCAGCCTTGTATTGGTTCAGTAGTTTCTGACCAACTTGCCTACAGTGTTCTCTCTATTGCTGTGTGAACACTGGTGTCACCCACCTGATGCAAACTGTGCGACGTTCCAAAGTTGCATCATTTTTTCCAGTGCACTGAAACTGATATTCAGCTTCATTCACAATTCTCTGGTCATAATCTGCCATTTAATGGAGGGTCACATTCTTCATTTTGTGGTGTGACAGCTGTGCACAGCCATCCAGAGTGTGGCATGTCTTTCACATCACTGTCACCACTGTTGAAGTGCTGCAATTTTTTCCTTATGGAGAAGTTTAGTGACACACCTGTACTTCATACACACTTCCACATCAGATGCTGTTCTATCAGACTGCCCTTCTGCTGCCACCTGTCACACGACAACAAAAAGTAATGGAAAACTTGCAGCAACGTTCAGCCTCTGTGGCCATGCAACCAACATCCCCCTCTGACACTGTGGGCCAGTGTAACAAAATAGGAGACAGTGGTTTTGGAGCAGCCGTTGTACTAAGGTCTGCAAGCAGTACAGATGTACAGCACTATTCTACCCCCATGGATAGCTGATTAACTAAGAAAACTGCTTGTATTACTTCTGTACTGAAGCTGTCAGTTAACTGCATTTAATAGTGAATTCAGTACTGATTAAGTTTGTTCACGTTTTTCTGAACTGCTAATACAAATGATTCCTCGGGACGCTAAGTGATCATGCATACACAGGAATTTTTTCAAAAATATCTGCTCTGTGTATTCTGTTTCTCCTGCTCATTTTTGTAGCTACACAGTGTAACCTTATCTAGAGGTTACTTTTGTTTACCGTAAGCATGAGGTTCAAATTCTTTTACATAACGTTTTACTAAATCATCACCATTACATGTTGGATGAAGTCCTTCTGTTTCTGACGTAGGAAGTGTATTCACGGATCATATGTTCCATTCTTTGCATATTTTCCATGTTTATTGTGTGCTGTTCAAAAGATTTCCTCACAAAACTACCATATAGAGTACAATTATCTTTTATGGTCTAGTATTTGTTGGCATTGCTACTGTATGAAGTAAAATGAGCGTCTGGAGACATGAACAACTCTTGTTTATTAAACTATTGTATGTTTGTTTATACTGCAAGTCACTGAAGCCCCTCTTTCTCTAATATTGTCAGAGAAACACTATTCCTTATGAAACATTCTCTAGTGGATTATACCTGCTGATTAATCAGATGAGTAAACAGAATTTGTTTAGTAAACAGGCTGTAATTCTCTGCCTTCATTGTTCAGAATTTCAATTTCCAATCCTGTCCTACTATGTTTCCTTGCCGTTATTAGAACTGGGTGAAATAGCAATATGTATTTCTTTCAATGTATTTTGTAAATTTGACTGGCAAGGGATGATTTTATGTTTACTCTTTATGTATACTTCATGTTTATATAGCTAGTCCATACAGAGAAATAATAACCATTACTTCTGTATGAGCTTCATGGATTGCAAGTAAGCCTAGTAAAGCTAAGCACAAATAGTTTCTGCAGGACCAAGTAAATAGTGTGAATGTTTCACTTTGTATATATCCGGTCATCTAAAACACACTTGCAACTGCAGGAATAAAGAAACATGAAACCTAAGAAATAAGCAGCACAATCCACACTGAGGTTGAAAGCATGCTCAGAAAATTGAAATATTTTGGAATGAAGTTTTGCATTCTGGACAACCCAATTGCCACTGACATGAGTAGCCTTTTTTTCACAGGTTCTGACTTAGCAGAGGAGAGATGCAGACTCCATTAGCACTTCCCCGTAGAGCCAACTGCCAATGCCAAGCTGCCTCACTCATACCTAGGTGTGCCTGACTTTTCCAGTCAGTTTAATGTTTGAAGTCTACTGTGCCTAGACAACTCCACCTATGGAAATAAGATTACCCTTCAGTCTGCCAGAAAGAATAACCTCCAGGCAGATAAGTGTGGAAGCTTCTATTGGATATGGTCTCCTTCTAAGCTGTAAGCAGCAGTGCCTTTAAGGTTTTCAACTAAGAGAAGAATTTTGAATGTTGACAGAAACAAACGGTTTGTGGGTGAACCATTAACTGTCTTTCCCTGCTCCCAATCCCCCCAAAAAGCAGCATAGAAAACTTCATAATAACTGGCAGAGGCAAGCATTACTGTTAAGACTGCTGACTTTCTGAGCAGATGTGACATTGATATCTGTATAGCAGGTCCAGAAGCCCAATAAATCAGGGAGTTCTGACAGAGAGAAAGAATTATGCACAGAAAGCTCCCATTATGGAGGTGAATAATTTAACAAGATAGGAAAAAATGAAATGCCATGGATATGATATCTTAAGTACTGAAGGATTAACTTTACCTCCTTAGCTCTGACATTCCAGTTATTCAGTGGAAGTTTTTCTTTGATGTGGATTTCATTTCAGTAAATTATTTGGTTACCAATGTAACTCCAATAAACTAGCAAAGGGATACTATTCAGAGTTTACAGTAAATAAGGGATCAGTGCCAATTTATTTTAGTACTGCAGTGGATTTTCTTTTCAAAACACCAAGTACGGATGTCAGGCTGAACGTCTCCTGCACTGGTGGAAACGGATGGAATTAATGCCTTTTGTGACCTTGAGAAGGGAAGTCAAAGATGTCATTCTCTGGAGGTATAAGTGAGAATGTGCTTTTGATTTCTTCACTGAGAGAACTAGAGATAGCGCCTTTGATTTTGAATTTTCGAGAGCCATAAGAAGAATCAAAAGGTTTAAAAGGGATGCTTTTGGCAGGGAGGTGGGGAAAGCCTTGCCCTTTCTACCTTCAGATCCTACCACAAACTCAGAGGCTGCTGTGGGAGGACTGCAAAAACTATACATAGGGTATGTACTGGAAAAGTAGAGCTCTGTTTGAGTTAGCATGCAAATACTTAGCATGCGTATGTGCATATAAATATATTCACCTATCCCTTTGATTAACAAATGTTCTTCTTTGGTGGAAGCTGTTCTTCAGTCACTGTGGAAACAAACCAGCCCATAATTGCTTTATTTTGCTCTTGTTGTGGCACCAGAAAGTTGAAACTGAAATTTATAGGTGGTTTTTTTTTTTTTTTGGTTGGTTGGTTTCTTTTTTGTGTATTTAGTTGTTGCCATTTGTTTTTGTTTTAAATTGGAGATGCAACTTGCAGAAGTGGTTATCTCAAGTCGAAAGTCTGAGAAGCTGTTGTAAATTTTTCTAGTACTTGCCAATTCAGGCTGGAGACAAGTTTACTAGTGGGTATGAACAACTGATGATTTCCTACCTATCCTATCAGTATAACTAGAATATTGAATATTGCCAATTTTCTTAGTTCAGTTGACTAATATTACCCCTGCTTTAAAATATACTTTTATGTAAACTACCTTTTCCACTTGCTCCACATGCTCTTCTTTGGAGGCGGGTGCTCCAGAGTCTCTCTGGAATTGAATCTTTGCAGAAAGCTTTTCTTTCTAACTATTACTCAGAAATCTGCACAATTTGTTTTCGTTAATTGAAACTAGATAACAGAATATCACTTTGAATGTTTGTTTCATTAGTTAATTGCTAAATTTCACCTTGTTGGAGTTTGGAACAGTAATTTTTCATCAAGAATTTGGTACTGTAATTTTTCATCAAGAGCAGTTTAAAAGGAAATAATGCTGAAATGGCTCATGATTATTATATGTAGTGATAGACTGGAGACCTGGGGAGGAGACCGCTTAGTTATGCAAAAAGACCTTATTCATGAGATTAAAGGCTTCAGTTTCTCTAATTTGAGTAATGATGCCCAGCAGGACAAGGTGGTCCAGATGGTCATCTCGGCTACTAACTGTTTTCTGACTAAAATCCTAACGCAGCAAAATACCAGTAGAAGCTGTCAAATATGGGTGTCATGGCTGCAAAGAGTAGAGTGAATTTTATAAAAAATGCTTTTCCAAGGAAGCTTCTGCAATTGCTGTAAAGCACGGATTCCAAGAGGAAGGAGAAAAGGGAAGAAATTATAAGAATAACTGTGCAAAAATAATAATAATAAAAAACGAAAACCAACAAACATAGACTTCTATTCTTTCAGAATTCATGCTAGCTCACACCAGCATACTTTTGTTTTCATTCAGTATTACTAGGGTTTCTGCATAACAGTCTGACTGCTCTTTTCAATAACCACAGGTTTTTCTTGTGTTTAAAAATATCTCGTGCTTCATTAAGAGTAAATAGAAATTTATCAACTTGGAGAATATAGTGGACTCATGTACAGGAAGATTATTCTGCAAGGCCAAAATCTGATTCTCATCTTGTCAGATCCTTATGCATTTTTTTTAAGTAAAACTACAAATTTTATTTTATAACGTCTATAGAATTGGAATTAAGAATAAAATTTTTTATGTCAATTTCAAACACTTAAAAGAAGTTATTTAGTAGAAAATGTCAGATGTGTGTTTGCTTCAAACTGATCAAACCTGCATTTCAAAACCATGGAATTTCCCAAGAAGGCCAAATTTGGTTCCATATCCTTCAGTGTGTAAAAATCCTGTTCTGTCCTAGAAACATTCATTAAAGTGTTTATTTATTTACTTTTAAAGACATGTTCTTGTTCCTTTTCTTTGCTCACTGGAAAATCTTTAAATCTGAAACCCTGCATTACTTTGAAATAGGACCATACAGACAGCTTTTTGTTAAGGGCTGCTCATTAGTGCACTGAGCAGCCACCTGTGGTCAGAAAAAAAAAATATCTTACTTTAATCAGATTTTATGGAAGGGCTTTTCACATTTAGCAGGAACATTATCTTCAAATTAAGAGCAGGAGAGCACCAGAACGATCGCATAGGAAATATAAATCCAGCTTACATATGTTTCTCCCAATACTGTTTAAAAAAAAAAAAGGATTAAAAAAAATCACCTGTCCACCTAAGGACAATTCTCTTCTGAAATGTTTATCTGATAGCAGAATATTTGAATATAATACTAGGCATCTGAATACAACAGAAGATTTGCCTGTTGACTGAAATTTATCCTGTTTATTTCAACTGCGGAGCTGTGATATTCCTTTTTCCTCCTTGCTTCATGTTTCCCTCTCCACACAGAAAGCAATCCCAGATAAGCAGATTAATGTGTGGGATAGCTCCCCTTCATTGTTCTGTGCCGCACTTCCAGCTTTTCGTAGCCAGTTGGACTTGTTAGGAGGAGCTAACCGATTGGTTGTTTCCTGGGCTCCGTTTCATAAATTATAGCCAGCATGCATGAGCATGATTCCTACAGTTGCAGTAATCCAGAGGCCTGTCAGTTCCTGACTTCATGCATGTTTATTCCTACTTGTTTTATAATATTGCCCTGGAATTTCCTGTCTTAGATAGTTTGCTATTGCATCTTCAGGACTCTGTGAGTAATTTTGACTTTTTCAACTTTGTTAATTATACACTGTAAACAAGAATGCTCGTGTTTAGAATGTAGTTCATTAGCAACTAACATTTGCACTTCTCTGCTGTATCAGCTTATGTACAGTTATCTTTGTAGCTTTTCTCTTGCTAGGGTTAACATCACTTCATGTTGCATGTGGTCACTGGAGTTGGGGTTCATTCATTTCTGAAACGGGCTGTGTTTGTTCCTCATAGTATTTGTTCTTCTACAGTAAAATATAGTGATGCTGCAATTACAGCTTACTCATGCCTAATCAAGGCGTATGGTGTGTTTTATGCTTTTGTACTCTTTGTACATTGTATACTAGCAATTGTGGTTGAGCTATTGAAGGAATGCTCAAAATTCTCGGTGTACTCTATTATAAAGAACAAACACTTCCCTCCCGTGCCCCCCCCCCCCCCCAACCTTCCCATCTTCTCTACATAAGAGCAGAGATAAAAAACAAAACAGTGAAACAGAAATAAAACAAGCAGTAAAAACAGTGGTGTTAACATCTGGTATTTTAAACAATTACATAGCCTAATTAACCCTTTTTTTTTTTTTTTTTTTTTTTTTATAAAATTGTATTGTTCTTTTCTTAAGCTGTATGGGTTGTTTTTGTAGCAAGCTGAATGCCAGCATGTTGGAGTTCACACATTTAAAAACAAAATCTCCTCACAGTGAATTAGAAGCCAGTGGGAAATGCTGTTTAGGATCTGCAGTTTAATCTGACGGAGTTATCACAGTGACTCCCTGGTTGGTTTCCTGTCGACTGAGGTTTAAAACAATAGAGCTGTAGATTTAAATCAGAAATTAGAAAGCTACCAATCTGGAGCTCTACACCTCTCCCATAAATGCTGCAAAGTCATATCCATTGCTATAAATGCATTAGTTCACCTAAAGGACTTTCCGTGCTGCTTTTTTTTTTCCACTGGAAACATCATTTCATTGTGTGGTGTAATAAAGCTAGCATTTGTGGGTAAATAGCTTGGGTTCTGCTAAGAACTGCATACTTTCTGCTAGCAGGACAGCAGGCTTTGCTATTTCTTATTAGCTTTCCTTCTTGAAGCTGTAACTTTTCAGATGGATTTGTGCGAGCAAATAACTTCAAAACAGCAAAAGTTTCACAGAGAGCTGACTTGCTCTATGCAGTGAATATGATAGCTTCCAGGGGTGTAAGATGCTTTTGCAAAACTTCTGTAAAGTCTTTTTTGTAAGCAAACCTTGCTCTTCTGTAATAGAAAAATAAGAATGCAGTATTGGCAATTCAGTTATCCCTTATTGTAAAATTCTAATTTCGCGTAGTATTTGGTTACATTTTCAAATTCTAAAACAAATAGAAGAGTTAACCCTTGAGTTTATGGTTATGGCAAAACAATTTCTTCTGTATTAGTATCCTTATGCTTATTGAGCTGTTTGTAAGGAAGATGCGCGTGTGTTTTTCTTCAGAAGGTCAATTACGCCGTCCTGCAGCAAACACAGTGTTGCTGCTTGCACATCCTGCATAGAGATTCTTAGAATCCAGCAGACCACAGAATGAAAGTCAATTCTGTAGTGATACCACTGAAAGTACTTACATTGGATGTGGCTCAGCAAAATAAACTAATTTCTCTGAATCACTTTATGAAGTTGAACAAAAAGTGTTTTGCTCATGCAGATAATATTTGTGATAACTTCTGTCAGCTTTACCTTAATAGTCAGGTATAGTAAATAGCTACACTACTTTCATACGTACTACAAAACCTAAACCACAGTGAAATTCATTTTACAGGGAAGGTATGCAGTTAGTGAGCTGACAAATGATAGTAAAATCTGCTCTATGAATAGTTCTGAAATAAGAAATCACAAGTCGTGAAAAGTTTGTTTTAGCGTTGTTTCTCTGTGACATATGCAAAACTTGGACAAGGTGGTGTGGGCTGAACTGTCAAGACACTTGCCACTTCCTTAAATGAATGTTATTTAATCTAGTCATGTTATTGAAGTCTGAATATGGCTATGTTATATGAGGTCAACAAAAATGAGATACATTAACTTATGGGAAAAAAAGCATTAATTTTTTAAGGGAGTTTTTTAAAGCAACATGCGTGCTGCAATGTCAAGAGGAGTGGTGTGGAAGATTGGCTGCATGGAGCAGAGTACATGCACTGTTTCAGTACCAGACCTTTCTTGATACAGAATTCTCTATGTAAGATTTGGAATCTAACGTACTGCAAGCAGTGCCTACAGGCTGGATCAAAGCCCTTTTGTGCTGGATGCTGTTCAAACAAGTAGTAAAAGGCAGTCCCTGCCCTTACGAGATTATAAACCAAACAGGATGGTAGGCACAGGATGGAAGTACACACAGTTTAAACATAACCTTGGGCAAGTCATGGCAGGTCAGCAGCTCAAGGAGGAATGAAATCCTGGGATATATCTGTTCCATGCCATTGCATTTGCCATGCAAAGAAAAAGAAAAAGAAAGAGAAAAAGGAAAAGAAAAAGAAAAAGAAAAAGAAAAAGAAAAAAGTGGGGCATTGGAGTTTAGGGCTCGATCCAGAAGCAGCGTGGATATGTTGTGAGAAGAGTAATCAAGTCTTTTTTCAGGACTAGGGGAGAATTTGCATACACTGAATGTTGTACTCCTTCATGTATATAAGTTTTCCTAATTCTGAGTTCAGTGCCTGCTGGACTACACATGCTTTTCTTAACGGAAACTTTGTCCCCTGCTTTGTTAACTAAGCATTCCAGTGTTTTATGTCCTCTCTAGGAAGTCCAGACAGCTGTGTTTTTAAGAACTCTTCAAAAAAGTTTTTCCTAGTTGCTTAGTGGAGACTTAGATTTGCATTCTTGTTTAGAACATGACAGACTTTTCTGTATAAATTCAAGGAAAAAAAGCTCATGTTATAACTTGTGTATCACCACTACCCCGACCCTTACTAACGGAATGCAAGGTAAAGATGAAGAAATGCTTTCATATGTAATTTGGAAGAACTTATCAGAAGAACTAAAATCCCCTTTAAACTGAAGTTTGCTGTGATGCTGTGCTATTGAATTATCAGTGTAAGCTCAGGTGTCCATTCCAGAAAGACAATTTATGTAAAAACTTCCATGTGCTTTGGAAAATTCTTCCGCAAACATTTAGCTTACGAATTTTCATATCTGTCTGCTCAGTCCAGCACTAGAATCCTGCTTTGTGTCTGTGTTATGGTCTCCTGACGGCAGTTAATTGTAAACCATTTGGAGCCAGTAAAGCATTTTTTTTCCATTTGTGCTTCAGTGTGCCAGATGTCAGCCCTGGGAAGAAGCCTTCATCCCAAAATTGAAAACAGACAATTTTTTTTTTTCTGAAGAAATGTGCCCATCTTTGGCACTGCCCTTTATGCAGACAACTGACAAAAGTGATCCTACGAAACCACATAGCAATGCAAGAACTGCTTAGCAGGGCAGTTAGCACGGGCCCTTGCTTCTTCCACTAACTCATGGCAGCACTGGGAGTCAAGCACAGGCCAAAATACGTAAAGGAACTGCAAGGTCTTCCACTGCTTTCACAATGTAATTACTTGAATTATAACTTACATTACTTGAACTATAATAGCGAGTAACTTACAGAACATCACTGCTTATCCTGGATTTTTTTCTTGTGCTCCTTGGTCTTACAAATTCAAAATGCTTTGGCTTCATGGAAGAATGTACTAACACAGTTGTGCTTTTACGTTACAAAGCATAATGAGCTAATAACAAGAAATCCAGAGTTCACACACAGAATATGTGATCTTTGCCTAAAGCAAACTGAATTTTTACTTCTCTTTTTTTTTCTTTTTTTCTTTTTTTTTTTTACAGTGATCAATTTGCATTCCTAAATTAACTCTGTGCAATGTAAAGATTTTTCCAGAGTTTGAAAACAAATAGCTGAAGACAAATAAAATATGTATTTTTTCTTTTTAAATGGGCAAAGTGTTGCTTTCTTCCTTGCTGATCGTTAGGAGTTAAAACAGCCTTGGAAAAAGAATGTAACCACATCAGAACAATAACACATTATACCCTCTTAAGACAGCATAGATATATCTGTGATATATGTATTCTGGCAGAGCACTCATCACTTTCAAAGCTGTTGAGTTTATAGAGAGAGGAGAGGAGAAGAAAGTCTACAGGGGAAAAAAAAAACGAAGTTCCAATCTTATTTGGCAACAGGAGGAAACAAAAGTAAGGAAGTGGGAACGTTGAAACTGAAATTATCTGTTCAAATGAGTATCTTCAGAGCATCTTGAAAATATTGTTTTATACTTTTAAACAAAGTGTGTGATACAGCTTAGGCCTGAGGGGAGAAGAAAAATCTTCAGGTAGCATTATTAATGAGGCAGCTTTGGCATGCTTGTGTAATGTTGCTACATTGACTTTCTGAAAAATATAGTACAGTGAGTGTACTGATACACACTTCAAAGTTGTACATGTTGTCATTCAAATCAAGTGAGCATTTATGTTTGTGTATATTAAGGAAAAGACTCCAGCAAAAACAGTGCAGGTTGATTGAACTTATTCACAGTCTTGGAGTCAAGGATAGGATTGCCTTGGTTTCCTTTTGTACATCTGAAAGAGTTATAATCTGTTTGTATGTGCCTGAGTGAAAGTAAATGATGCTGCACAAAGGAGAATACAGATGTGTTTTGCTTTTCAGGCAGTAACACATTCTCTCCCCAGCTAGCAGAGCTCTGGCTGCTGTGCAGAGAACTCACTGTTCCTTCAGGGTCTCACTGGAACTTGCTGTTCTCTGTATTAGAAACGATACTGTCTCCTGCATTAAAAAGTCTGCTGAGAGGCTTTACCTGCCTCAGTGACTCAGAGAGCCAGCAAAGCTCAGGTCTGTATTAGCCTGGGATTTGAGTTAAAGCACAGACACACTCCGTTAGCTTTCTTGATGCATCATATCTTATGTATAATGTCATTTCCAGTGCTGCTAAGCTAATGCAGACCAAAAATGTTCTTGAATTTTCGTGATGAGAGATTCTCAGTGAAGGCTGCAAGTATATTGTATGGACCCTGCTAGAGTCAAATCTAAAATCATTCCGATTCAGTAATAGGTTTGGAAAAATGATAAAAGGAGAGAAATAGCAATGTGTGTATTAGCATTATCTGTATTCTTTCTGCTTGATGTGTGTTTGGAAGTTGCCAGAGGGAAAGTTAAAATCTGAAGTGGAGGATGAAAAGTAAGATGTGGGAGCTATTGGGAATAGGTGAACGGTTGGACTGGGTGATCTTTTAGGTCTTTTCCAACCTTGGTGATTCTATGATTCTATGATTCTATGATTCTAAGATGACTTCATGGCCTCTGACAGAAAAGGTTCCAGATGGAGATGCTGTAGGACCTGCAGAGTTGCTGAACAGTTTGCTGTGTAAACTGTGCTGGCAGAGCCTGAAAGAAGCTTTATACCTTTGCCTTTGCCTGAAACTTATACTTTTCTACTGTTTTGTTTGTTTGTTTGTTTGTTTGTTTGTTTAATTGCAATTGGCCACTGTACATAGAATGTTAGACAAGAGGAGATAGGAAAGCAGTAGCTCTTCCCATGCAAGATTTTCAGTCTGTGACTCAACAAGTTTATCATGCCAGTTGTACTTCCCATTTGCTTATTCTGTCTTAGAATTTTGAAAATATAGGCCTTCACTTAATATCAATCTCCCTAGCATCATTATTTCTATAGCATAAAAATAAGTGGATTTTTGCATGTATTATTTATAAAGATATACCCTCAAAACAAAGTTGCGGTATGGTGTATGTACATAAAAATACACATGCACAGCTTAAATTCTTACTTTTTTGCTAAATTTATGTGCTGTTTTTAAATTTTAGATGTAAGATTTCATTCAATCTGCACCATAAGGTTTTTAGTATTGGTGTTTAAAATGAATATTTAGCGAAGTTTAAATGTAATCTTCCTATTTTTTGTCTTACTATCAAGTGATTTGATCCTTCTTAAGCCGTTTGAGGTTTGGATATCAGTGGGAAGAGTTGAAGATTCATTAATTTACAGGCAGTGAGTCTGTGTTAATTTCTATCCTTCTGCCTCTTCTTACCTGTCTCATGAGTAAAGCAATACAGAAGAGGAAATAAATTTGTATGAAAATGCTTTTTCTACTTTCTTTTGTCTGTGACACATACGTGGACATAAAATTGCTGTGGCGAGGAGTCCCTTACATGTATAAATAATCTTCACGCGGAGAAAAGCTATAAAATCCAAATTAGATGTGTAACCACTCTTAAGAGCTGGATTTTTAATCTTCCACTTTTCGGAGTCTGAACGCTCTATACAGTTTCTGGAGTCAACTCACATGAAGGCCTGAACATCTGTGGCTCATCCACTTAAACAGATGGCAAGGTCTGTGATGTCCCAGGCATTTGCAGCGTCTGGCACAAATGTGTTTTACATCCACCTATCTTTGACCATTAAAAAGCCTGGCCTTGTTCCAGACTTTTGGTATATGAATTTTCTATCTGCATGTTATGTTTGAACTTGAGGGACATAAAATCTGTTATTTGCCTCTGTTATCTCCATATTGATGTTTTCTATGAAGACATTCAATTATGAAGAGAGGGGTATTTGTTAATTACTGAGCTGTTTTATGATAGATTCCCATATAATTGATACAGAACAGCATGTGTGTATACAGTAAAACAATTAAGTGAGATGTGAAAAGATCAGCTATTGATAAGCTGTGCATTTAATTAAAATGAAAAGGTATTGGATCATCAACCTGATGTTCTGCTAATCAACACTGTGGATTTTAAATGCAATTCTCTCTTTGCAAAACGTGTTGCTCTGAACAGTTCCCTGATTGCAAAACAGAGTTCAAGAACATAAACCTCAGTCATTACAGCCATTTCCTGAAGCCTTCTCACAGAACTAACACTAAAGTTCTTTATGAAAACATTCACATTCAGTTGCCTGGTCTTGTGCTGAGCTGTGGGAATACTGTTATGTGGGATAACCCACAGGAAGAGAGTGATAACATTGGCATTTCCCAAAAAGTGCAATACAGACTGATCAAATGGCAGTCTTCTAGTAATATTTCTGTGCAAGAAGAATAATGGCAGAGAGCATTTAAAACCCACATAAAGGTAGCACTGGAAAATAGCTTTATCAGTGTAATGGGTCTATAGGGCCTTCTATTCCAGGTTGCAGTGTAATGGGAAAAAAATAGCAATATCAGAAATGGAGGGGAAAGGGATTTTTCTGTAGGACTTTTAGAAACAGTTGTTGGTGTAGTTGCTGGTGTGAGGGTAAGTGTCTGGAAAAATGTATGCAACAATCCTTTCAGAATCCATTAATTGAAAAGCTGGGAAATGTCTTTCTCACTTAATAATGCATTTAGCAATTGTACTCAGATTTGAAGGCAGCGCTTTATGGCTTTGAGTCTTGGTTTTTCTGGAGAGGTTGCACTAGCTTCTTTCTGAAATGCCACACGTACATGCTGCTTTTTAATGGAAAAAACCTGCTTATTTTGGATATTATTTTCCTCTAGCTTCAGCTACCAGCTTTAACTCTATCTCTTAGTAAGTTTTATTGCAGCTTAAGAGCAAAATATCACCTTCCAACTCTGTTATTAACGTGTGATAAAATCATTATAAATACTTTCCAGTGCTGGGTAAGATACTAAGGTTTTTAATATATTCTCTGGTCTCAGATAGTCTTGATCCGTCTCAGCTATGTGGAGCATTACTTTAAAATTCCTCTCTTCATTTGAAACTTTTCTTCCTCAGAAGTTTTCATGGCTCATCACAGTTGTCACCTTCAGAGATATTAAGCAATTTACCATGTGTGTCGTGTAAGCGGTAAGATGGTCTGTTCTAGAAAAAAACACCCTTATTTCCTTCGAAGTTTATTCTCCCTAAAACCTCTCTCTTCGTAACTTTTTGTATCAAAATTCACTGCAAGGTGGCCGCTAGCAGTTATAAATGTGTTTTTCTGATAGCAAGCAAAGTTAGCAGTGTTACTGGGATTGATTTATATATCTATTTATTTATGTATTATTTGAAATGGTAGCTGTTTGCAAGGCTGCTGTGTCAGAATTCTTAACAAAGCAGGGATGAAGTACACTCCGGACTTGAGGCACCCATCTTACCCAGCTATGGCCTTAAAATATTATTCAGGCTTTTAGAAGGGGTAAAATGTGTGCATATGTTATATATATATATATTAGTATTTATTCATTGGAATATATACACATGCATACTTCTCCCTGTGCATATCTTGAAGAGAACATGTGAGATGATGTTGAAATTACATTTTCTTGCAAAAAAATCTTCTGAAGGTGAAATTTCCATAGTATGAAATATGTTGTGTCCATTGTGCTCTAGAGTCTGGTAGGAGCATATGGCAGCAGTATTTGAGGGTATGAAGCCAGGGTGAAGGGAGACAAATCTGGTGAACCCTTGTTGGACCTTCCTGCTGAGAATGACCCCTGAGGAGTGCCTCCATTTCTGTTGTCCCTGGACATCATGCTAGCTGACAGTACTGTTCCTGCAAATGTATTTGCAGTTTTTGTGGAAGATCAAGGGTCCACAGTGCAAGCTTGCATCACAGCCAAGTTTTATTTAGCTTTCAGGAATACAATTCTGTCCACTGCATCTGCCTTTCACCTTATGGAGCAGTATATTTTCTGGGTAACTTCTCAGACTTCTCCCACACCATCTGACCAGCTTCCTGATCAACTCTCTGCTTGCTCAGGGAGGCAGGTTCTCTCCAACCTACTGCATTCTGTTTGCCTAATGAAGGGCAGTTCCCCACAGAAAACCTTTTGGGTATGAGGAATTCCTCTTTCTGGCATAGGGACTGTGCTTTGCTTCTCATGGGATGTGTGCTGCCTGCAGCACCTACTGTGGGCTTTGTGCAGGGCTTTATATCTATTGTTTTGGATGTGGTTCATCACTAAGTGACCCTGAGGAGTGTACCTGGACTCTAACTTCCCTTTCCTGCTTCAGCTGTATTGCTATCTGGGAGTTTTGTACCAAAAGACTTGAGAACTGCTTAAAAAACCTCAATGGAGGCTTTTCAATGGGAAGCTTTATCTAGGCACACTGAGGTGTTTATGTTTATGACGTATAAAGACAGCTCAAAAAAAAAGGCACAGAATATTTTGATATGCACAAGAAATCAATTAATTTCAGTGGAAGTATGTGCTTGAAATTAGGCAATAATAAAACACCTTGCAGCATTCTGTTAAAAATGCATCTTAAAGTCAGTGAAAGGCTTGAAAAATGTAACTTTTCTCCTATTTTGTAGTTTTCATTATATAAAAGCCTGCTAGTGTTTACTGTTCGTCAGGTTAATTCATTGGCAGCTTAATAGGCAACGATTTTTTTAAGTATGCTATTTGCTTATATTTTTATTGATTTTTTTCACACCCACAGTGTCTGACATCAGTCTATCCAATACATACATACTTTAATCTGAATTGAGTTTCAGCCTTTCTGGGAGGAAATATCGTGTTGCTTCAGGGAAGCAGCTGATACTCATATAAAGACAAAAGTCCAAAATTTGTATCAATACTTCCTTAGGAAATCTGAAGTAACATACTGATGTTGTTAATTCATGAACAGACATTCTGTGAACAGAAAATTGTTTCTGGCTAATAAGATGTACAATACAAAATCACAGAATCACAGAATCATAGGTTAGAAGGGACCTCCAGAGATCATCGAGACCAATCCCCCTGCCAAGGCAGGTTCCCTACACCAGGTTGCACAAGCAGGTGTCCAGGTGGGTCTTATCTCCAGAGACATTCTCCTGGAGAATATCTCCAGAGAAGGAGACTCCACCACCTCCCTGGGCAGCCTGTTCCAGTGCTCCGTCACCTCACTGTAAAGAAGTTCTTGCGCACATTTGTGCAGAACTTCCCATGCTGCTGTTTCCGGCCGTTTCCCCTTGTCCTGTCTCTACTCACCACTGAAAAGAGTCCGGCCTCGCCATTCTGCCCCCCATACCTTAGATATTCATAGACCTGGATCAGTTCCCCTCTCAGTCTTCTTTTCTCAAGGCTGAACAGACCCAGTTCACTCAGCCTTTCCTCATAGGAGAGATGCTCCAGGCCCCTCACCATCTTTGTGGCCCTCCGCTGGACTCTTTCCAAGAGATCCCTGTCTTTTTTGTACTGGGGAGCCCAGAACTGGACACAGTACTTCAGATGAGGCCTTACCAGGGCAGAGTAGAGGGGGAGGATCACCTCCCTCGACCTGCTGGCCACGCTCTTTTTAATGCACCCCAGGATGCCATTGGCCCTCTTGACCACAAGGGCACACTGCTGGCTCATGGCCAACCTGTCGTCCACCAGGACACCCAGCTTCCTCTCCGCAGAGCTCCTCTCCAGCAGCTCATCCCCCAACCTGTACCGCTGCATGCAATTATTCCTCCCCAAATGCAAGACTCTACACTGGCTTCTGTTAAACCTCATCCGTTTTTTTTCTGCCCAGCTCTCCAGCCTGTCCAGGTCTCGCTGAATGGCAGCACGGCCTTCAGGCACGTCAGCCAATCCTCCCAACTTTGTATCATCAGCAAACTTGCTGAGGGTGGCCACTATCCCCTCATCAAGGTCATTGATGAAGATGTTGAACAAGACCGGACCCATCACAGACCCCTGAGGAACACCACTGGTTATAGGTCTCCAACCAGACTCTGCCCCGCCAACGATGACCCTCTGCGCTCTGCCAGTCAGCCAGTTCTCAACCCTCCTCACTGTCCACTCATCTATCCCACACTTCCTCAGCTTCGTTATAAGGATGTCGTGGGGGACAGTGTCAAAAGCCTTGCTGAAATCAAGGCAGACTACATCCACTGCTCTCCCCCTATCCACCCAGCCAGAGAGAACATCATAGAAGGCTACCAGGTGGGTCAAGCACGACCTCCCCCTGGTGAACCCGTGCTGACTACTCCTGATAACCTTCTTTTCTTCCAGTTGTCTGGAGATGACATCCAGCACCAGCTGTTCCATCACCTTTCCAGGGGCAGAGGTGAAGCTGACTGGCCTATAATTGCCTGGGTCTTCCTTCTTGCCCTTTTTGAAGACCGCAGTGACATTGGCTATCCTCCAGTCTGTAGGCACCTCCCCCGTCCTCCAAGACCTCTCAAAGATGACAGAAAGCGGTTCAGCAATCACCTCTGCCAGCTCCCTCAGCTCCCGTGGATGCATCCCATCGGGTCCCATGGATTTGTGAACATTGGTGTTGCCTAGGCGCTCTCGGACCACCTCTTCCCTGACTGAAGGGAGGTCTTCCATTCCCCAGATCCTCTCACTAACCTCCAGGGTCTCAGATTCCCGAGGGGGAGCTTTTTCACTGAAGACAGAAGCAAAGAAAGCCTTCAGTATTTCCACCTTCTCAGCATCCCCCGTTACCAGAACACCCCCGTCACTTAGCAGGGGAGCCACATTCTCCCTAGTCTTCCTTTTACTGTTAACATACTTTAAAAGGCCTTTTTTATTATCCTTTATCCCCTCTGCCAGATTTAATTCCAGGCGGGCTTTAGCCTTCCTTGTCGCATCCCTGCAGGCTCTGACAACATTCCTGTATTCTTCCCAAGTGGTCAGACCCTTTTTCACATTTCCTGGACCTTCTTCTTCCCTTTGAGTTTGTGTACCAGCTCCTTGCTCATCATACAAGTACTTTATATACACTGCACAGACAGTATATATACATGTAACTGGGTGGAATAATTCTGGCACTGGAACTACAATCAAAGCTTAGAGGTGCTGCTTTGAGTGTAAAGTTTTACTGACACATACACCAAATATTTTAGTGTGCTATACTCTGTGATCGTTAGTTATTCACTAATGGCTGAATTAAGACAGTTGAATTGAGAAGCAAATCATATCATTGTGATAGAATGACAACTTATCATAATATACTGGCTTTATCATTATGCCTTTTTTTCCCCCTAGTTGCTGCTTAAATTCATTTTCTTATCATTCAGATGTGTAAATCATCAGCTGTCAAACAGTAATTCGGTTACACTTTTTTATTTATAAAAGTCAGTGAAATAGTTTATATAAGACCATGTAAATAGGTTGCAAATAACCTATTTTAAAAGCACAATGGTAAAAGCATTTATAACATTAATCCCTTCGTGAAACAGCATTTTAAACCTGATTATTCTAAAAATCCTAGATTGAAACAAAGCCATGGGTAGGCTTGACATATTCAATTCTAAAAGTCAAGAAACAATGATGTTTTACATATGCTGTGCACCTAGTACCTGATTTCAGTTTGGATCTCTGAAACCAAAATGCAGATCACAAAAAACATACAGCTGCAGGAAGGCTTTAGGGTTATGCTGCCAGTTACTACACTGTAGATCACTCTATAAAAGAAAAGGAAGTGTCTTGGGCAGCAGTTTCAGATACATTTTCTGCCTGCTCTGCAAAATCATGGGTTTAATTTCATTTTTTTAAGAGGATTTTAATCTGCTGATTACATCTGTCTCTGTGTGTCCACATCTCTTCTCTTTGTGTACTTCAATCTAGTCCTCACCTTTGACAATTTGTCCTGTATTTCCTTTTGTCAGTCTATCACAGACTTTTCTCTTTTCTCATTAGCCATATTGATTTCAATTCCTACTTTTCTCTGTTATCTCATCCTTCCCATCACTTCTCCACATCAGTCTTTATCTCTTCTTTCCAGGCACTTTGACTCCCTGATGTATTGCCATAGCTCCCTGTGTTTCAGTACTTGCCATGACTCAAAATCACGATCAATCTTGAGAAGGAGAGTCTTATTGGTTAAAAATACCTACAGCTGCTCTGTATTTGGGATGTCACTCCACTATAACTTCCTGGTTGTAGACATGTCAACTACATATCATTCTCAGTCTTGGCATGCTCCTGCACAGCATGGATGTCATGTCTGCACATGCTGAAATAAAATAGAAGATTGATCAGTTAGTCTAAGTCTGAAAACTCAGCTGCAAGACTGGCACCTATTGTGGACATGTCAAATAATTCATTGTTTTTTTCCTTTCACCCAGATGTCCTATTATTTGCAAATATTTTCAGGGCTAATTGAAAGCATGTATCCAGTCTTCTTAATTTATCCAAATTTTCCTTTCATTGGATTCTGCAGATTCACTGAACTCTGTAGCTAACCTGTGCCCCAAAAATTCATTTTGAATGAAATGTTTGTCTGTTAAAGCATGGGTGTCCAACCTCTTGGCATGCTAGAGCCATGTTGAGTGAAGAGAAATTGTCTTGGGCCACATATGAAATATATAACTTAGTTAATGTGTATAGGAAAGAAAGCTTTTTTTTAAAAAAAATATATTTATTAAGGCATAAAAAAAGAGAGCATTAAAACTTAAAAGTAGTGGGATATTTGACTTTGTTTTTGTGAAATTAATGCATCATCCTGCTTTGATGGCTGTGGTTGCAGTTCTCAGTGAGCTCTCAAGATGTCTGTCAGAGATTTTTGATGAGTTTTTACACTTAGCTTTGTCCTTGAAAATACTTGTCCACAAATGTATCTACTGCCAAAACGTGATGACATGAGTGAGGCATGACTGTGAAGTAAGGGTTATTTCTCTCTGGTAAGATAAAGCTTATAGTAGCCTGGTAAAGAGATGTAATCAGACGTTTGAGTTGAATATCTGATTGCAATTTAAACATTCCTTTTGAAAATGGCAGGTCATGTATTGAAAGTGGGCTGCAAATATACAAAAAAATTGGTGATTTTTTCAGCAATCTTGAAACCTGTTCTCAAATTCCTTTGTCAAAACAGCAAGCACAGCTGCATATTTTTCACTTAGCCAGTGTATCAAAATGCATGGAATAATTTGCCATAACATAGAAACAGAAATCATAGAAACCATGGAATTGCTCAGGTTGGAAAGGACCTTAAAGATCATCAAGTCTAACCATGATGTAACCATACTACCCTAATAACCCTCTGCTAAATCACGTCCCTAGGCACCATATCCAAATGATTTTTAAACACATCCAGGGATGGTGACTCAAGCACCTCCCTGGGGAGCCTATTGCAGTGCTTAACCACCCTTTCTGTAAAGAATTTCTTCCTGATATCCAACCTAAACCTCCCCTGGCACAACTTGTAGCCATTTCCCCTCGTCCTGTCACCTGTCACCGCTCTCACTGCAATCACCTTTCAGATATTGGAAGAGAGCAGTAAGGTCTCCCCTTAGCCTCCTTTTCCGTAAACTAAACAGCCCCAGTTCTTTCAGTTTCTCCTCATAGGCCATATTCTCCACGCCCTTGACAAGCCTTGTTGCCCTTCTTTGGACCTGCTCCAACACCTCAATGTCCTTTCTGTAATGAAGTGCCCAAAACTGAACACAGTACTTGAGGTGAGGTGTCAACAGTGCTGAGTACAGGGTCAGGATCACTTCCCTAGTCCTCTTCTCCACACCATTCCTGATACAAGCCAGAATGCCACTGGCCTTCTTGGCCACCTGGGCACACTGCTGGCTCATATTCAGCTGACTGTCCATCAATACACCAAGGTCCCTTTTTGTCAGGCAGCTTGCCAGCAATTCCTCCCCAAGCCTGTAGGGTTGCCCATGGTTGTTGTGACCAAAATACGGGATCCAACACTTGGCCCTATGAAACTCATAGTTTATCTTGGCCAGTCAATCCAGACTATCCAGGTCCCTTTGTAGTGCCTTTCTGCCCTCCAGCAGATCTACACTTCCCCCCCAACTTGAGCTGGCACTCCTTGATTTCAGCTCAGACTGCGCTGATCACACACTGATTTCAGGTTCTGTGGGAGATAGGTGCACACCCCAGGCTGGGGCCAGCCACTCGGCGAAGTAGAGCCATTGCCATGATAGCACGGTGTGGGGGGCGGCCACGGGATGAGCTGTACACATGCAGCCCACAGGTTAGATATGCCTGTGTTTAGAAAAATGGCACTCCAAACAAATTAAGTTTGGTAAAATTTATCAGCAGCTGGAAATGGATTCATATGAGAAGAGCAGTAGAGGAATTTTATCTAAGGGTTGTGTAGTTTGAGGGCTGATTGCAGTTATTCTGTGAGTCTTTCCTACGTTTCAGTAAGGATGATAAGACAAGTATTGTGCACTTCAGAAAGCTTTGGGAAGAGAAGCTCCTGTCATCAAAGGTGTGATGGGACTAGGCTTTATGGCAGCCAGTCTCATGATGATTAAATGACGGTCTCTTTGGCAGTATTTGTTGCTTTCCTTTCTCTTGTAGATGGGAGTTGGTTTACACAGTTGCCCTTAAGTAAGCACAGGTGTTCGCTGTAGTCTGACAGAGCACAGCTGAGTACAAGCATTAGCTTGGCTTGAGCTACAGCTGACCATCTGGACCCTGAATTTCTAAAGGATTCTTTCCAAATCAGGCTTAGCATTCCCCTCTGCTACGCAGTCATCTGGTTTTAATTCCATTTCTTGGGAAATATGTTGCTGATATGTACAGGGCAGATTCTGTACAAAGAGCAGTATTTTGCCCTTAATATAAAGCTATTTTAGAGCAGTCTTTTTTTTTTTTTTTTTTTTTTTCCTCTTAATCTAGTTCAAATTAAAACATAGTTCTCCCAACTCCAGTGTGCATTGGAAAGCATTTTTCAAAGCTTTGCAAAAGCTTTTATGTGGAAATGAAAGTTTTAAATTCACAATTAGGGCATTAATTTCTCACACCAAATTTCTTAAGGCAGTTGTGTAAATGTTCTAAGTGCCATTAATTTTATATTTGTTAAAAAATAAACAAAAAGAGAGCTCCTAGGTAATACTTCCTATTTCCTGCTTCACCATACCATGTGAATGGTGAGAGATAACAGAATAGTTTGGTTAAAACAAGACAGATTTACAAAAGTATCTCCCTAGATCCAATCTCTCCTCTCCTGGGTGAAGTCAGGAATGAATCTTCATATTGAAATGTATGTCAGAACTGTCTAAAAATATTTTAAAGTGCACAGAGTTCTTTCAATTGCTTAAGAGAATACCCATTTTGTTGAACATCTGACTAATACTTGTGATACTATAAAGTTGTACATGCAGCATAAAATCAGGAAAAAATATATTTTTTTTATTAAACAATCTTCTGTTTCCTTTTAATTATAACAGTCTAAATTATAGGTTGAGTTTGGAAGGGACCTCTGAGGATCAACAGCCACATCAATCAGGCGAGCAGATGGCTCAGGTCCATGCCCTGTCAGATATCTCCAATAATGTTTCTGAATGCTTATTTTAAGTTTATTTCTGTATTTTTCTATTGTAAGAATATTTTTCCAACTTAAGATTTTAGGAAAGTACCTATTATCATTGTATTTGGTAGGGATAGAGTTCCTTTGATGGGAAGATACTTTTCCTGATGATTTTTCCCTAAAAACAACCTGTATTCCTTAGATGAAATAAGGACAAAAGTTCTATGGCTATGAGTTTCGATAAAGTTTAAAAATTCTTTTATAAATAAGTTTGGGGGGAAAAAAAGAAAAAAAAAAAAAAAGAAGGATTGCCTCTGGACTCACCCAGTTATCATAAACAGAGACCTGAGACAGCACTATGTCTACAAAATACAATAATTTACAATAAATAACAAGGATGTCTTGACTCCAGCCAGCGAAAACTGGGGCAGACAGGAAAGAAAAACAACATGTATCTGAGTTTATCCCCAAACAGTTTGCAGAATAAAGGTTATTTTCATTCGTATGCATCTCTAGAATGAACAGGCTCACTCTTTGTTGACTGAAAGATAAAAGCTCTGCAGATCGTTGTATGTATTTCTATAGTAAAAATACACATTGCCATATTGAAAAGAATGTAGTGGTAAATACTTGGATATTTACCTATGGTGGAGTACTGCCTACCCTAGTTCTTTACTTTTGTTGTTCTTCCTTTATTGAATGTTTGTATACTGCACAGCTGCTGGCATTTGAAACTTTCAAATTAATCTCTATATGCCCTTTGTCTAGATATTACACTGCACTAAAGGAAGGAATGTGTAGAATAAATCTTTTTAAAAATGGTAGGCAAAGTACATATATTAAAATATTGTTTATTTGATTTCATTAAAAGTTGCAAGTTTTTAGAAACTGCTTTAGACTGAAATGGGAAGACAAGTGACAGACTGCTGAGCTAAATAGTCTTCTTCAATGTCTTGGTCATGAGAAAACTCAAGTGACAGTAACAAGTTACTGTCCCGCAGGAATATTTCACATCATCAGGTACTTTCTCTTAAAGGCTAAGATAAATCTGTAAATACTTGGCATTGACTGTGTCTGAGCTGAGTTTTGTCAGATTTTGTGAGACATGTTTCTTAAACATGAGCTCACATCTCTACCTACAAAGTATGTGTTGGCTATGTGGAGTGCCATCATGATAAAACACAGGATATATTTTGTGCTTAGTGGGTTGACGTCCCAATTAATAAAACAGCTGCAGTGGATGCCATCTATCCAGATCCCTCTGCAGATACTTCCTGCGCTACAGAATCATATAAGATGGAAAAGACCTGACCAAGATCTAGGTGACCTAGATCTCCTGCACTTAGCATGTGATGACACTGAAGATGACCTGCTCTGTGACCTTCCTTGGCAGCAGGGTCAGACTGACAGATGTGTAATTTCCCAGATCCTGCTTTCTGCCCCTATAGACGAATATCATAGTTGCTAATCTCCAGTCTACTGAGTCCTCCCTGATAGCCCAGGATTGTTGGTAAATGATTGAAAGTGTCAAGGTGAGCACTTCTGCCAGCTACCCCACTACCCTTTTTCAGATCCTATCTCACTCTGTAAGATCAATGCATGTACATTTCTCCTTGCATTGAGAGGGCTTCATTGTGCTAGCCTTGTGTTTGTCCAGGCTTTGTGCAATATCTCCATCTCTTCAATGCAGAGCAAGACCTTGTACTGGACACAGTACTCCCCCAAACCTGGCATCCCCAGCATTGAGCAAAAGAGAAGAATCCCCTGTCTCAGCCTTCTAATGCAGCCTTCTTTGCCACAGGCTCACACTGCTGGTTCTTGTTCCACTTGCTGTCTCGCAGGACCGCAAGGGGCTTTTCTACTGACTTAAGAGGGATGAGGTGCAGAAAGAAATGGGGAGAGCCTTACAGGCTGCACAGGTCACTGTCTCCAGAGTTGGGGAGTCCTTCTGGGCTACCAGGCAAGAGCATTTGGTGACGGGCAAATGTTATGAGGAAACACTGTTCAGAGAGAGGCTCATAGAAATGTGTGAGTTTCCCCATATGCTTTCTTGGGGAACATCTGAAAAGGGGAGTATGGGAAGGGTGAAGCTGGATGAGGAAGAAAGCAGGGGGCTCAAGGAGCTCCCTTTTCTATCTGTCAGAGAGTCTCAGAGAGTTCCATGGAGTGCCACCGTGGTAAAAGAAAGGATCCCCTTTGTGCTAAGATGGCTGATGTCCACCCTGATAAAAACAGTTGTATTGACTGGTGTTCAAGATTGGCTGTAGCCAAGGTGTAAGGATGTATTTGGTTGTTAGAAAAGATACTTGTTCTTGGGGTAACCAAATCAAATGCTCCATCAGGCAGCCAGAGCAGTGGGACAACAGGGCCCATGTAGATGCTGCCCACAAGCTCAGGCTGATTCTTTAAGAATTATTTGTCATTTATTAATTTTAATTATTTAATTTAATTTATTAATTAATTAACTTGCTGAGTATTTCCAAGTCTAAAAAGTAGATTTGGCTAAGTAATGCTGGGTTTCCAAGAGAAGAACATCAAGTTAGGTTGGATATTAGGAAAAATTTTGTCTCAGAAAGAGACAAAAATGGTAGGTATTGGAAGAGGCTGCCCAGAGAAGTGGTGGAGTCACCATCTGTGGAGGTGTTCAAGAAATGTGGAGACATGGCATGTGGTCAGTGAGAGACATAGTATGTGGGCATGGTGGTGATGCACCAATGGTTAGACTAGGTGACCTAGGCTGCAGCCCTGGTGGGGGGTATGTACCACCTACCCTGGTCATGACAAGTGCCTCTCTCAGACATAGCTTCTAACAGAAGAAGCATCTGTGCAGACCATGGTCTATGGGGAGTGTCCAGGCCTTACTCCTGGAAAAGAGTAGAGTGGAAACTCTCCTGTGTAAGATGTGCCCAGGTGGAGGAACTCCTGTAACTGTTGAGTGACCTGCACGAGACAGTCAAAAGGCTGTGTGCTCTCAGGGAGGCAGAGGAGTCAGACGCATTCATGTGCAGCCTGCACTGAATCCACAGTCCGGAGCCAAACAGCCCCAAACTGCCCCACTGGCGTATGCATTTGGAGAGGAACAAACAGTGATGAGAAATGGCAAATTGCCAGGAGAAAGACTAACAAGAGGAAAAAAGCCTGCCTCAAAGACTGAAGTGCCTCTGCAGAACTACTTCACGCCTCTCCAGCCTGAGAAGGAAAAAGAAACGATAACAGGTAAGTTATCTGAAGTGAGTAAGGCAGCCAGACCTTCTCCCCGCTGCTTAACAACTAGTGAAACTAAGAAAAAGCTATTGGTGATAGTGGTGGGTGATTATCTTCTGAGGGGTACAGAAGCATCCATTTGTTGCCCTTACCTGCAATCTAGAGAGGTCTGCTAGGTCTGCTGCTTTCCGGGGGCCTGGAAAGGACATCAAGGACATGACAGAGAGACTGCCGGACCTTGTACGTCTCACAGACTATTGCATCCTGCAGTAGTTCCCATAGGCACCAGTGACACAACTGTCAGCTATCTGAAGAATATCAAGAGGGACTACAAGGAGCTGGGAGCAGCAGTGAAGAACTTGGAAGCATAGGTAGTCTTCTCATCAATCCTCCAGGTTGGGGAAATGGGGAAGGAAAGGACTGGCAGAATTAAGAAAACCAGAAAATGGTTAAGGGAGTAATATTGTTGTGAACAGGGCTTTGGCTATTTACATCGTGAAACTAATTCTGAGAAATCTGGTCTTCTGGGGGATGACAGGGTTAATCTGTCAGACAAGGGGAAGACCATCTTTGGCAACAAGCTTTCCAAATTTGATCAGGATGGCTTTAAACTACAATTGCTGGGGGTGGGGTTCCTCAAATCATTGCACTTTGAGGCTGACAGTGGTAATGGATACCTTGGGTCTGGAGTTGGATCACAGGCCAGTAAGACAGCACCTATACATATATATATACCTATAAGATAGCACAGGATAAGGGAACTGTAATTGGTAAATTAGCTTCAATGGGAGCTCAACTTGAGTGCCTGTATACCAGTGTGCGGAGCATGGGGAACAAGCAGGAGGAACTGCAGACTTGTGCGTGCTTATGGGGCTATGATGTCATTGGCATCATGAAACACAGTGGGATGATCTATTCCAATGTAGGAATAGACTGTATAAAGTCTTTAGGAAAGTCAGGCAGGGGAGAATCCTAGAATCACCAAGGTTGAAAAAGACTCACAAGACCATCCAGTCCAACCATCCACCCATCACCAATAGTTCTCACTAAACCACGTCCCTCTACACAAAATCCAAACATTCCTTGAACACCTCAAGGTTCGATGACTCCACCACCTCCCTGGGCAGCCCATTCCAGTGCCTGACCACTCTTTCAGAGAAGCAGTATTTCCTAACGTCCAGCCTGAGTCTCCCCTGGCGCAGCTTGAAGCCTCTGGTCCCATCACCAGTTACATGAAATTGGAAGGAAGGAAACCGGAGACCCAGTCATGGGGGATACAGAGGAATCTGAGGCGATCAATGACTTCTTTGCCTCGGTCTTCACTGGCAAGAAATCTATCCACACTGCCCAAGTTACAGAAAGCAATGGAAAGAACTTGGAGAAGGTAGATCTGCCTGCTATAAATGAAGATGAGGTTTGAGACCACCGAAAGAACTTGAAGGTGGACAAGTCCATGGGACCAGACAAAATCCATCCATGGATTCTGAGGGATCTTGCAGATGAATCTACCAAGCCATTATCCATCTGGTGAAGTTCCCTGATTGGAAAAGGGGAAACACAACCCCCCATTTTCAAGAAGAGAGGAAAAAAAAATCCATGAAACTGCAAGTCCATAAGCCAGTCTTTCTCACCTGTGTACCTGGCAAGGTCATGGAGCAGATCATTCTGAAGTCCCTGCTGAAGGAAATGGACAATAACGACAAGGTGATTGGTGGTAACTAACATGGCTTCACCAAAGACAAGTCACAAAGTTGGTGTCCTTTTATGATAGAGTTACAGTGTCAGTGGCTGAAGGAACAGCAACTGATGTCACCTATCTGGACTTGCGCAAAGCATTTGACAATGTCCCGCATGACATCCTGGTTGCCAAGTTGAATTTGATGGATGGACCACTCACTGGATAAGGAATTGGCTGGATGGTTGCACTCAGAGTGTTGTGGTCAATGGCTCAATGCCCAATGGAGACCAGTGATGAGTGGTGTTTCTCAGGGACTAGTGTTGTGACTGGTGTTATTTAACATCTTTGTAGGTGACATGGACAGTGGGAACTACTGCACCCTCAGCAAGTTTGCACATGACACCAAGCTGAGTGATGCAGCTAACACGCTAGAGGGAAGGGATGCTATCCACTGGCTTGAAGTTTAAAAAGGCCAAATGCATGATCCTGCACCTAGGTTGGGGCATAGATACAGACTGGGTGGAGAATGGCTTGGGAGTAGCCCTGAGGAGAAGAATTTAGGAGTGTCAGCGGATGAAAGATTCAACGTGAGCCAACAATGTGTAATTTCAGCCCAGAAGGCCTGGTTTGCATCATGAGAAGTGTGACCAGTAGGCAAGGGAAGTGATTCTGCAACTGAACTCTGCTCTTGTGAGACCCCACTTGGAGTTCTGTGTCCAGTTCTGGGCCCTCCAACACAAGAAGGACATAGAGTTGTTGGAGAAGGTCCAGAGGAGGGCCACAAAGATGATCAGAGGGCTGGAGCACCTCCTCTATGAGGACAGGCTGAGAGAGCTGAGGCTTTTCAGCCTGGAAGAAGAGAATGCTCTGAGGAGACCTCATTGCAACCTTCCAGTACCTGAAGGGGACTAACAGGAAGGCTGGGGAGAGGCCTTTTATAAAAACGTGTAGTGATAGGATGAGGGGAAATGGTTTTAGACTAGAAGAGGGTAGATTTAGAATGGATATCAGGAAGAAGTTTTTTACTCTGAGGATGCTGAGACACTGGAACAGCTTGCCCAGTGAGACTGTGAATGCTCTCTCCCTGGAAGCACTGAAAGCCAGGCTGGATGGGGCAACCTTGTCTCGAGGGAGGTGTCCCTGCCTATAGAGGGGAGTTGGAATTACATGATCTTAAAGGTCCTTTCCTACCAAAACCACTCTATAATTTTATGATGGGTCTCCATTCAGGGCTGTCAGGGCACTGCCCTGCAGCCTGCTGAGAGACAGTGTTACTCAGCCCTGGAGTTGCATCAGCCCTCCCCTCTCAGTTGATCCTCCACCGCCCCCTTTGTCAGATCTGCAGAGAAACTGTTGCTGGGCCATGGATGCAAGGTGTAGTGGCAGTGAGGATATCTGTTCTGCCTCTCACTGCCAATTTTCCTCTAGCTGTAAGGGGATGAGCCAAACACATGGTTCTGGTTGCTGCCATCTGCTCTGACCCTGTACAGGATGTGGTCAAGAGGCAGAACCCCAAGGGAAGCCCAGAAAGCAACTGGAGCCTGGACAGCCACATATCAGAGCTAACAGGAGGGATCCCTGAACCAAATACAGCTGCTGTAGAACAGGTATTGGTGCTTCTCTGTGATGTCACAAGGGTGCTCCCAAATTCCACACAGCAAGTACAGCAGCCTCTGAAGGGAGAAGGCTGTTGCTTTGCAGGACTTTTTCTATCTTGTAATGGCCTTCTTGCTTGGCCTCAGACTTGTCAGGACCCATGTTGGTCCTGAGCACTGTATTCCTGCAATGCAAGTGGGGAGCCCTGGTGATGTCGGTACAAATTGTGTCCAGAGCACTGAGGACTGTCAGGGAAGGACTTGCCCCTTGTTGCTCGTGAGAATGCACTTGTTGGCAAGTTGTTTTGTTCTTTAGCCTCCTGCAACAGTGAAGAAATGTTTTCCGGTGTTAGCCTGAACCTCTGTCTGCTGTGTTCCGTAGTGCCCATTGCCTCTTCTTCTGTCACTGGCCACCACCGAAAATAACCTGGCTCCATCTGCTTTGCAACCTCCCTTTGTATTTGTATACTTTGATGAGATCCCCTGAGCCTTCTTCCTGCTGAAGAATCCCGGCTCTCAGCCTTTCCTCATAGGAGAGACACTCCATTTGTTGCCTTCATGAGGATGGAGAAGACCCTTTAGATCAAGTCCAACTTTCCACTTAACACTACCAAGTCAACCACTAAAATGAGTGCCTAAGCATCACATCCATAGGTCTCCAATTCCGCCAGAGTTGGCAAACCCACCTCTTCCCTGGGCAGCCTGTTGCAATGCCTGAATAGCCTTTCCATCAATATCCAATCTAAACCTCCCCTAGAGCTGAGGCCATTTCCTCACATCTTATCACTCATTACCAGAGAAAAGAGGTTGATGCTCACCTCTCTGCAGCTTCCTTTAAAGAAGTTGTAGAGAGCTGTGAGGCCTCCTCTCCTTTTCACCAGACCAGACAACTCCAGTTCCCTCAGCTGTCACTCACAGTTTTTGTTTTTCAGTCCCTTCAGCAGTGTTGTTGCTTTTCTCTGAATGAGTTACGGAATCTCCATACTCTACTTGAAGCAAGGGTCCTGAAACTGGCCACAGCACTTAAAATGTGTTCTGTATCACTGGGCAGAAATACAATCACTTCCCAAGCCCTGCTGGCCACATGATTTCTAATGCAGGCTGGGAGACCACTGGCCTTCTTGGTCCACTTGGCACATGGCTGGCTTGTGTTCTGATGGATTTTGACCAGCACCAGCAGGTCTTTTTCTGCTCGGCAACTTTCAAACTGATCTTCCCCAAGCCTGCACCACTTCATGAGGCTGTTATGACTCAGGAGCCGTTTCTGGCTTTTAGCTTGTTGAATGCCATACAGCTGGGTGCAGCCCATCAGTACAGCAGATTCAGATCCCCCTGCAGATTAACACTTCTTCCCAATTTGATGTCTGCAGATGTACTGAGGAGCACTCAGTTGTTCCACTGCTTGATCATCTCTACAACAATGATTTCCCAGTGTTCAGAGAGAACCTTTGTCTCTAGTGTTTCGTGCCCACTTACTCTGCTCTCAGAATCACTGCAATTAAACTTTTTTGGTGGCTGTTAGGCTTTCTGCTATGATGAAGAGATACACTCCATCATCTTTTTTTCCTTTGCTGAACTCTCCCCAAGAGTTGTGTTAGGTTTTTCTGAAGTTATTTAACAAAGGTTTTCTTAAACCTCTATTTTCTTAAATACATATTTGGATTTTTTGAAACTGCAAACAATTAGTACAAAAAGATAAATTCAAATTTGCCCTCATCAACTAATAAGATTTTGAAAATGAATGAATTCTAATGATTAAGTAAATGGTCTGAAGAATGTGACAAAGATTATAGTATGGATTTTTTTCTTTTTTTTCTTTTGTCTGTAATTGTAATTGGAAATATAAATTATTCTTCTTCTTTCATCATCCCTTCCATTCTTCACCATCTAATTTTCAGGAAAGTATCCATCTTTGGATGCCAGAAATAGACCACCAGCTGTTTTTATTAAAGTCTTGTGTAGTGCATAACCTACTGAATGTAATAAAGAAGAATGTAATATTGTGCTCCTGTGCAGTTCTGAGAACATATTGTGAGTTTTCTTGAAGTGTGAAACTTTCTTAGCTGGTATTTATTTAGCAGTGGAAGCATTTGTAGAAATGAAGTCAAGCAGAACTGTAGAAGTTAGCGTCAAGCAGAACTGAAAATTATTGGAGCATTTTCCTTATTATAACAGGCCTCATGGAGAAATTCATATAAAGTTTGTTTATATTACAGTTTGTTTATCTTCCTTTAAAAACTCTCCATATTTCATTGTGTAAATATAAGTACATAATCTAGATTTTTAGCTACAGCTCATGATGTTCATTATCTTTTTTTTGCCCCCATATCAACACCTCCATTTTATTCTTATCTGCTTTAAATCAGGCAGAGTTTTTGTCCAGTGTTTATCTGAGGCCCTCTGTCACTATGATGATTTGGGTAAAAGGGAGAAGTAGAAATTCAACTTTTCAGTTAGGGAGATAGTTCTGAAAATTATAGGAGTCTATGGTTTGGGGGAAACCTACCTGAAAAGGACATTCTGGTTTCTGAGATCGCTTGTTGTTAATGAAACACAGCAAAAGTGAGATAATTCTGAAGAAAGCTCATAGTATTTAATGAAATTCTCATTAAGAACAGTAGCTACTCTAGAGAGCTTGACCTTAAAATTGTCCAACAGTAGATTTTGCTGCCAGGTGTAGGGCTGTATGTCATGTAGGTCACAAAATGGTTGGGTCTGAAGGGACCTCAAAGATCACAGAACCATAGGACAGCTTAGGTTGGAGGGGATCTTAACAATCATCCAGTGCCAACCCCCTGCCACGGACAGGGTTGCCAACCACTATGTCGAGGTTGCCCAGGGTAGAAGTAGGGCAAGGACCTATTGGGGCTGTTGTGCTCACTCCCTCCATCCTGCAAGGGAAATTCAAAGGGATGGGGTTGGTAAGATCAGACCTGGTTACTTCCTAAAACTCATTCTTTAGGAGGAAGGAACAAACCACTGAGCTGTGGGCTCACCTCCTAACCCCATGGCCCACTGCAGGGGTCTGGTGAACACAGCGACTGATGTAATTATGCTAATCAAAGTACTATAGCAGTCTTGGAACTCTAAGCATTTCATCATCTATGCATGAATTCTTCACTTAGTATGAAGAAAATTCTGAAGTCACTCAAGTGTTCTCAGGACTAATTACTTTTTTTTTTTTCTACTGCTGCCTTCTACTTAAAATGCACTAAGGAGAAGAAAAAGCACTCAGAGAATTTGCTTCCACAATTATCCCTAATTTCTTCATCTTTACAAGGACTGTCTAAATATTTAGACTTGTGTTTTGATTATTGCTGTTCCCCTAACTCCTTCTTTCATGCAACATGCCTGGAATTCCTTGGTGAATTTCCTGATTTTTTGCAAGAAATTCAGCAGCACCAGATTCCCTGTGAGGGAGTGATCCAGAGGGCTGCTGAACAAGGGGCAAGAAGTGGTGTGACAGGGAAGTATCACAAAATCAACAATATGAGGTTTGTGCAGGGTCACCTCCAGCTTGGGCAGACTAGCAAGGAAATGCCTGCATTTTCAAATAGACACATAAGGGAGAAGAGAGTAGTGGTTGGCATGGATTCATCAAAGAAAAATAATGCCTGACCAACCAGATAAGCTTCTACCATGAAGTGACCAGCCTGAAGGATGAGAGGGAACCAATGGATATTGTCCTCTTTGACTTCAGGAAGGTCTTTGACACTATCTCACATAAGATCCTTATATGGGATGGATGAACAGACAGTAAGGTGAAACAAAAATTGGCCAAATGGCTGAACTTAGAGGATATTGTTCAGTAGTGCAAAGGTACTTGGAGATCAGTAATAAGCAGAGTATTCCAGGAACTGGTACTGGGTCCAGTCTTGTTTAACATCTTCACTGATAATCTGCATAATGGTATTGAGTGCACCCTCAGTAAATTCACAGATAACAAGAAACTGCAGGGAATGGCCATCATACCAACAGACTGCATGGCCTTCCAGAGGGAACTTGACAGGCTGGAGAGGTGGGATGACTGAAAACGTATGAATTTGACAAGAAGCTCAGAGTTCTGTACTCAGGGAGGCATCAGTGCACATTGAGGGCCACTCAGATGAAAGCAGCTCTGCGGAAAAGGACGTCAGAGTCCTGACAGACAATAAAGTGAATAGCAGTCAGCAATATGTCGTAACTGCTAAGAACACTAATGGTATTCTTGACTGCATTAGGCAAAGTATTACTAGCAGATCAAAAGATCTGATCCTTCCCCTCTACTCAGCAATTCTGAGGCAATACCTGAAGGCAACACCGATGTCCAATTCTATGCCACCCAGTACAAGAGATATGACATCCTAGGAGGAGTCCAATGGAGGGACACCAAGTGATGAAGGGGCAGGAGCGTCTTTCCTATACAGCCCAAGAGATTTGGAACTGTTCAGCCTGGACAAGAGGGTGCTCAGGGGAATCTTATCAGTGTCTATAGATATCTGAAAGGAGAGTGCAAATGGGATAGAACAATGTTACTTTCAGTCGTGGCCAGTGCTAGGGAAGAGACAACAGGAACAAACTGGAGCAGAAGAGACTGTCTCTGAACATTGGGAAGTACTTACTGTGAAGTGACAGAGCATTAGAATACTTTACACCATGCTTTTGTGGAGTCTTCTTCCTTGGAAATCTTCAAAAGCCACCTGAACGTGGTCCTGGGCAACTTGCTCTTGGTGTACCTGCTTGAGCAGGAGGTTGGAGAGATGACTTCTTGAAGCTCTTTCCAGCCTTAACACCTTGTGATTTTGTGTGATTCTGTGAGTTAGCATTGAAGGCAGCTCTTATACCACAGGCTGAGAAGTGGGGTGAAAGCTATGTGAAGTGTAAAATATGTTACCAGAGGTTGAAGAGTTAGTGTTGTCAGATGGAAAATGAAATAAATACATTCTGTGGTGAGGATAGCTCATTAAAATGAAGAACAGCCTTTTAGTGATGGCCATGTGCTAGGCAGTGTTTGGAAATTCTGTACTGAAAGGATAAAAAGCAATTGGCAGTGTCTGATGGAAATGTGATTATAAAGAGATGACTATTCTTTTCACTGAGAACTGAATGTGGTTTTCAGGCTTCTGTGAAATGGAACACATATAACAGTAAGTCCAGAAAAGAGAGGAATACTCTCACTCTGTGAAGAGAATCGGATTGCTTCAAGCACACACAGAAGGATTGTGTTATGTGTATATTGTAAATGGTATAGGCATGTGCATTTGTGCTTCTTTTAATGCTCTCTCTAAAGACTGTGCAGTAATATTTGTGGTAAATAATCAGAGGTGAGAACTACAGGATAGTTCTACAGAGACATGTCAGAGCTGAGTGTAAATTGAGTGGTATAGGATATCCGGTACAATACATTAAAGCTGGATGAGAGTATCCCTGAAGTTGAAATCCTCAAGAATCATAAAAATCGTAGGCTGAGTCATAGATTGGTTGGGTTGGAAGGAACCCTGAAGAGCATCTATTTCCAACCCTCTGCCATAAGCATGAACTCTTTCTACTAGATCAAGTTGCCCAAAGCCCCATCCAACCTGGCCTTGATCACTTTTAGGACTGGGGAATTCACAATCTCTCTAGACAGCCTGTCTCACAATCTTCATAGTAAAGAATTTGGAACTAATATCTAATCTTAACATATCCCCCTTTAGTTTAAAACTATTGTCGCTTGTTTACTCACTACACTTCCTGACAGAATCCCTTTCCAGCATCCTATAGGCCCCTTCTAAGTACTGAAAGGCCGCTACAAGGTTTACCTGAAGCCTTCACTTCCCCAAGCTGCACAACTCCAACTCCCTCAGCCTGTCCTCATAGTGAGGTGCTCCAGCCCTCTGTTCATCCTTGTGGTCCTCCTGTGGACCCTCTCTAGCAGCTCCATGTCCTTGTGCTGAGTGTCTTGAGCTGAAAGCAGTACTCCAGGTGGCATGAGAGAGCAGAGGGGGCCATGAGAGCAGAGTGGCATGAGAGCAGAGGGGGCCATCACCTCCTTATTGGTCTAACTTCTTTTGATGCAGCCCAGGATAAGCCGTCTTGGCTTTCTCACTTGTGTTATGCTTTTCATCAAGTAAGATCTCCAAGTCTTTCTCCTCAGGACTGCTCTCCAACCATTCTACATCTAGACTGAATTTGTCTCTGGGATTGCCCTGATACCTATGTAGGACCTTCTGCTTTTCACTTGTTGATCTGTGTGAGATTAGCACAAGCATGACTCTTAAATCTGTCAAGGTCCCTCTGGATGGCATCCCTTCCCTTTAACATACTGACCATACCAGACAGCTTGATGTCATTGGCTCATTGGCAAATTTGTTCAGGGTGCACTCAATCCCATTGTTCATGGGTTGGCTGGTAAAAATGTTAAATAACACTGGTCCTAGAACTGACTTCTGGAAAAGGCCACTCATCATTGGTCTCCACCTAGACACTGAGCCATTGATCTGGACATTAAGCCTCTTTGAATGTGACCATATGGCCTAGTTTTTATCCACCAAGAGTTCCATCTGCCCAATCTGTGTCTCTTCCATCTAGAGACAAGGATGTAGCGTGGGACAGTGTCAAATGCTTTGCAAAAGCCTACATAGATGACATCAGTTTCTTTTCCCTTATCAACCAATGCTGGAACCTCACAGTAGAAAGTAAAAAGAAATGTCAGGCACAAATTCTTAGGGATTGTAGCTTGTAAGGAGAACTTAACAACATGGGGAAAATTTTCAGAAAACAATCAGTATGCAAGAAACTGACTTTCCAGAATACAGAAAAGGTGCTGCAAATACAACTCAGGCTTTACGGAGCATGCCTGGAGGTGCTCCTTTAAAGAGGTGGGGTGTTATGAAGCTGAGAAGTAATGACTCCTTTAAATATACTCATTATGTAAAACAGTTTTTATTTGTTTGCTTAGGTGTCTTTTTTTTTTCCCTTCTTTGACCAAATCAGTATGAGAAAATTAGAGGAAGCAGTGAGTGAAAACAAAAATAGTGTCAAACTAATTGCAAGCTAGAAATCAAAGATGACTCATAAGCTAATGGAAGCTATTCAGCTGCCAGTTTCAACACTTTAAAAAAAGGGATGTTGTTTGCGCTGAAACATAGCTGTGGATTGTGTTGACCAAAAATGAGGATGAGGAGCTTTGAGCAGTAGGAATGTGTGTTTCTGTGTATGGTCTGTCTTCTCCCACTTAACATTGCTGAGTTTAACTTTACTTCATCCAGGAAATTTTATTATGTGTAGGGATGTCTGCCAAGATGTAGCCATGTAGGGTTAAACAAGAGAGCCTGGTGTATTAAACAGCTCAGGGAGAAGAGTTTGTACTCACTAGTGTTTTGTGTTAGTTTATTTTTGCAACTGGGGACATTTTCTAAACTTGGCTTTAGCTAAGTACTGAAAGATCACAAAAACCTAAGCATGTGCAGCAACATAAGAAAATCTTAGGCTATTTTCGAGACGCTTTATGATATTCTGAAAAAAAATATCTGTTTGGAATTTATGCTAATATTTTCTTTGAAAATTCCATTACTTACCTATTACAAAATTAGGTATATAACAACATTTTAAATGATTTTTTACTAGAACAGACATAATGTCTGTGTATGTTATGAAAGGATACACAAGAAGTTAGACAGGAAAGATACACTTAAATTGAAGACATTTACTTCTTCCTCTTCCTAACAATTCAAGTTTTTGTGTGTGTCTTTGACAGGAAAAAAAGTCAGAAATTTATTAATAATGCATTTTCAAGTGTGTCTGCCTTAGATGATATTGCTCACTGACAGCTTGTTATAACAGGCATGAATGAGAATGGTTCAGAGAAACCTGAAAATTTACAGAGGAATTATGAAAAATATTTATTTTGTTTTGTGTGTGTTTTCACATTCATTAACACTATGTAAATTGGGTACTAACATTAATAACAAAACAATTTCTAACATTTAGATGGCAAAATCATTTTTAATCCTGTTCCTTGCATCACAGTAACTTAAAATTGCTATTTCTCAAAGAATATTTTCATACTGTTTGTAACCAAGAATGACCAATCTCATAAATGGTGGAACGGGTCTTCCAGCCATCAAAGCACAATCTTCTGTTATCTATAGAAAATTAAAAACAAAATCATGAGGAAAAGTAACATTAAAAAAAAATAAAGAAAGAAAAATGAGATCTTTCGAAGTGGAACAGATCTAAATTTATGATATGATCAACAGCAAACTATTAATTCATATGATTATTTTCATTCAAGACTGCCTTGTAACTTGCAGGCAACTAATCCTGAGTGTCCTGTCTATACAGGCATTTTATTAGTCCTAGGTTAACCAGCCAAAGTGGGGTGCGTAATGGTTAAATTATTTTTCTGGTTTAACAAGATTACTCTGAAGAGGACTAATAACTTATAGTATATTTTAAGCTTCTTGAGGATGTCTAGCAAAACATTTCATTCACTTCATAACTTATCACAGAATAAGAGAATAGTTTGGGTTGGAATGGGCCTTAAGGATCATCTCTTCTGCCAAGGGCAGAAACATCTTCACTACACTCATCCCACCTGGCTTTTAACATCTCCAGGGATGGGGCATCCATAACTTCTCTGAGCAGTTTGTTCCTGTACTTCAACACCCTCTTAGTGAATAATTTCTTGGTAATACCTAATTGAAAACTACCCTCTTTTTGTTTAACCCCCCAACCTCACTCTACACTCCCTGATAAAGAGTCTGTCCCCATCTTTCCTGTAGGCCTCTTTTAGATACTGGAAGACTGCTACAGCGTATCCCTGGACACTTCTCCAAACAGAACAACGCAGCTCTCTTTGTCTTAATAGGGGAGGTGCAGAACCCCAAAATCTTCTTGTCAGGGCTACTCTCATAACACTCTCTGCACAGCCTGTAATAATAAAATCATAAGTCGTGGAATAGAAAAGGTTCTTAAGACCGTCAAGTCCAACCACTGCCTGACACTACCAAGACCACCACTAAACTGTCTTCCAAGGTACCATATTCACAGTTCTCCAATGCTTTCACTCCATGGGCAGTGTGCTACAATACCTAACCAGCCTTTCTGTGGAGAAATTTTCCCCAGTATCCAATCTAAACCTCTCCTAAAGCAACCCAGGCATCTGAGATGAGTTCTTGTGAAAAGCAACTGCACTTCATGATTTCAGCCTGGTTTCTCTCTCTTCTTCCACACTAGGAATACAGAAACATAGAATCGTTAAGTTTGGAAAAGACTTCTAAGATTTGCCAGTCCAACTGCCCACCTACGACCAATCTAAATCATGTTCCTTAATAGCACAGCTACACTTTCCTTGAAAACCCCTCAGGAATGGTGGCTCAATAACCTCCCTGGGCAGCTTATTCCAGCACTTGAATTTTCCGTTTTCGGAGAAATTTTTTTCCTAACATCCAACCTGAATCTCCCCTGATGCAACTTGAGGCCATTCCCTCCCTTCCTATTGCTAGTTATCTGGGAGAGGAGGCCGACTACCACCTCACCACAACCTCTCCCTGAGCGTCTTTTGTAGACTAAACAATCCCAGCTCCCTTAGCCAATCCTCATAAGACTTGCACTCCAGTCCCCTTGGAGCTTCATTGCCCTTCTCTGGACATTCTCCAGAGCCTCAACGTCTTTCTTATTGTAAGGAACCCAAAACTGAACACAGTACTTGCGGTGTGGTCTCATCAGTACTCAGTACTGAGAGACAACTACCTCTCTGCTCCTGCTGGCAGTACTATATCTGATACAAGCCAGGTTGCCACTGACCTTCTTGGCTTCCTGGGCACACTAGTAGCTTATGTTCAGCCATAAGCATTGACCAGTATCCTCAGGTCTGTTTCCTCTACACAGTCTTCCAGACACTCTGCTCCAAGCCTTTAGTTGTGGCCAAACTGCAGGACCCTGCACATGGTCTTCTTGAACTTCATCCCATTGGCCTCAGCCCAGCTATCCAGCCTGTTCAGACTCTCCAGATCCCTTCCTACCCCAGGCAGATCAACATCTCCTGCCAACTTGGTGTTATCTGCAAACTTACTGAGGGGCACTCAATGCCCTCATCCAGATCATCAGTAAAGATACTGAGCAGGACAGGCCCTAATACCAAAACCTGGGGAACACCACTCATGACCAACTGCCAGCTGGATTTAGTTCTATTCATCACCACTCCGTGGGCCCAGCCATCCAGCCAATTCTTTACTCAGCAAAGAGTGTACATGTCCAAGCCACAGGCTGCCAGCTTCTCCGGGAGAATACTGTGTGAGAAAGTAGCAAAAACTTTGCTAAAGACTAGGTAGACTGTGTCAACAGCCTTTCCCTCATCCAGCAGGTGGGTCACTTGAATCACAGAAGGAGAACAGATTGGTTGAGCAGGACCTGCCTTTCATGAACCCATGCTGGCTAGGCCTGGTCCCTTGGCTGTCCTGCACATGCTGTGTAATCTCCCTCAAGATGATCTACTCCATAACCTTCTCTGACACTGGGGTCAGGCTGACAGGCTTATATCTCTCCAGATCCTTTTTATGACCCTTCTTGAAGATGGGAGTAATATTGGCAAGCCTCCAATCCTCTGGGACTGCTCCGATTGACCATGACCACAGATAGATTGAGGAAAGTGACTTTGCAATCATCTCTACCAGTTCTCTCAGCACCCTCACGTGAATCCCATCTGGTCATGTGGACTTGTGACAGTCTAGATGAAGTAGCAGGTCTCCAACTGTCTCCACTTGAATTCTAGGGAGTTTACTCTGTTCACCATCTTAAACTTCCAAGTCAGTGTAGAGTACACCAAGGATAACTGATCTGACTATTAAAAACAGATGTAAAAAAGGCATTGAGAACCTCATCCTTTTTCTTATCCTCACTGTTTACTTTCCTAGTCACCTCTAGCAAAGGATGGAGATCCTTCTTAGCCCTCCTCCTTACTACTAATGTATTAGTATAAAAAAATTTTTTGTGTCCTTTCCTACAGTGGCCAGGTTGAGTTCAAGCTGAGCTTTTACCTTTCTAATATTTTTCACTGCATGTCCTAGCAGCTTGTTTGTACTCTCCTCAAAATGCTTATCCCTTCTTCCACAGGAAGTAGACACTCTTTTTCTCGTGGAGACCTAGCAAAAGTTCCCAGTTCATCCATGCCAGACTTCCTCCCCTCCAGGTCATATAGGGGGACATACACAGGGGGACAGCCTGCTCCTATGCCTTTAAGGCTTCCTTCTTGAGGGCCATTCAGTCTTCCTGGACCATTTTACCCTTCAGGACAGACTCCCAGTGTCTTGAACAGCTCAAAGTCTGCCCTCAAAAAGTCCAAGGTAGCAGTTTTGCTGGCTTCACTCCTTACCAAGAATTGAGAACTCTACCATCTGATGGTTGCTCTGCCCTGACCTCTGACTATTATTGGTCTTCCCTTTATTCCCAAATGTACTTGGGCCTGCAACTGGTAGAACATCTAAAAGGTTCCCTTCTGCTCCTGTGGAAATGTAATATCTCATCATCCAAAGGTTAATGTGGGGTAAAGGAAATTACTTGTATGAAATATGGTGATAAAGGGGTAAGTATGTGATACAAACCAGATATGCACAGAAAATCATAAAAAATAAAGTGCAAAGTAGAAACATAGAGTAGAAATCTGCATTTCTAACCTTAGATGCTAGCCAATTTTTCTCTCATGTCTGTCATCACTGTTTGTATCAACAACATCCTTTCTTCACTGTAAAATGGATCATAAAAAAATTCCAGATACTTTGTCACTCTGATGTTATGTTGCTCTACCAATTCTCCAAAGAATAGTTTTAAGGTTTATAACTTAAAATACAACACAGGCAGGGATTTTGTAATTTTCTGTCTGGAGTGCAGATTGTATGTGGCATTTACAGGAATCTGATAAGAATCAAGGGAGATACGGGATAGAAGACTGCTTTATTTAGAAGCTGTACATAAAAGGAAATGCCCTGAGAAACTTGCTTAGTTGGAGCAGGATTTGAAAAGTGAAACTTGTTAGCTCATTAAAAAAACGAAACAAACAATAAAAACAACACGAAAACTGATAATGTGCACATCACACACTGCTTAGAAACAATATTTTTAGTAAAAACTTTCTCACAATCTCTATAGAAGAAACTGTACAAATTCAGTTTTTGCTTTAAACCGAATCTTTTCAGAAGATAATGTATTCAGTATTCATATGTTACAAATATGTGAATAGCTTTGATATCAATATAGCATCACCAGTCACAATTGGTGATTGGTGAAAACAGGCTTTTTCTTTTTTATTTGAACTGATTAATGGGAAGTGGCATGGCTCATGAACATTTGTGCAAATGAAATCATGAAAGTTCCTGCTTCAGTGCGCTGGTGTTTTGGGGACATTTCTGGCTTTTAAATCCTGTATTCTCTTACTTTAAGTTAGCCATAATGAAGACTTCTGACAGTGGAAGCTGTGCACACGCTGAATTTGTCTTTCCACAGAGCATGAAGAAAAAGCTACTTTTTGCTGTCTTTCTCCATGCAGAACTGCAGTTTCATTCTATTTCAATTAGTTTCCAAAGCTTTGTACCACAGTAATAAAACAATCCCTGGATGAATTTGGGCTGGGTCTGTATTGTCTGACCCCTCTTCAAGAGCTGATTAGTTCTTGCTGTGTTAGGCTGAGTTCAGGCAGAGCTGCAGCCTCTTTCTCAGAACATCGTTACCCATCTGTCTGAAAGGTTATGAGATTCATGAAGATGGTCACGATGTTCTTCCATCCACCCCCACAGCATCCACTGAGTAGCAAGAAGCTGTGAAGTTTGACAAATGATAAAAATACATATCTTAAAGCAAAGCAGCTGTTCATCTCTTTCCTCCTGCCTCCGTGTGCAGCTCTGGGAGTGTGGCATTCGCACTGCTATATTCCCACACTTCAGTTTTCAGTATCCTGACCTGCAGCCCTCTATTCTACGAGTTAATTTTCTAGTGTTTGTTTCTTTTCTGGGGAAAAATATCAGCTCATATCCTACTTCAGGGCAGACAAGAAGGGCTATCGTCTCCATTTTCAATGAGAGCAGGCAGGGATGGACATGGAAAGCAAGTTGCAGTTCCTCAAAGCATTGTCATTTGGTTAACATATTCTAGGCCAGCCATACGCAAGTCTGATCATACATCCAGTTCCTGTGAGTCACTGTAGCACACCAGTACGCATGTGTCTGCATCTGTCAACTGGACTTTACTAGCATAGACACTGTCCTCCAAACAAGTGCTTTTACATGTTTTCAGAGCTACTGGCTCAAGACAAGTTAGCACAGACTGATTTGTATCCACATGCCCTACATTCCTGCAATCTGACTTAAAAAACAAGTAACTGTCTACCTGCTCTGGTTGTGAAATAGCATTCAGAGACAAGGGCTCTGAAGCTCTGGATGTGCTACAGGGCTTCATAGGGAGTTCTGGGCCCCCCAGTGCAAGAGAGACATGGAGATGTCTTAACAGGTTCAGAATAGCCATAAAGATGATCAGAGGGCTGGAGCATCAGCTCTCCTATGAGGAAAGGTTGAGGAAACTGGGCTTGTTCAGCTAGGAGAACAGAAGGCTTGGGGGAACCTTATTGTGGCCTTCCAGTATTTATAAACAAGAGCTTATAAAGAGAAGGGAAATCAACTTTTTACATGGTCTGATAGTGATAGGGCAAGGCGTAATTGCTTTAAACTGAAAGAGGGGAGATTTAGGTTAGATGTTGGAGAGTGGTGAGGCATTGGCACAGACTGCCCAGTGAAGCTTTGACTGCCCCATAGCCCTGCAGCCATTCAAGGCCTGCTTGGGCAGCCTGATCTGGTAGGTGGCAGCCCTGCCCACAGCAGGAGGATTGGAACTAGATGGTCTTTGAGTACTCTTCAAATGTAAGCCATTCTGTGATTCTATGGGATACATTAGAGTCTGTGATCTGCTTGGCCTTAAGCATGGAGCATCTTCCAAATTGTCCAGTGATTTGAACACATCCCTATTTCTTTCACTGTCTCTCAGTGGATATTCTCTTTATCCCTTCAAGGACAAGCCCTAAGAAGCAAGTTGCATATAGTTTATCCTGATACATTTATAAAGTAAGTAAGTTTGCTTTCTTCATAAAATATGGGGGATACATAGCTATTGGTAGTGGTCTGCATAGGTATAGAAGTACAACATGGCTTTACTTTGAGCTGCTGTAATTCTTACAAAGCATGTTTGAAATATTGCTGTGGAATGCAGCGTACAGAAGCTCAGTTCCACTACAAGATCTAGGCAGCACATTGAATAATTTATTTCTGGTCTCCTTCTTCTGTATAATCGAGTGTTCTTAGGGATTTGGTTCCATACTTTTATGCAAATTACTTCTCCTAAGTCTTGTCCTGGCTGCTCCTTTGAATCCTTCCTGTGTGCTGCCTCTTTCACTTCTGTTGGTAGTCAGAGCTCCTAGTTACTACTAATAGTGTCTCTGCACTATATCATATCATATCATATCATATCATATCATATCATATCATATCATAGCATAGCATAGAATACAACAGAATAGCATAGAATCATAGAATCATAGAATCACAAGGTTGGAAGCGACCTACACAATCATCTAGTCCAACCATCTCCTCATCACCATTGCCACCACTAGCACTAAACCATGCAGCACGTTGTTCAGACGCCTCTTGAACACTGCCAGGAATGATGACTCCACCACCTCTTTGGGCAGCCATTCCAGTGCCTGACCACTCTCTGAGAGAAAAAGTTCTTCCTTATGTCTAATCTAAACCTCCTCTGATACAACTTGCGGCCATTACCCCGTGTCCTGCTCATTGCCTGGGAGAAGAGGTCAGAGCATAGAACAGAACAGTTCATTTGGAAGGAGCCTTCAAAGATCACCTAGTCCAAATGCCTGACCACTTCAGGGCCAACCAAAACCTACAGCATATTATGAGGGCACTGTCCAAATGCCTTTTGAACACTGACAGGCATGGGGCATCAGTCACTTAATTAGGAAGCCTAGTCCTGTTTTTGACCACCCTCACAGTAAATAAATATTTTTCAGTGCCCTGATCCTCCCTTGTCAGCTTTGTGGTGTTCCTGTACTGCCCTTGGCTCCCAGCAGCAGAGCCTGGCACCTCCCTCTGCTTCCTCTCCTTAGGGAGCTGCAGGGAGCAGGGAGGTTGCTTCTCAATTTCCACTTCTCCAGACTGGGCCACCTGTGTGCCCTCAGCCTCTCCTCACAGGACGTGCCTTCCAGCCCTGATACCAGCTGTATTGCCTGCTCTGATCAAGGACATCAACTTTCTTTTTATATTGTGGAGCCAGAAGGTGAGGATGCACCAATGCTTAGTGCAGCATAAGAATCTCCTCTTTTACTTGTCTGGCTGTGCTGTGTTAATGCACCCCAAGATGCAGTTTGCAGCTTGGCTGCCAGGGCACACTGCTGGCTCATGCTGAGTATCTGGCACCAGCAATTCCAGATCCCTTCCTTCTGTGCTGCTCCCCAGCACATGCTGCTACCGTCTATGCCTGTGTACCCAGAAGGAGCTTCGTGCTGCTGCTGATTGGCCTGTGCTCCAGTCTATCTAGATCTCTCCTTAGAGTCAAAAGCACCTCCCATTTTAATGTCATCTGCAAACCTTCTTCCTAATATCAAAATAAGGCAGAAATGGTTTCACTGAGATTAGACCTATGTTATATTTAAGGCCAGAATCATTTTTGTGCTGAGTCTTCACCAGTTTCCTTATTTTGTGTAGCTGTGTATAACCTGTCATCCTTGTCTCCAAAGTTCTAGGAAAGTTTCTGGACAAATGCAATCTTGAGAAAATGGAGAAATTTATGAAAATAATTATATGAAGTCGTGACTTGTCATAGATGGTTGATTTGGTGTTCGAGGAAGGGATCATGTTGCCTTTTTCATTCAGACCTATGGTGATGTTTCTTTGGGAGTGAGTGTGGGTAAATAATGGTATTTAGAAACCTTCCTTCTCATTTCTGCTTATTGTCTGTGAATGCAACATTAGATGTTTGCTTCTTTTGCATTCTGTGGAGAGCAAGGGGAGATCTCTAATGTTTGTGTAAAGGATGTTCATAGGTAAAGGCATAAAATTTGCAGCTTCCATAAACAGAGCACCTTGGTACAATGAGAACTTCAGCTGGATAAGATGTTGCTTTATATTTGCAATACTACAGTTCAAAAAATATTCTTATCAACTCCAGAATCTAATGAAAACAATGTATTTCGGTGTTCTCAGTCAAACAAACTTTTGAAACTCATTTCAGTTGGCATGAGATGTTTTGTTTTTGTTTTGATGCTAATTCTGTGTTCTCTAAAACTGAAACATTGTTTTGGAATGGTAGATCGAAGTGTTCCTTGTGAGCACTTATGAAAAAAATTCTTCAGCTATATCAAAACGTTTTCTATCTCCATAAGTGCCTTTTTGAAGCAAACTTAATTTGAAATTAATGTTTCCATGGAGCCATTTTTCCTTGATGAAATATCCCATTGAGATTTATTTAACTGTCTTTAGCTACCACTTGGAGAAATGCCCTCTTGTGATTCATACTTCTTGTACCTCTAGATGACAAATGTTTTCAGCTGTTCTTGAATTCAGGTTTGCATTCCTGTTTTTCAGTGCTGAGAATAAAACATTTTTTTTTCCTTCAGGTTCAGATTTTGATGAAACTGTATAATGTGCTTTCAACAGTTTCATCCAGTCAGGGCTGACCTACGGTGACCCTGGGTGGGGTGTCCTCTGCACAAAGCAGCCGAGAATCTGTCTAGGAAAGATGAGGATAGCCATAGGCTCAGTGAATAATCAACTAATTTTCTGTACTGCTGCTGATAAAACCAGATGTTGAGAAACACGATTGTCAGGGATTTTATGACATTTTGATAAAGTGCAGAATACAACCCAGAGATGTCTGTACAGCCTGGTGTCAAAGCAGGAAAAAAGGCTTAGCTCGAGGCAGATGACAAAAGGGTGGAGTTAACTCATAAATGAATTGCCCAGAAGTGAAGTTTGTACTGAAATTCACTGTCTGAGCTGAGGATTTAAAACGCATTCTACAGTAACAAAGAAACAGATACGACAACAACCAGTCTGGAGAATTACTGTGCTTCTTGACTTTGAAGGCTCTTCATGGCAATATGCAGCAGGAAATGTGGGGAAAAAAATTGTAAAAATGGAAGTGGTAGTAGATATTTAAAGATTCACGGAGAAAAAAAAGGAGGAGTGGGAAGGTGTTTTAGACAGGATGTTTTTTGATAGGCCTGTCATGATGTTAAGAGGTCACAAAAATCTAGAAATATAATGATCTCACCATTGTGTTGCTGGCTGGAATGGTAGGCAAGCAGGTCTCTCTGTTTCTGAATGATTAATTCTTATTCTTTTGATCATCTGGAGTATCTCTAGTATATGATTCAATTTGCCATAGGATAATGGTAGAAGTAATAAACGTATCTATAAATATTTCTCATATTTAATTGAATTTGGAAATTAAGGATGTGGCTCTTTAGGACTTTAAATTGGTAGTTTTAAAATGTAGCTGCAGATGTAACCTTAAATGTCTGCTCTGAAATTGCTTCATTACAGAATTGAAAGAAACACGCAGAGAAGTGGCAGATGAAATTAACGCATGCGAACAGTCACCCCCACACATACTGATTCCTTATTTTAATTTCACTTTTCCTATGGGCTGATGAGGTAGTTACTTTGTTTTGATGATCTTTGAAAGCTCATTAAGAACACTCATTAAGCTTCACAATATGCAGTGAAGTATAGATGCTGCTGCTGTTACATTCAGGGTACAGTTCAACAACCTTTTCAGATGATAATTTGGTGGCAATCAGGAGCAGCACCCCAGAGTCTGAGTTACCAAAATATGACACAGATAAAAACAAACACAGGAATGTTTTGTGTCAGGCTGATGCATTGTCTAGGCTGCCAAGGCTATCATATTTTAATGTGCTGAGAGTTCAACTTTGTCACAGAGACTGGAAACCAATTGAAAGAACTGCCCCTTCAGTTGTGCTTGTGCAGATTGGTCAGTTTAGTATTCTTCCTCTTCTTGCTGATTCTTTCCCATTTTTTGAATACATTTATGCATTTAGTTTTTTACCAAGGTCTATTTTTTTTTTTTTTTTAACTGTGCTGTTTTCTGTGCTCTTTTTTTTTCTTTTTCTCCTGGGATTACTCTGCTGCAGTGAAATCCTTCAGATACTTTGCTAATCTCTGACCAGTCTTCCTTGGTTTCCAATAACTTGTGCCACATCACTGCTGCCAGCCTTTTCAGAAACTCCTTGGGAGATCTGGAGTCTGTTGCATGGGACTGAAGATGTCTACCTCATAAAATGATGCATTTCAGTGTATTACAGCTCAAAAAGTACTTGGAAAATAATGGGAATTGTAGCTCACAAGCTAGCTTCAGGTCTTCTGAGGGATAAAGCTTATACAGAATTCTGTTAGAGTGAATTTCCATGATCATCCCTACATTAAACTTTTGGAAAATAAAATTCCATACAGGAAAGTAGACTAGAAACTTCTGGAAAATATTAGCAGATGATTTTCATGTCCAACTCCTCTTACCCATAACAGACCCTTTCCTGTTTGCTTAATCTCTTCTCCTGGTGAGCTTTTGCTTGCTCACCAGGCATCTGACTCTTTTTCCCATGACACTCACTCTGTGTAGGAAATTCTTTTTTTTCCCAGCTTATTCTGCATCAAAGATGGCACCTGTCTCTGCTATCCTTTCCCTGCACCACATGTCAGACATATTTAACAGCTATTTGCTTTCTCCTTTGCACATGTGATTTTCTGAGTCAGATTATTGATAAAAAGTGGAAAACGTTCCACTCCACATTTGTAAAGCCACAGCTGGAATACTGTGGGCAGTTCTGGGCCTCCCATCTCGAAAGAAGATGGAGAGAGTGCAGTGCAGGGCCACTATGATGGTAAATACTGGAACGCCTCTTCTAGAGGAGTGGCTCAGAGTGGTGAATCTTTGTAGCCTATGAGAAGAGGAGGCTTGGGGAAATCTCACTCATGTCTATAAATACCTGAAAGGAAGGTGCAGAGAGGATGAAGCATTCCAACCCTACCCTTCTGTAATTCTGTGACAAAAAACCACCATGGATGACCGATGAGAAAGCTGTGAAGTTCCTCAAAATAATTTCTTCTTAAATTTTCTTCTTTGCCATACCTACCAGATATATCTGGTATTTATATATCTGAAGGGTGGAACAACTGTTTCTAAGGTTTTGAAGAGTCTGACCATGGGTGTTTGTGTGCTCTAGAGACCTGATGACAAAGTCAGAAGGCAGAAGTGTTTGGATGTGTTCTTTTCTAGCCTATAAGGCTACAGGGGGAGGATGTTTGGTTGCTGCGCTTGGGTTGGGCAAGGAAGAAGGAAGTTACCTCCTCCATTTGCAACTCCGTCTGAACACAACAGGGAATTGTTTGAAACAGGGATATGACTGAGTCATATCTGACATCAGCAGGGCACATGCTCTGCAAAGAGCTGAGAGTCTTCTAGGTAAACTGTGAGAAACTGCCCTTTCCAGTGTTAATGAACAGAAGCCTAAAACATCACTTAAGTTTTTATTTCTGAGTTAGTCTTGCGGATCAGCTGCTCTGTTAACTGAATTGAGCATATCAAACAGTTTGCTGAGGCTAGATTTCAGCTTTGGACTAGCAGTGCCCAGAGTGATCGAGTTGTCTAAAGGAGGAGGAGATGTGGCAGACTGTGTCTTGAACTAACATACAAACAGAAGGTCGCAGGAATCTGTATCTGAAGGTATGAAATAGTTTCTTTAGCCTTAACCAGAATACCAGCCAAACAATTTGCATGAAGCTATTAAACATTATTTTGAATGTTACAAACATCATTAACCACTATAGTGAATAAAAGTTTTCTCTGTTCTAGGTAAGCAATGGGTTGGGAGGAAAAAAACCCAAACATTTGGATTTCTTTTCAAGCATAAAATTGATATTTGGCTGCTGCTTCTTAATTCAGCTTTAAATTTAGTGTAATCAGAATATAAGTTTTTAGAAGTTTTAATCAACCTCAGTAGCAGTGAGACTTTTTTTACTTGTAAAAAGAAATATATAATTTTGGGTAGTCTGTGTTTTTTAAGATGAATGAAACATCATCACAGCAATTTAAAGTGAAAAGGCATCAGGGAAAATGAAGGCTTTTCTCTTTACAGAGATTTCAATATTCAACATGTTTATTATTTGGTAATACTTTTTCTTTTTTCGGCTTGGAACAATTCAGATGTTGGGTAAATTCTGCGTCAAACCAAATTTTCCTGGTTGTTTGAGTTACTGTCTGGTTTCTAGTTATTAAATTACATCTTTACTTGACTTCTGTCTTAAGATGAGCATCCGTCAACACAGCATGTTACTATCAAAGAATGTTTTGTTGCATCATGGAAGATACCATTTATCAGAGAAGCTCTCATCATGACAAATAGGCTTCTCCAGCAAGATTAAGTGCTACTTCGGTAAGCAGTTCAGATACCTGATCTCACTGAAATGCCTGTAGCTGCAAAGGTCAAAGGCCTGTCTTTCTCTGCATCCCTTCTCAGCTTTGGTTGAGTCTGAGAAGAGTGTAGTCATAGAGAACGTATAGATTGTGCTTCCTTCTCCTAGCTGCAAGCGCAGGCCAGGATATGCCTGTGTAGCAATGACAGGCATGGGATTTCCTGAAAGGGATGTGGTTTCCATGTGATTAGGAATTATGCAGATCATGTATTCATGTGAAAAATGGCTTGATTTGAGCTTCATCTTATCCACCTCTTTCACTGCAAGCACATCTTCTGCAGACAGTGAATAAGATATTTAATTTAATATTGAACAGTTTTAAAGATAATTGTTTTTCCTTTTTCAATTTGTTCAAAATCAGAGAAACGTATAATGTCTTAAGCTGCAGGGGATCTCAAAGTTCATCTATTTCCAATCCATTGCTCTGGCCAGGGCTTCCACCCACCAGTTCAGGCTGCCTCTTGCCCCATCCAATCTTGCCTTGAACTCCTCCAGGGGCATCCACAGCTTCTCTGGACAGACTGTGTCAGTGCCTCACCACCCTCTGAGTAAAGAATTTTTTCCTGAATTTTACCCAAATATCCTCAATTTTAGTTTAAAGCCATTCCCCCTTGTCTTGTCACTATAAGACCATGTAAAAAGTCAGTCTCCTTCCTCTTTATAAGCTCCTGCTTATAAGTACTGAAAGCCTGCAATGAGGTCTCCCCTGAGCCTTCTCTTCTCCAAGCTGAGCAACTCCAGCTTCCTCAGCCTGTCTTCATAGGATAGATGCTCTAGCCCTTGATCATCTTCGTGGCACTCACTCTGACCCCGTTCCAACACCTTCATGTCTTTCTTGTGACAGGGGCCCCATGCCTGGGTACAATACAGTAGGTGGAACCTTTAAAGGGCAGAGTAGAGGGAGAAAACCACCTCCCTCACCCTGCTGGCCATCGGTCTTTTGATGTAGCCCAGGATACTGCTGGCCTTTGGGCTGCAAGCATTTGCTACTGACTCATATCCAGCTTTTTGTTCATAAGGACCCTTGTGTATTCCCCATAGGGCTGCTCTCAGCGAGTTCTTCTCCCAGTCTGTACACATATCTGGAGTTGTCCTGACCCAAGTGCAACACCTGCACTTTGCCTTTTTGAACTCATTAGTTTCTCATAAGCCCAGTTTCCAAGCTTCTCCAAGTCCATTTGGATCACATCCTTCCCTTCTATGGTGTCAACTGTACTACTCAACTTGGCATCACCAGCAAACCTGCTAAGGATACACTTATTCCACTGTGTATGTCATAGATAAAGATGTTAAAGAACACCCAATTCCAGTACAGACCCACGGGGAACACTGCCTGTGACCACCTGGATATAGGTCTTTTGACCTTGACTCTTTGTCTGCAACTATTCAATCACTCTATCTACCAAATAGTCCAGCCTTCAAATCCGTATCTTTCCAATTTAGAGATAAGGATATGCTGTGGAACCATCATGTCACAGGCCTTGCACAAATCCAGGTAGTTGACATCACTTAAGCTTCCTCTGACCATCAAAACCATCACTCCATTGTAGAAGGACTCTGGATTGATAAGATACAGTCTGCCCTTGGTGAAGCCATCCTGGCTGTCTTGGATCACCTCCTCATAATGCATGTGTGTTAGCATAGCTTCTAGAAGGATCTGCTCCATGATCTTCCCATGAACAGACATGAGGCTCACTGGCCTGTAGTTTACTTTCTCCCTTTCTTGAAAATAGGAGTGATATTTCCCCTTTTCCCAGTCATTGAGACATTCACTTGACTTTTGTAATATGATGGAGAGTGGCATGGCAACAACATCAGCCGGTTCCCTCTGGACCATGGAATGATTTCTATAGACATGTACACATTCAGCCTCCTGGGGCGGTCTGACTTGCTATGCTCTTACAGTGGAGAGACTTTGTTCTCCCAGTCCCCACCAGTCCCCACCTAGATGAGGAAATGGGAGGCATGGGAAGCCTAACTTCCAATTAAGACTAAAACAAAGAACTTACTGAATGCCTCATCATTCTCCATATCTGCTGGATACAGCTCCTACAGTTCCCTTCTAATTTGTCAGAGGGAGTACACTTTTTTTGCATATTTTTTTCTCATCAGTGTATCTGTAGAATCTTTTTGTTATTTCTTACGGCCCTCGCCAAGTTTAGTTCCATCTGTGCTTTGACTTTCCTGATCCCATCTCGGCATCCCTATATTCTTCCCAGACACTCATCCTTACTTCCACTGCCTGTAGACTTCCTTCTTATCCGTCAGATTGAAATGTAAGTCCTTGCTCAGCCATGCCGGCTTCCTGCCTCTTCTGCTTTTTTATTCTGGGGGATGGAGAGCTCTAGGGCTCTTAGAAAGGTGCCCTTAAAGAGCTGCCATCTCTGTTCAGTTCCTCTGTCCTTAAGGACAGTTTCCCAGGAGATTTAATCCAATAGTTCCTTAAACTCCCTGAATTTCACTCACCTGAGGTTCAGGGTTCTGGCTCTACTCTTTGTGAGGCCCATCTTTCTCAAGACTACAAACTTGACCAGAGCATGGTCTGGTTCCATTAAAATCAATCAGAACTACACATTTACGTTTTCAGATTTTTTTTAAGGTTGATTTTTATCCTGAGTGGGGACAGAAAATTTAGTTTTGCAGAAATTGCATGTTCTGAAACAAAATCACCTCTAAAGAAAATCCTTAGCTATACCCCATCTGGCTCTTGGAAATAAATTTGAAAAAAAAAAAAAAAAAAAATGTTAGTGATTTTTGAATAACCAATCCTGAGTTCCAAATAATAAATCAATAATCCTTGTGCAAGATTGAAGTCATTTTGTTCTTTGCGAGGCTGGTTTGTCAGAAATTGTTAGGAAGATTTATTTCCCTTTGGGACCATGACAATGCTGCCATGACAACAGTTATTCACAAAGCAAAATTCATCTTGTGTTATGTAAAAGTATGGAGACGTCTAGGATGTTGCTGAGTATTATATCTTTCTTTTTTCCTTTTTAGTAATTTAACATGGTGGGTGGATAATAATAAAGCAGTTTGAAAGCTTTCAGTTACCTATTTTGAGACTTTCTGCCCTAGATAGAGGCTTTATTGCAGTAAGGTCTAAGTTTAACACAATTTTTGTGAAGGAGTAGCATGTGGTAAGACCTTGATAACCTACAACATCATTAGCAGAGATCCAGGTTATTTAAGCAGATTCATGTTTATGTGTGTGATCTTCACAGCTATTTCTTTATGACTGAAGGTCATCTGCTTTTACATTTGATACAAAAAGGGGATACTAGTGCAGATCACAGCCTATTGAATGCTTGTTCTCAGACTGTATAACAAATAGATTCTATTATTTCCTAGACATTACATGGGGATTTCAGGTGTAGGGAAGTCTTTTATCAGTTTGGAAAGCTTAAAACAGTTGGTGTTTTTTGTTTGTTTGTTTGTTTTTCCCAGAATAAATGTTGCAATTTCCAGTACAAGTCTAATATCAGCTTGACTAGTGATGTATTTTTCAGACCTTCCCATCAGATTAATCTGATTTGTTAATGAAGAATTTGCATGATTCCCTTGCATTCCACAAGTTGTCTGTTTTTTAAATTTAATCACTTTTTTTTTCCTAAGAGAATGAGTAGAATTGACTTTGTTGGCATTTTTTTCCTAAGTTGTTTCAAAAATACAAAGTGAAACAAAAAAAACCTCTATTTCCAAAGTTTATTTTAAAGACTAGTTTATCCTTTGAGTGCCTTGTGCAGTGTCAGTGAGTTGCAGCAACAGGATCACAGATTTTGTACTCTGTTGTTTCTACATGTCATTGTAACAATGATATGGAGAATCATAGAATCATGCAATCATGGAATCATAAAATCATAGAATGGCTTGGGTTGGAAAGGACCTGTAGGATCATCATGTTCCAACCCCCTGCCGCATGCTTTGAATTAGGAATCATAGAATCATGGTTTGAGTTGGAAGAGACCTTTAAAGGCCACAATGAAAAGGAATCATAGAATCATAGAATCATAAAATTGCTCAGGTTGGAAGAGACCTTCAATATTATTGGTCCAACAACAACCTAACCAAACTACCCTAACTCTAACAACCATCTGCTAAATCATGTCCCTATGTACCACATCCAAACAGTTTTTAAACACATCCAGGGATGGTGACTCAACCACCTCCCTCCTACCTCATTGATCTACTCTGGATCAGCCTATCTGGGCTCTAACAAAGGAAGTACTTATATGTTGGCCACATTGTTCAGCTGGTAGAGAAATACATGTAGTGAACATCAGCACTTCCTTACAGATGAGGGGAATGATCTTCATATGAATGGCATATTTTAATTGCAGTGGTTTTGTCCATATGCTATCAGTTGCACCCTGTACAAATCAGCATGTGTTTTCTTGCTGCTCTAATCAAACTCTCCCAAAGGTACATTCTCTGGGACCAGGTGATGCTTGCTTGAGTTTTTAAAATCCTTTTGATTGTCAGACTGGCCCCAGGGCTATTGAATCAACAGTGGTTGCTGACTCAGTGGTGAGCCCAATGCTATTCCTAAAAGATTTGCTTATTAGGATAGGTAGTCCTGCTGTGGGTATGCTTGTGGATGGTTTTCAAGACTGTTAATCAGATTGAGACTTAGCACCAAAGAGCAGTGATTCATTTTTGACTTTTTAGATTTTAGTGTTAGACTGGTTGAGCAGTAACGTACATGCCATTCCTTGTAAATAATTGTTTCCTATGTTTATATGTTCTTTGAACTTTGAGTCAGAATCCTTTCAAATTTTTAATTCTCCTTGGTGTGCTGAATATCTAAAAATCACAGAATTCTTTGACAATTTCAGTCTGAAATCTCCTTTTTTCACTCTCCATTTTTCTTAGTTCTTTTTCTATTTCCTGCATAAGAAGACCTCAGCCTGTTTTTATCCTTTCAAAGAAATCTTACTTCTCTCCTCCTTCTACAACCTCCTGTTATATGCTACTCAGAACAAAAATGGTTCCATACATTCCAGGTTTTCCTTTTTAATCTATTTAATCCATCCTTATGGTAGCCATTAGGAGCTATTCCCTACGTCTTGTAGAAATCTGTGGGCTCTGGTAACAGGCAGCAAAATTATGTATATCATACTGTTAGCATTCAGTATTGCACCAACTTCCTTACATCAACCAGATGTAATATCCTTTTCTGAGGTAAGTTGCATGTAAAAATATTGCATTTCACTAATGTAGAAATGTTGATATGAAAGAGATATAACATTAAAAATATGGCTTCCTCACACACAATAGTGGATGTGCAGGTTCTGAAATCCTCTCCCTGGTGACAGTGATAGAACCTGAGGGAAAGGCATGAAGTTGTGCAAGAGCAGTTTCTGGTTGGACATCAAGATAAGGTTCTTCACTAAAGGGTGATACAGGCACTAGAACAGACTCCCCAGTACAGAGGTCACAGTGTGATTTTCCCTGTGTTTTTTTCTAAAGTGCTCATGATAACTATGTTTTGACTTCTTCTTCCATATAGTGAAATATTCCTTGTGCAAGGCAATTCTGATGGTAAATTAGTATGGCGTCTTCCATGGTACAGATGTAGAATCATAGAATCATAGAATCACCAAGATTAGAAAAGACCTCTGAGAAGGATCATCTAGTTCAACTGTCCACTTACCATCAATATTTTCCCACTAAACTATGTACAACACCTAAACATTTTTTGAACATCTCCAGTGACCATGACTCAATCACCTCCCTAGGCAGTTCATTCCAGCACCTCAAGACTCTTTCGGAGAAAATTTTTTCCTAACATCCAACCTGAATCTCCCCTGGTGCAACTTGAGGCCATTCCCTCTCATCCCATTGCTAATTATCTGGGAGAAGAGGCTGACTCCCACCTCACTACAACCTCCCTTTAGGTAATTGTAGAGTTCAGTAAGGTCTCTCTGACCTCCTCTTCTGTAAACTAAACAATCCCAGCTCCCTTAGCCAATCCTCGTAAGACTTGTGCTCCATTCCCCTCGCAGCTTCACTGCTCTCAGTGAAACAAGCCAGGTTGCCTGACCTTCTTGGCTTCCTGAGCACAGCGGTGGCTCATATTCAGCTGAGGATCAACCAACACCCCTTTATCTTTTTTTTTCCATGCATCTTTCCAGCCACTCTGCCCAAGCCTGTAGCATTGTCAGGGGTTGTTGTGACAAAGTTCAGGATCAAGCACTCAGTCTTGATGCACTTCATACAATTGGCCTCAGCCCAGCAAGCGAGCCTGTCACTTTTAGGTGCAAATCCTTCTAAACACATCGATGAGAAAGATTTATTAATCTCTGGATATTTTATTAAAATTATTTAATTGGATGGATAATTTAAAATCATGCTTTCATTACGCACTTTATAGCAATGGATTTCATTATCAGCTCATGCTGAAAGGTATGCACAAAACAATGAGGGATGCACAAAACAAATCGTATGTATATGGAAAGCATGTGCATTTTCTTTAACAGAAAACAAAAGTTTATAAACTGCCAGAGGAAATGAACTTTTTTAATCTTCCAGGGTCTCAGCTCAGATTTCTTTAAATATTTGAGTTTCTATGATGCTGGCGTCTATTGGATTTTGAAAGAATGACACAAAAGACAGTCTAGAGAGAGCCCAGGCACATGATCTTTAGCTCCTCAACTTAATGGAACTTAATGAATGCAACTTCAGTGCCACTGAATTAAGAAGTTTAACAAAAAGTAAGCTTTCCTAATGTAACATGTTCCTCCTCTTGACGTTGTTTTGACGTTGGATTCTTAGCCATAATGTTTATGTTGCACTGAATTTACTGAATAGTGCCTGCCAGTGGATTCTGTTATTCCATTATGTGCATGTAAATAGCTAGACAATATTGCTATCAAAATTACAATATTAGCATGGAGGGTCTTTTCTTGTGCTGAATTTAGAGGTAATTTTTAAGTAGTCGCTCTTTTTTATGAAAAAAAAACTTACTCCTGCCACATATTTCCATTTTGCTTTGGAATGTCAGGATGACAACAGGGCAAAACAGCAGGAAGTAACAAAGCCCAGCACAATTCTTTTTAAAAGAAGAGGAAAAGCAAACTAAAATGCTGATAATCAAACTAAGGCAATTTGCATGTACAAGTTAAAGGAAAAAAAACATTGGTTATCAGGCATTTAGCACAAGGTCAGCTGGGGTAGCCGCCTTAGTTTTCACAATTCTAGACATTCACAGGAGAAATACCTCCTTATGGATGGCTCCTGGACTACTTGCCAGGTAATTGCTTCTCTTTTCTTTTTCTGCCTTGGGTCAAAGCATTCATGGTTCACACTCCTGCTAGCTTAGTTCTGAGAGTCAAGGGTGAGGAGAAAATGTCTATCTAGTAAACGTAAAAATTCTATATTAGTTGCTTGTTGATCACCAAAGGTTATTTTAAATATAACTCTTCTGGTCTAACGTGAATGGTTGTGAGGTTCCTCGGTTTAGAGGAGAGCTACAAGATATGCTGGTCTGGAAACAAATAAGGCAAATCTAGTACCATCAAAGTGAAACAAATCATTCCTAGAAGTACGTTCAGCCTCATTGTCCCCCTTTCTCTTTCATCACTCTGTTGCTCAATGAAGAATTGTGTTAATTGTGCTATTAAATTTGATAGCTTAATTTTATGGTTTGCAAATAAGCGAACAAAGAAACAGCAAACATGGTTCCATTTAAGGTACTTTGTTCATCCTTGGTTGAATGTAATGAAGTGGAAGCTAATCTCCTTAAAGAAAAACAAAATTGTATTTTGAAGCTATCTGTGTTTAGCCTCAGTTTGTGTAGAATTTATGACAGAAGTGGAAAAACTCCAGCTACAAAGTAGAAATGTTTTATGAGGTTTCATCTAGTTAATGATTCTATCAGCTTCTGGGAAAAGAAAAATCACATCTGCTCTCCACTTTCAGTGGTGCAAGTATATAGGTCACTATTCCTTATATATCTTCAGTTTCAAACTCAGTGCACAAAAATGGTTTAGTCCATTTGATTCCAAAAGGTGCTTCTGTAGAATCCATTAGGAACTCCAGGGACAAAAATAATCAATATTACTTTTTTTTTTTTTTTTTTTTTTTTTTTCCTATTGTTTCTTTCTTATATTACTTTTTATCCATCCATCTGTGCTTTCTGTCCTTTCTCCAGTGTCAAAGGTGCTACCTGTTAGCTGTGGAAATCTCTGTAAGCCTAAAGCTACACCAAGTGCAGTCAGTACTCTCCACCTGATGATGGTCTGAAGCCAGTGCTTGCAAAACTGTGTAAGAAAGCATAGACAGAACAATGCTTTCTCTGACTTAGCCTCCCAGCTTCTGGTATGGCAATATGCATTGCAAATTAACCCTCTGGTTTGAGTTCAAAATACCTGCTTTGTTTTGGGTTAATTACAGAAATGCCCAAATAACAAATAAATAAAAAATAACAAAGAGGAGATATTTCCACTTCTAGATGTGAAAACAAATCATCTCCACCTCTTTATAAATAAAAGTCTTGCTGCTTTGCAGGCACTCTGAGGAAGCCCTTCATATGTTGTGAATGTACTTTTACTTAACATTATATTTCAGAAAGCAATTATCCTCAAGAGATCACAGAGTTTTCTAATAAAAATGAACAGTACACAGAAATCTTTTTGTTCTTCTTTCTACAGCAAAATGTGAGCTATATGGAGTCCTTCATGGGCTGCAGAATAACTCTTTCCAGGTGCTTTATGTGGTTAGAGTTTGGAGTGAAATATGAACAAAGAGGCCTTTATTTTGCCTGAATAAAAAGAAAGACATTTGTGAAGCTACACCTATTAAAATATTGAATTTCATGCTGATTACCTAGTATATGAGTTCACTGTACTTTTTCACCAAAGTATTTAGAATCTAATTAAATGAGAAAATTTATGAGCTTTATTATATGCATTTTTTCACATGACTTGCAAGAAAACAGCTAATGTGCATCCTGGATTTACACTTTATGAAACAATTTCTGTTCCAGACAGGTATAATATCAGCAGTTGCTGATGTGTGCTGTTATAGCAGTATGCCTGTGGCATCTTGTCAGTGGAATATAGTTTAATGGTCTTAACACATGTCCTAAAATAGTTTGCACAATATTATGATTGTGAAAATAATAAAAAAAATTCTACTGAGGTCAGGAGCCCTTGTAATTAGTACCTGCATGTCTGGTTTCCTCCTTATGACTTTTTTTTTTTTTTTAAATAGTTGACTTAAAAAATTTATATATGTAGCGTAACTGTGCATCTTATTATTCATATACCTTCCTATATCCTTTTCACTTGATTTTACTAGATACAGTGTGTGGCGTATCTAAAGTTTCTGATAAGCAAACTTGCTCTTTCTGTAAGCCTGAACTTTAAACCACAGTTTTTCAATGATCTTTGAATTCTTTTAACAAAGAATTTGGATAGCTAACCTCATAAGACAGGTTCAATACCCAATTTCTAAGTTCTGTTTTTTATGCTGCTTCTTGGAATGATATCTACTACTCTCAACTCTTTGTCAAAGAAACAGGTATTAAAGGGCTTAGTATTTAATATAGGAACTCAGTCCTTTGTTCACTGCCCTTGAATGAAGACCCGTTGTTATTTGTGCCTTCTAGCTACTTGTGTTAACAACAAATGAGGATAAGGAACTGCTGCACTAAGGTGCATTGCACATTTCTCGGAAACCACCAAACTGCTTCTACAAGATAGGGAAAAAGGATGTGATATCCCATGCAGAATTAGATGCTATTAAAGCCAAGGAATATGTAACAAAAGATATGCATTAAGAAGAACAAACAACTAAACTAAACTAAAATCCCCTCCCTCTTTCTTCCCAGAGAAAATTATACATTTGCTCTAGGAATAAAGAAGTAGGAGTGTAAAAATTATTTTTATACATACCAACATTTCATATTGATTTGCTTTTAGGTGTCTTGCCATCACTTTACATATTCAAGCTGTTTTAGTATTTATGATATTTATGCATTTTTATTAAATCTTTATTTAAAGGAAATACATGCAATTGTACTTTTGAAAGAATGCAAAATGAAAAGTATAGCTTGTTTTCTGATTCTCTTCACTTTCTTTCTGCTGCATGTGAATGTAGTAAATTTCCTCAGGCAGCTGGTGGTTCATGTTATGACGTATATGAGAGAAAGCAGCCTTGAATTGTAATGAATGCCTCAGCATTGGAGCTTTAAGTCTACTGCTGTCCCCCTTTCTTATCAAACCTGACATTTGTTACAAAAATAAGTAAGCTGTAGGGCATAGCTTGCCTGTGGGAGAGGATGTAGAATAAGAAACTTGCACAAGGCTGTGGTTTGTGATAATGGTTTCCTGCTGCAGATGTGGGCTCTATCCCTCTTCACTTCTGGCTGGCATGAGCATTTCTTTATCAGCAGGTGTGGCTCAGGTAATGTTGCTGAGATGAACAGGAAGCTCTCCAAATGAGTGGTAAGCTCACTTGGATAAGAAATATTCAGAAAGAGGAAGATAAATTTTAGGCATCTATTTCTAATCTAAAGTTCTCCAGTGAGTGAGAAATCTTTCTCCTTCACAGGAGAACGTCAGTGATTGCTATAACTGCTGTTGTCTCCCCACTATGTTTTACTCTTGTACCTTTCCCTTGTTTTTTTAGAGGCTGCTTAAGTGGAGCTACTTTCTTGTCACTCACAGTAAGTTCATGTTGTCACTCACAGTAAGTTCACTCAATGTAAGTTCATGGACAAGATAGCATCATGCATGGTTTTGTGCTGCTAGTTCTTGCATCATGGAAGTGCTGTCAAGACCATACGTTGATTTATACATTGCTGTTGATAGCAGAGGATTAAGTTTCTTCCCTCTGAGGAGGCATCTTATTTTTTTTCCTGTAGAGAAAGCAAAGTTGTGCTATGACTCAGCAGGAAGGAAGAACTCTGTGAGTTGATGATCATCTCCTCATGTACTTCCAATTTTGTGTGGATTTGACTTCATGATTTAACGAAATGTTGAGAAGGAAAAAAATGTTTTTCTATTCTTAAGTCTACACATTTTCTACTGAAAGTAAAGAAGGATGCTGCTGGAGAAACACAAGTGAAGTTTACTTGGTAGGCCCTTCATCCTAGTATCTGACCCACTGACCTTTTAGAAATGATCTGTTACAGATGCATGTAATTAAATTGTACAGAATGCCAAAATAGCAGATGTTACACAAGAACAACTGTATGTAAGATGGCAATATGTTAATAGGAGACATTGTGCTATATTTGATAAAATTCAGAATTATTTGACAGTCTGCAGTTAGAATCATTCAGGTATGGTGGGAAGAAATAGAGGGCATTTCTCAGACCATTAAGGGAGATTTGTTGCAGCAAAGTTATCCTTGCAAACGTGAATGGCACTTATATTCTTAAGAGCTCTTGCAGCTTATGTGAAGATTTCTTCTGCATCTGTTTTGGGGTTTACATGTACAAACAATTAATTTCTCTAATTGGGAATTTTTGTGCTACAGTATAAAATAATTTAGATAAAGTAAGCTGATTTAGCATATCCAGGACTTCTCTGACACAGTGCTTCAATCTGTTGAATGTCATTGAGGTGATTTTCAACACTTCTAAAAAATCTACTTTCCTCCATTTCCTTGTTTCCTTTTTCCCCTGTCTTTCCAATATTTTTTTTGTCTCATTAGCCTGCAGTTGGTTGCAGGCCTTATTTAACTGCTCAGTGCCCAGAAGTATTTCTGAATCTATTAGATTGAGAGTATTAAACATTGCTTATGAATACTGATTGCTAGTACTGCTAGTCAAGTGTCCTCTTGAATTTTACAAAACCTATGATACTGTTACTGAATATTCAGGTTTTTGCCTTTGGTTAACATAAATATTTTGTTATATGTAAAGAAACTATTTTATATTAATGTAATTACCAGGACTGTTTATTTCTAAAGTGCATGGAAATATGTACTGTTGATGAATTTACAAAATTAGAAAATGAGGTGAGATTTTCTGGTATCTGGAACGAGTGCAGGCTCGTTCTGGCTACAGTTATTTCTGATTGTTAGCGGAAGAGGACATAAATCTCGGAAAGGGTGCATCCCTTTTAAAAATAATTAAATTCATTTAAATAGGAAGACAAAATGTGACTTTTCTGTTAACCAGAGTGCATGTCTGAAAATAATTTGCTATGTCAGAATGTGTTAATATGTATTTACCTCTTGTTTATTTAGTCTCTGGGGGGAACATGCTACATTTGTGTTGGAAAACAACTCCAAAATCTTAACACACTCTAAAACAACAAACCATTCCGTTAAAATTCCAAAAGAACCCCAAAGGATTTTCGGCTCTGTTGTTAGAACTTGCAGAAGTAATTATTGGACAGTATTGCTCATTCTGTAAGGTGCAATATTTATTTTTACCAAACAAAAAAAAAAAAAAAAAAAAAAAAAAGTCACTTGTTATAAAGTTTATGGGGTGAGGAGAACCTCTGGAGAAAAATAAAAAGGGAAGTGTGCTAGTTTCCTGGTAGCTAATTACATGTTATTTTGGGGGAGTAAATTTGTATTCTCGCATACAGTCCTTAGAAAATTATTATTAACTTTTTAGCTTTCTTGTGAGATTATTTCAGTAAGTCAATGTGAAGTATTTCACTTCATGGATAAGCCAGTGAAGTACAGAACAGTATGAATTCAGCCTCATTTTTCTTCAACCCGAGTAAGCTGTCTTTCAGCCATTCTTTGCTGGGAAAATAGAGAAAGCACTGCATGAAATCAGAAAAGGCTGTAACTTTGAGAAGAAATGGTATTGATTTAAAAAAAAAAAAAAAAAAAAGTAGTTTTACTAGAGAGCATTCCTTCTTGCGACCTGTTGTCCTACACCATTTTGAAGTCATATTCACACTGAATGGCCTGTTCCAGGTCAAGTTTTGGCTGCAGATGAAAAACATGTTAAAAACCGGCTTGCCTTAGTTCTGGAATTGACAATCAAATGGGATTTATTTGCTATGCTTATCCCTTGACCCAGATGGCAAAGAAAATGTATTTATGGAATCTCTGGTTGCAGAATTTGAGACAAACAGTATAAAATAATGCGAAGTAAGTTGAGAATGAGAAGGAACCATAATGCGTGTTGTTGTGGTGCTTTTATTCCTTTCATATGTTAGTGAAATATGTGAAAACTCACTCTTATAAATTAAAGCCATAGAAGCATGAAGCATTGAAGATAAATTTTTTTGGCATACAGAACATAGGATTTCTAAAGGACTGAAGACAACAAACTATCACATGGCAGCCACAGTTGTTGAAAAAGCAGAGAACTCAAAACCTTTGACCAGATTTTTAACAGTGACAACTTACATGGAAAATAATCAGTATGATCCTTTCACATTCAGGTACCCAGCATCTGAATTCTGCCACTTTGGCAAAACAAATATTACCTATTCTTAAATGATTCCTACAGGAAATGTTTTTTTTCAGAATAAACTGTGTTCACATTCTGCTGTTCTACCAAATAGAAAGATATTTGTGATTTCTCTTCCTGCTCCTCTGTGAACTTCCTTCTTTCTGCTTTTCTTCTCTGGCAGGTTAGGACTGAAATATGTCTCTTAATGACTGCAATATGTTGAAATTCTTAAACCTGAATTATTATAACGACTGACAAAGGATCATTGGATGCATGCAAAATCATTAAAATAAGGTGAATTGAAATATTTTAAGAGCAAGCAGCTATTTTCAAATAAGAAATGTGGGAAATGAAAGGAAAATCTTGACAAATGCCACCTACTTATTAAATGTCAACATTATAAATATGAAAGCAACCTTTCTGGTATTTCTGAATAGTTAGAGTTGCCCAGCAAAAACTGGTCATTTTTCACGTACAACTTTAAAATAGCTTGTTCAATGTATATAGAGTAATGAAAACCTTTATCACTCATTTCTGAAACTGAAAACTTCTTGTTTTCTACTTGCTCTTTTTCCTCCTGTTTATTTATGGCTTGTGTGTTCCAATGACAAAATTAAAAACATAAGCAAAGAAAAACAGGAGCTATTATCTGGACCTTTTTTCCATCCTGAAGATGACTGAAAAGAAATATAACTGGTCTAATGCTGCAATACTGTGTAGATCTGGTGAAGGAAAGTTGTTAGGAGCTGCATGCTTTCATTCTAGGCTTTCTCTTCTGAGTACTTCTGGATTCTCAGTTCTTCTCTTTTGTCAGTAATGCCAGTTGTCATGACATTTTTATTGGGGGAAGTCTGTAAGAGCTCAAATGTTTGGAAAAAAAATCTAATTATCCTTGATATTATACACATCTATAGAGCATGTGTTTGAAATAGATTCACTTTCTCACTTGGGCTTTCCAATAATTAGTTGCTAACATTGATGAATGTCTGATTAATTAACTGACGTATGGGGTAATTCTTTCTTTGTGCCTGGAGGCTTTTTTATTATTCTCTAGATACAGCATTAATCAAGAACAGAAATTCACCAGTACACCTCATATTTTACAGACCTCACATTTTACATATGAAACACAGTACTTTACCAGTGGTTAGGTTACACCCTGCTGATGTTTGATGTTCTTGTTGGACCTGGATTTTTTTTTTTCTTAATACCATATTACCTACTCATTTTTTCAGCCCTTGATTTCATTCCCCTCTCTGGCCCTCTCCCTTTATCTTGTATGAAGATGAAACACTGTTCATAGTTCATGGTAACAATCATCACTAGAAGCAAATATCCTTCCAGCCCAGCCATATGTGTAAGTCTATTTAAAAGCCTAATAAAAACTTTTTCCATATAAACTGATCTGTTGTTAAGTGAAAAAGAAGACTCCTCCAAGGAATGGGCATAAACAATCAAAAAGACAGGAGCAGGGTGATGTGTTTGCACTAAGGGACATCTGTTCTGATGGAATTTGTTTATATAAGAGTGGTGACCTATTCCTTCTTAGTGTCAAAATAGGTACAATATGTATTTGGGATTATTCTCTTATAAGGAATCTAATGCCACTTCTCCAGACGTCTGAAAAAAAAAAGTAAATAGAAAGAACTCTCAGGAATGCTCAGCTGCTTTTACAGCTGCCATCTCTGGAACTTACTTGAAATGAGGCAGAGGGTGAGCCCTGAGTGAGATGAGGTACAAATCTTTTATTGCTGATTTCTGTAGTGTACTATCCCAGAAAGCACTAATAAAATTAAAGGTCTATGTGCACTTTCTGTATTACATAAACTGAAGTCCTTTTCTTTAGACTGAAAGCTTTGTAATAGGCTACAGATGCCCTCACTTGAGTCCAGCCAAATCAGGTGAAGATGCCCATGCTTTGTTACCTGTCATCCTACCTCCAGTACTCATCTGTAAGTTCAATCTGAAAGAAGATATTATATGCCTGGTTCTTATATCACTTCATGCAAAGCCAAGCAAGATTATACTCCCGATGAAGGTAGTTTGAACTATCTCAATTGGACTGGACTGTACAAATGCTCCATAACTGATCTCTGGCAAAGCTATAGGGAGGTTATGCTTAGATGGGTGGTACAAAGCAGCTGAAGGACTGTTAGTACCCTTAGCACAGCTATTTGCTATTTGCTATGTGCTGTACCAAGGACAGCTATTTGCTAAGTTGGATGTTGATTCATTAAATGTTAATAAATATTTAATATAGAAGGTCTGGTTGGGATCTGGCCAGTCAGCCTCACCTCTATCCTTTGAAAGCTAACCTTGGATGTTAAGATGATCAGGAATAATTAGCATAGATTCACCAAGGGGAAATTATGTTTTACCAGTCTGATATCCTTCTATGATGGAATGACTGGCTGGGTAGGCAAAGGGAGGACAGCAGATCTTTACCTTAACTTCAGCAAGGCTTTCAACATTGACTCCCATTATACCCTCACAGGTAAGCTCAGGAAAAGAGGATTAGACCAGTGGGCATTGACCAGGATTGATAACTGGCTGACTGGCAGAGCTTAGAGGCTCTTTATCAGTGGCACAGAGTCTAGTTGGAGCCCTGTAGCTAGTGATATCCCCATAGGTGAGTTCAGGGTCTGGTCTTGTTCAACTTGCTCATCAGCGTACTGGATGAAGGGACAGAGGGAACCCTCAGCATATTTGTCGATGTTACAAAGCTGGGATGAATGGCTGGTATGCCAGAAAACTGTGCTGCCTTGCAGACTTCGACAAGCTGGAGAGTTATGCGCAGAGGAACCTTATAAGGCTCAACAAAGGCAAGTGCAGCTGAAATGCCCTTCAACCAGTCCACATTAGAGGCTGACCCACTGAAAAGCTGCTCTCTGAAGAGGTACCTGGATGTTCTGCGGCACAACAGGTTGGCCATGAGTCATATATATCACCCTTGTTTAGAGGAATGGCCTACTACTCCTAATGGCTCTAACTTTCAGCTTAGCATTTTTCAAATTCAGTAAAGCAGCTTATGAAAAGATGTTTATGATTGTTTCATCTTCTCCACAGAAATGGGATGGACTAGTCAGGGCTTAAAGAGTTAAAAAATAAAAAGGCTGGTACATAAAATGTACTTAGTGTAGGTCACTCGTAGACTCATTTGAGGTATGTTTTATTTGCTTAATTAATAGTCATTTTCTGCAACAGTCTAGCAACACTGTTAACTGTTAATGATTTTCAGGAGTTTTCAATACATTTGCAAGCATCAAGCCCTTAATGATGTTTAAATTACTAGTTAAGCTGCATTTCCTTCTTTTCTGAAGTGACAAGGAAAAAAGATACTGCTTCAGGGTACCTGTTTCTGACAATCAATGCCAGCAATGAACCAGTCTCTTAACTCTAGATAGAGCTGCCATTATGCAACCCTATACTTCTACAGGTGAATGAAGGAGTAATCTGAACGATCCTCCAAGCATGCATCATGTTGTCTGATGCCATTGGTAGCCACTTAGAAGCTCTCTATCTCAGGTAACAACCACTTGCTTGGTACTTGTTTGCTTTGTGGTATTTAAAAAAAAAAAAAATATATATATATATACATAAAATAATAAAAAATATAAATATAATATGTATTATATTTATATACATATATATTTTATATATGTATGTAAAAACATATATATATGTTTTTTCCCTCTGAACTGTTTTGACTGACATCACTACAATTAAAATTAAAATTCAAAGCTAGTTCAGAGCTTTTCTTATGGAGGGGGATTTACTTTTCTTCTTCACCCCCCCCTTCAGCCTCAGAAAAAAATAATTTAGAAAGCTCTAGCTGTCACTCTCTGTGCTTTTAGTGCAGAGAGGGGGTGGAAGTAAACACAGCTTTTCCACTGGGTAGAGAGAAATGGCCTTGCAATCTGAAATTGATGGCTGAAGTAACAAAGCATTGTAATAGTGCTGCATCTGTTATCTCCTGTCATGAGGAGATAAAATTCCTGTTATGAACTCAATATTTTGTGTTCAGATAGGAGAGCCGGCTCTGCTTTCTGTGTCTCCAAGAAGTTTAGAAGAAGAGATTCCACTTCTAGTTAAGGGAGTCTGCATGTCTCCTGGTTTGAGTTGGAATAGTCTCTCCACAGCATCTCATCTTATGTGGATTGATGTTGTTCTGAACTATTTTTAGGCAAACCACTTAACTCTAAGATTGTAAATACTATTATTTGTAAGACAACAGGGTATCTGGACTATGACAAAAATAATAATGTAAAATAAAAGTGTAGTCTATAATATTCCAGGCTGAAGTTTGATGTCACTTGCATGCCATCTCAGTGTGAGTAAATCATGAGGCAGTTTAATTTTGTCAGACCATTAAAAATCATATTTATTGAGTGTATTCCCAGGTGATAAAGGTTGAAGTAGCAGCAGCAGCAGCATGTAGGCAGTGTTTAGTATCTGAGGAAACAGGCAGCTGGCAATGACTTGCCTCTTCCTCTATGCAGTTTTCTGGGTACAGAGAGGAAAGCTGGCTAGCACAGTGGACCCTACGTCTTAGCAAATCCCTAATCCTTTTACACTGTAGACATCCATTACAGAAGCAGTGTTGGTTATTAAAATGTTTAATTTTAGCAAGTGTGTGTGTAACCAACTTAAATGCTATAGGAACCTCACAAAGATGGATCTGAGCACTGTAAATCCCTGTTTATACAAGCACTAAAGCATGTTCTCCTTTCTTTTAACCTGGAACTGATGACTGAATTTGACATGTGTTCACAGGTAGATAATATTTATCCTACTGAAGGTCTTGCTAAACCTTGTTGCGAAAGGAGCAGACAGCAGCAAATGATCTTACTTGAGCCTTTCAACCTTTCCTACTGCAGGCAGTGAGATCAGTAGTACACATACCTGGCAGTAAAGATGGCTCATGCCATGTGAATGACAAAGGTATTTAGGAGGCTGGGACTGGTTTTCACAATAAGCCCTGTAATTGCATTTAGCAGAAGCTGAAGTATGTAGTATGTTAGCTGCGCTTCTAAAATCTATTCAGCCTGCAGTGGCAGAACAAAAGATTGCAGATTTCAGTCTTTGCATTTACTGGAAGTTTTAACATACTTCAGGAATTATCTCCACAGGGTGTTTGTGTCTCTGTCCACACAACATTTTATTTCTCCTGGATGGAAATTGGAATGCAATCCAAGCCTGATCTGCTGTATAGTTTGTAGTTGCCTGTCTCAAGCTATCTTCTTCTGACCACCCACGACGACTCCCTGGTGGTTCCTCCCAGGCAGATCCCAGCTGCTCAAAGGCACTCCAGTCTGTTATGTAGCAGACAGATATTGGCAGAGCGTGACTGTAGAGCAGCAAGTACGCTAATCAGCTGTGTCACCCTTGTTACGTCAGAAGTGGTTTCTGCTTCTGAACATGCATCCTGGAGTGTCCTAATCCAAAGCAAATAGAGATTAGTTGGCACAAGGGTGAGGAAGAGGAGTATATCTGTAAACATCATAATGAGAAATGTGCTTTACTAAAATAGACTTCTATAAAAAAAACCCAAAACCTTATGTAAAGTCTCTTGAGATATGTAGAGTGTCTTCTAGGGCTTTCCCTACCACTAGACAGCTGAAATGTTTAGAAAATAAATGTGGCTTATGCTAGCATATTGTAGTTTTTTAAGTGTGAAAGAAGACTATCAGACAATCAGCCTATTCTCATACCACAGCTGTTATCAACTTGGTGAGATCTGCATCACATTGAAGAGGTGTTACTAAAATCCTCTTCTTACAAAATTTTGTATCAAAGAATGGAAGGACATTAGGTTAATGCTCAGAGCCCAAAGTGAAGCATCAGGAATGAACTGGTTGTGTTTCATACCTGACATGTCTATGTCACTGTTGCCCCTTTGAGTGACCCTTTTAATTCACCACAGCTGTACTTAATTATCTTCTATGTAAAGAACTAATTTTCCTATTGCATAGGAAACAAAAATGGTGATTCCAGAAATTTTAGAGGAATTTCCAGTCAGGGCAGGAGTGGATTACCAGAAGGTTTTACAATACTACATTGTATAAAAATCTTTGCATTGCTTTAATGCAGCCTGTCTCAATCATTACAGGAAATCATTGCCATTTTAAATCCAATTTTAGACCATGTTTGCATTTCTGCTTTGTAGGTCTCTGTAATGAAAGCAGCAGTCTTGCAAGTGGTATCTCTGGCAGTGCTTTAATGAAAGATTAACAAATGAACTTGAAATGTCAATTTATGGTCTCTCGTGTACAAAAATACATATTTTCCTTTCACTGAGTTTGGATGTACGGCAACGCTGCAATGAATCTGAGCCTCTAATGACATGTTTTACATGGGCTCTGAATGTGATCCTAGACATGATGAACATCTCTTAGGTATAGATAGCATTCAGAGAACAAGAGAACTGAATTTGTAATGCATTATTTGGCACCCGAGTTTTTACACAGTCTCAAACAACCACAGAAGCAGTCAGATCAAGAACACAATGCTCTTGAAAAGTGCAAGTTACCAGTGTTGCCAGTGAGATCTTGTGTTTTCCAGATGGCGTAAAGAAGACCTGCTCCCATTCAAATCAAATGAATACTAATGCAGATGTCAGCAGCTCCATTCAACCTCTTTTTGGAGCTGTGGATACATTTCCTCACCAAAAAAACTCTTTAAGCACCTCAGATTTGTCTGTACTCAAATTAATCAGTTTGCATCACCGATAGGGACAGTGCAGAGAACACAGCAGAAAGCCACTAGAAATGGAACAACAGCTCTTTCATGAACGTCCCACTAAAACTGAATTGGTGCAGCTAAGAACAGATATCACACAGATCTGTTTATTCTGTTTCAAGAGAGCATTAGGCTACATAATGCAAGCTGCCAGAGGCAAGGCTTTGGTGGTAGAAATAGCAATTGATTCATTCATCAGAATTGTGAAACCTCTGTGGTGAGTGTCAGACTGTACAGACCTAGGATGTTTATTGTGAGGACATGTGTGTTTGTATGTCCATACATGTGAGTATGTGCAAATCTGTATACATGAGTTGACCTGGAAGTGAAAGGAATAAAGATTATAAAAATGACAACTCTGTGGTATAAGAATTGTTAAACAAAAGAACTGACTAAAAAAAGATTTTCCTTTGTTTCTCTCTCCTCAAAACATTCATACCTGTGCTCTAACCAAATAAATCATTTATTACTGGAAGTTGTTACAGGAAAACTGGAGATCTAATACTTGCTTGACAACAAAATGTTAGAAAATTTGGCCTTGTTTGTTCACTTTCTTCACAGTTCTTCATTGCTTCTAGAAATGACTTCTGTAGTAAACTTTACCACAGGCCTATTGTATTGGCTGCTCTGAAAATAATACTTCCTACTTTATGATGTTGACCCAGAACATCAGAGGAGGATGCTGGTGGCATGACAGTAAAGGTTGAACTTTCCTAGTAATATTCCATTACCTTCTGTTGCCATGCAACAGATGGCAGCAGAGGGGCAGTCTGAGAAAATGGCATCTGACATGGAGATGTGTATGAAGAAAAGATATGTCGTTGAATTCCGCTATGAAGGGAGAAACGGCACCTACTGACATTCATCAACGCTTGCTGAACATTTATGGAGACCAAACAGTGGATGTGAGCACAGTGAGGTGGTGGGCGGTGTGTTTCAGCACTGGTGACAGTGACTGGTGCAGATTGTTACGAGTGTGGCATGCAGGCTCTTGCTCACTGCAGGTGAAAATCCATAGCTAACAGTGATGACTGTGTTAAAACATAGTGTTACATAGCTGAGAATTTGCTCTATCAAACAGTGCTATTGTACTCTCTGTATCTGTTGTAGTTTCCATGGTAGTAAATAAGAGGCATTTATTTTGGAGCAACCCATGCATATGTTACTTATTTATCCTTTCTGTGGCTCTTTTAGTCCAACCTCATTTCAAAGCACAAAAAGATAAATTACTTCTGAGAAAGTAATGATGAAATAAAAGGTCAGACCTTTTAGTGCAGTGGCAGGTAAACAAGGAGTTTTGGCCATGTGGCTGCCACCTTTGAATTTATTTATGTTATTTGTGTTGTTAGTTACTCTGCTTCATCCCCACTTTCACTCTCAATCCTGAGGCAGTTTCAGAATAAGAGGTACTAACAGTGTTTTAATTATAACTTCTCCCTACTGTTCTTGCGTGGCTCTAGTCTCCCGCTGCACAGTCAGATGGGTTAGTCTCTTGGATTTTTGCACTGAAATGGAAGAGAAGTATTCACATGGGCAGAGATTGGTCTCAGTGATTAAATGTCAGACACTGTGTCCAAAGAACAGCACATGCAGGGAGTACAGCCTCCCCAAGGACATCTGACTCACTTCTGCTGCCCTTCTCATCAGAGGGGCTGGACTGAAAGCCAAGGCTGCCTGAACAGGCTGTGAGTTACAGCTAATGCTCAGGCTGGGCACGGAGGCTCTGACTGAGCGTGCAAACCCATCCTGCTCCTCTGCAGCTCTGCTCAGCTGGCAGCCTGCTTGGCAGGCATTCACTGAGTGAATCGCAGTGAGCTGCTTGGAAATGGAGTGAGGGGTTAAATGCTGACTGTGTATGAACTAGAAAGTGTCTTCAGGTGTAGGCAGTTGAGTGGGAAGTGAGTAAACAGAAGCAATGGAATATGCAACACTCGGGAATTTTGGGATGGTACCAGACTATCATTTGCACAACTCAATTGCATCTTCTCTCAGCTAAGATATTTATTTGCTGTTTCACTGCAAATTGGATTATTTGGAGTTTGTATTAGGGAGAAACATGGACTTTAACTTTCATCTATGCTTGTGGAGGCTTAAAAAGCATATTTGATATCTTGCATGATCATAATGTAGAGTTGGAGGACTGTGACTAAAATCAGCGTAGGAGTGGAGGACTGACCTGAAATGTCAAAATAACCCCCAGAAATCACAGGAGCAAGGAACTTGTTGCCATCTGAGGAAGGAGAACAGTAAGGTTACCCAGACTTAGCCAAATGATAGGGATGGAGTCACCTAGAAATGAGTCTACTTTTTTTCCCCACATATAGAGACAGGCTAAAGAACATCTTGCTAGTTCCTAACAGAATTTTCTTAATCTTGCAGCCTGAGATTTGCAGTATTATATTACAAATCAAAGAGACACAGGATATAATTCTGCATATTGTCTGTGCTTCTTCAGGTATACTGGGAGGCAGATCCTCACTTGCTGTGACAGTCGTACAACATTCTTGAGATTCTGCACTTGCATGTGACAGGGAAGTGAATGAAAATAACCTTGTGTGTTTGGGTTGAATACGGTTCTCTTTTCTGCCTGAATCTGTTAGGCTGTACTGAAAGTGCAGGGAGCATCTGTGCACTGGAGGTTGCATGATCAGTTTTCTGCCCAGGATTTAACTAGCTCTCAGCATTATGGGCTGGAAATTGATTGATTCATGCTGTTGTCCCAGAGTACAGTTAAATATACCTGCATGTTCATCCAAGAGAGAGCTTTCTCTTGGAGCCCTCCAGAAAAGCATATCAGAACAGCATATCCAGGTAGCATATCCCACTATGCTGCCTTCTGTGCTGTCAGAAATTTGCTCTAATATCCTTCATCTTTCTTACTGAAATAAATAGAATTACTCAGTGCTCCAAAATCTTTCAAAGGAAATATTTCAACTAATTCAATTTCATTTATTTAAAATACAATTTGTTTTAAATACCAAGGGAAGAGCCTTGGTGTTCGTTGTGAATCATTCCCTGTTATGATGTATGATTTTCCTTTGCACGTTTGAATTATGCAGAACTACAAACAAGACTACAAATTAGCTTTTTTGCTTATGTCTATAGTTTTTGATGAATAATTCTTTATCCATAAGATGGGCCTTGTAAAACTGAAATTTAGGGACCAGAGAGCCCTAGAGAAAACATGTGGGTACAAAAGACATTCTTCTTGTTCCTCCTGCATAGTCGTGTTGAGTATAGATAAGTGTCCCAGATATTGTTCTGCAATTTAGATGAACGCAGTACTGTCAGTGGAGCTGGTTGTTGTGGAAACCAATTTCCTTCTTTTCTTTCTCTTTCTAATATCATATTTCTGAGTCAACTCATTGATTAAACTGAAAATTAATTTGAGTCAGGGTATCCTGAATTTGTTTCGGAGTTGCAGTTATGCACTCAAAGCAATATTTCACCTGAGGTTGTCTTCAAGAACTTTTTATTTGTTTATTCGTTTATTTTGAGCTAAATTTTGCAATTTAATAGTTCTGGAAATCTAAAATGTGAACCGCTTTGACATAGACTTGCCCTGTAATTAATCTGATTGGAAGCCTCAAAATGTTTTGTTCATGATCCTACCTACAAGATTACAAAATAAAATGCAAAAAGGCATTAACTTTGCAGCAATACTGGATTTCTTTTTCATTTTTTCACTTATAGGTCTGTATGCAATTTTTAGATTTGGTTCTTTTCCATCATTTTATTAGTTCATCATGCATTCTCCCTGGAAGTAGGTTCATATCGTTTACTGTATTACATTACAGTTTTATTATATCTTCCTTGCCCCTAACTCCATGGTACTTTAAGCATAAATGGGCACTTTTGCCTCTGAGACAGGTATGCAATAAAAATGCATGTAAAAATTTAATAATGTGAATAAGTTGCCAGCTTTTTCAACATTACCTGCTTCCACAAGTGGAAGCACTGCTTTTGATGTGTGACTTTTCACTTCTGTTACCACTCACAGCAATACACTCTCTCACAGATATATACCGATCTGCTGCTGCTCATAATATTTTGTTGATGAAAGCTGCAGCAGGACCATCGTTTCTCTGGTTCTGTATTTCTTTATATTTTAGATAGTAAAGTGACTCATTAACAGCAAATGTTGATTTTACTGGACTGTGGTGTAAAACAACATGTTTATAACCATCTTGTACTTTATCACAAGGTAAAAATATTTGTCAAATCATGAAACTGGTGCTATACGTAATATCGTAATATTAGCATTTAAAAAGAAAACAGATTTTTAACTCAAGTAAATAAGAAAATAAAAATTTTAAACTGAAGCAAAAAATATGCCTTCTGGATTTCTGCTCACTCTATATTACATTTTATTAAATGCATTCTGATTCTCAGTGGCTACTGCTTGCAAACATCTGGATCTTTCTGCAGGTACTCTGGAGAGTGAAAAGAAAAGCAAGTTAAAAAACACAAGCTAGTTGAATTTCCTCAAATGTGGTCTGCAAAAATGCTGTGCAAGTGGTACTTTGAAAGCACCATTTCGTTTTTCTTTTTTTTTCTTTTTTTTTCTTTTGTTGTTTACAATGTCATTCAGTAAACTGAATGACGTTGTGTTGTCATTCAGTAAACTGAATGACATGTTGTATGTTGTGTTCTTGTGTAGATTGAGGTACACATCTATGTTTACAAGAAAGTGTTCCCCTCAGCTGTCTTACTGATCTGATTGTCAAATGGGAGAATTGGTGCAGGATTTTGGGGCAATAACGTTGTTGCCAGACCTGATCTTGTGTTTGATGCCAAGAAAAGCTCAAGCAATAAATAGTACAGTGAATGATTTATGGTATCACAGGAATACCAAGTTACACTAACAGGACTGAAACTCAGCTGGAGGCCTAGTTCAAAATTTTGAAAAGACTTTATGCCCATTTTTCATAACTAATATCCCAGGAGACAAGATTATTTCTAATAAATAGTCCCACGGACTGAGTCAGACAACTTCTAAAACTTCAAAAGTGCTTATCCCTGCAAAACCCACTGTAATCAGTGGAAGAGTGACTCCTTGAAGATTTCAAAGCCCTCACCAGGAAATTTTTGCAGCTAGGATGTCTTTGAATATCTTTGATATTAAAGTTTGATGTGTGTGAACAAGAATCAAGAACCGGTTAGATCTTTGTGAAACAATGGACAGACAAATTAGAAACACGCTAATGTGGTTTTTGCTTGTTTGTTTGTTTGTTTTTGAAAGGAGGGCTTATTCAAGAGATGTAATAAATTTAGGTACTGTGAAGTCTGTGATATCAGAGATGATCATTTAACAAAGCCATTAGAGAAAGTTATGTCCGTATTTATTTATTTATTTTTCAAATATTTGCTCCATAGCTGTTTAGAAACACTGTTTAAATGTCAGAGTTCTCTGAGGTTCTTTGAGTGACTTTGAAGTGTCACGATTCATAGCATCTAGAGTTAATTAGGTCTGTGAAAAAAGACTTTATTTACCTAAGTGGACATATGCAATGAGACATAAGTATTATTTATGAACAAAAACATCTGGAATATGCTCAGCTTTTTGAACTTTTGGAAATTATGTCTTCATATTTATTTTTGCTAGAAAGTCAGCTACCTACTGAGCAAAATGAAATAGTTTCTGATCCTTATTTTATAAAGTAGAGAACACGAGGTTTTTTGAGGTTTTTTTTTTGGAGGAGTTTTGCTTGTAAGAGATCAAATAGGTCCTTAAGAAAATAAAGCACAATTTTAATGCATTCTGTTTTTTTTTTTTAGAGAACAGTCAAAAGCTCTGGCTAGAAATACTCTGTGTTGCAAGGGTTCAGTGTTTCCCAGGGACATCAATTTTCCTGTGCTTCAATATAAAGCAAGCACCCTGTGCATAACCATAATCAATTGGGTGCTAGAAAAACATCCCTGGAGACTGACAGTTATCATTTAGGATTTCATAAACTCTTGAGTATTTACCACCGCTCACAGCCTTCCTACATATATATAGAAGTGCAATTATGCTTATCTCACAGACAGCTATAGGCCATTGGCCTAGTAGTACAAAAGCCAGTGGCACAGTTGTTTGCAGAATCCCACCTTTGACAGCTTTTTCCTGTGTAATATTTTGCTGTTGTGTCAAGGCAGTAGGCTGAAAACCAAACCACTGCCATGTTCTGGGCTAAAACAGACCTGTTAAAAAACTGTTGGGGAGAGGAATCTTTCATCATTTCAGTGATCTGGTTTGAAATGCTGTTGCTGTGAGAGCCAAAGTGTCTGGCATCTCCATCCTCTGAATCTGCATCACTCACTGGAAGGGCCTGTGGCTATATAGGTATCATTACTCAGTTACATCCCTAGTTTAGGCATGTAAAATAATGCTACTCTTTTTTAATTACAAGAAAGATGTACAGAATTTTGTTGGACACAGAGAATTTGTGATGAAAATGTATTGCCTATTAATTTGTAGCTTTTGTGGGGAATATTTATGGGGAATATTGTAGATCAGCTTCATACTAACATAATTCAACAGAGAGAAATTATGGGGATGTGTTTTGCTTCTCTCCAGTTCAGACAACATAAAATTTTCTTTTCATTCCTATTTCATTATTGTTGTTGTGTAGTAAAATGAAAGGTTTTGAAAAAGCTGGGTGTGTTGCAAATGTAAAATGAAGTGTTAATATGCTTTCAACAGAAAATAAGTTGGAAAAGATATGAATAATAAAAGAATAATTTTGTCAAGAGAAGACTTGCTCTTCATCAGCTGCCCCAGTGCTTACCTCAGCTTAAATCTGCTCATGTTTTTCAATTTGCCCAGGGAATAGGGCTTATCTTAGTCATGATTATGGTAAGCCTATTCTACTGACAGATTCCTATCCTTGCTGAGAAGAATCAAATGAAAGGTTTTTGGAATATATCTCTGATTTTCCTGAAAAACTAACATCTTTACTTTTTAATCAGAGAAAAATACTGTGATAGTGTTAGATAGTAGTCTCCCCACAGATTTTGAACAAAGTATTAAGTGGTTGGGAGTCTTTTAAAAAGGAAGAACACTAAAGGTAAACCATCAATAATAAAGAAGCTCTGTTGTACTTTTCACTTGCTAGCACAACAGATTTGAATTTCTATCTTCATCAATAATTGTTTATTAAAGAATTCCTTCAATAAATTACTCAGTTTAGACACAAAAGATGAAAGGAATTATGAAGATGCTATTTTTATCCAACCGCATCATTTTTCATGTAGAGTGACCTGGCTGTGATAATTTAATATGTACATTTGTCTTTATTCACTGCTGGTTTGCCATGCCTTCCATGAAGGTATTTCAAGAAAAATAGTAAAAATTCCATTATAAATCAAACATTTTCATTTCTGCCTGAACCTGGCCTTACATTTCTTCATTTGTAGCAATTGCTGCTGCATTGCCTATACTTGTTATTTTTTAATTGAGTTTTAAGCCATCTTAACAGATCATGATATACTGAGAAATTATACAACCATTTCAGTAATGGAGAAATACTTTTTAAAATTTGTTTTAATATTGGAAGATTCACCCAAAAGGAAAAACTTGTTGCAAAAGGAGCAGAATATAAACCTTGATAGTATTTTGACGTGAAACAGACTTTAGAATAAGAATCATTGGAGACAGATGGTAAAAGTGATATTTCCCATAACTGCCAGGATTAGCTGATACTAGTTCTAGGATTTCCACAGCTACAGGACATAGTTATTTCAAAGTCAGTTGAATTACAAATGGAAAGGTAATTTGAGTATTTAAATTTCTATTATAATCAGAACCTCACTTGTGTTATCCTGTGGAAATTTTAGTGTCTTAATTACAAGTACAAAATAACAACCTTTAGGCTATACGAAAGGAGAACATTTTCTTCTCCTTCCTTCCTGGCATTCTGACGGGTTACTGAAATTAATAATGTTCATCTTCATTGCCTTGTTCTACAGAAATTTGTTTCACGGGGAGAGTAATGGAAAGAATGTCAAGGAGTCTTGCATTATTTTGTTTCCACTGATAGACAGTTTGTATGTACTTTCTTTGGTTTGATTATTTTTAGATTTAAGCAAAAATGAAATCAAAGAAAATTATTGAGAAGATATTAGGATATTATTGAGAAGAGAAAATATGTTTTTTCTGGAATCCATGACTCAGGATGTAAGTACTGATTGCCCTTCTAGGTGAAGAACTATTCTCGTTCTGATGATGTTCTCACTTCAATTATCTGTTATTTTTTCTAGTCAAATTCAGAGCAGATTAATGTGATCTTACACTTTTAAGGTTAGAAAAGTGCTTGATGCACTTTAGAAAGTTAAAAATTCGGAATGAATGAATGGTCTAAAAGGAAAATGTACAACTTAAAATAGAACTCTGTAATATTATAGGTCCTACTTTCTCTCCATCTTTAAAGCTACTATTCCCATAATATCACTGAATTATTTTAATGACACACTCTAAGTACTGCATTTGAACTTTTTAGGATAGTGATCTAATCTTTTTGAATCATCCTAATGTGTATGATTTGGGATTTGATGAAATGTAGTGTATCTTTAAAGACAAAATTATTTCGGCATTGACAGCAAAGCCAGGAATAACTGAAGCAAAGCCAGGAATAACTTTTGAAATCAGTTGTAGGTTTTCCTGTCCATTCAATAGATAAAATTTTACCTTTGCTTTACTATTGATCTGCTATGGGGTGAAGAGAAGAGGAAAGTTAATTTTTCTCTATTCCTTCTAAGTGTAAACATCAGCAATATATCTCGTCTGTGCTTAATATACAATCGCAATAAAACTTTTCACTGTAGTTTCAGGAATTGTTTAGCTTAATCCTACTGGATAAAAGAAAAACCTGTATTTTTAAAAATAAATTCATCTGATCATTATATTTCTATGAATTACATTTTAGCAGAGAAATAGTTGTTGTAAAGTATGCTGTTTATTTATACATAAGTGAAGGATGAATAGATTCAGAATGACTTAAGCTTGCATCAATACAGCTTCACAGTTTTAATTGAGGCAGTTCAGAAATTTATCAATTTATTTATTATTCCCTTGCTATACATTTATGAATTGGTGTGCAGAGAAAAATGAACTTGTCTGCTGCACCATTTCTAGAGAGAGAACTTCCAGGGTTATAATTCATTCCCCTAAAATCCAGCTTTGGCTGAAGAAACGGATTAAGCTTCTTTCTAGTTTTAGAGTCAGGGTAGCTGCTAAACCATCCCAAATTCATGGACTGAGTCTGAATCACAGAATCACAGAATCATAGGGGTTGGAAGGGACCTCCATAGATCGAGTCCAACCCCCCTGCCAAAGCAGGTTCCCTACAGCAGGTCACACAGGTAGGCATCCAGGCAGGTCTTGAACATCTCCAGAGAAGGAGACTCCACCACCTCCCTGGGCAGCCTGTTCCAGTGCTCCGTCACCTCACTGTAAAGAAGTTCTTGCGCACATTTGTGCAGAACTTCCTATGCTGCAGTTTCCAGCCGTTTCCCCTTGTCCTGTCTCCACACAGAGCAGAAAAGATTCTGGCCTCGCCACTCTGCCCCCCCCACCTTAGATATTTATAGACCTGGATCAGGTCCCCTCTCAGTCATCTTTTCTCAAGGCTGAACAGACCCAATTCACTTAGCCTTTACTCACAGGGGAGATGCTGCAGGCCCCTCACCATTTTTCTGGCCCTCCACTGGACTCTTTCCAAGAGTTCTGCTGTCTCATGAGATGCTACTTGTAATAGAATATATATGGAAAACAGCAGCAACAAGAGTGCTTGGTAATTACCTCATACATTAATCTTCCAAAGCAGTGTAACTGCATTATGAAAGTAACATTTAAAGGAACATTTCCTTTCATCGTGTTCCTTCCTAGCTCCAGTAACTCTCTTGCGTAGATGTTATTTATCTACACGATCTAAATAAGATCTCACTCAATATCTAGATAATCTGCTGAAAGAACAAACACCCTCTTAGTGAAGGAAGTGAACTTGGAGTCATAAGGAAAAGTACTGAGATTCTAGTGAGTTGCTTGCTGGCACTATCCCTGACAAAGATAAGTTGTTTCTGTTCGAGATGTCTCTTTAATCTTTTCTCTAGGCTGTACCTTTTTTCCCCATCACTGCCTTCTCTTTTCTTAACGTCTTACTTGATGGAAGCCACATCGTATTGCCTGGGCCAAGATAAACTCCTCAGCTGTTAGGTAGGTAATTCTTTTACCCTACTGTTTTGCACATAAGAACATCTAAAATAAAGTTACTGTCCTTGGCAGTATGCAAGTCTTTCCTGAGGAACCTTTTAGTTTATGCCCATTAATCTCTTGGTACAAATTTCAGGTTTTTAAAATCTGACAATTGCTAAGAGCTGAGAGTGGTTTTCAAAGAACTGTATTGCAAGGAACCCTTCATGGTCATCTAGTCCAGTTTTCCTCCCATTAATGGTGATCAGGTTGCTCAGAGGCAAATCAGTGTGACCGTGAATGTCTCCAGACACAGAGGAACCACCACTTCTCTGGGCAACCTGTTCCAGTTCCTCACCATCCCTATTGTAAAACACTTCTTCCTTATATCCTGACTAAATCGCCCCTTATTTAGTTTGAAGCCATTTCCCTTTGTCCTATCACAACAGAGCCTGCTAGAGAGTTTGTCACCTTCTTTTTTACAGCCCCCCTTAAAAGCTGAAAGGCAGCTCTTAGGTCTCCCTGGAAACTTCTCCAGGCTGAACAGCCCCAGCTCTTTCAGCCTGTCCTTGTAAGAGAGGTGTTCCATCCCTTGGATCATTTTTGTGGCTCTCCTCTGGATGTGCTCCATGCCTCTCCTGTACTGAGGACTCCACATCTCAGCACAGTACTCCAGGTGAGGCCTCACCAGCACAGAGCAGGATCACCTCCCTTTTCCTGCTGGCCACACTTCTTTTGATCAGCCCAGGATACATGGAACAAGTCCTGCTAGAGGACATGCTATGGCACATGAGCTGAACAGAGACAACCAGTGTGGCTTCACGAAGAGAAAGTTGTGCCTGACCAAACTAGTGGCCTGCTATGATGGAGTGACCACACTGGTTGACAAAGGGAATTGTACCTGGATTTGTGCAAGCCCTTTGACATGGTCCCCCATTACATCCCTTCCTCTAAATTGGAGAGATATGAATTTGAGGGGTGTACTATTTGTTGGATAAGAAATTGGTTGGAAGGCTATAGACAGAGGGTTGTTTTGAATAGCACTATTTCTAGGTGGAGACCAGTGATGAGCAGTGTCCTTCAGAGGTCTGTCTTGGGTCTGGTGCTCTTCAACATCTTCATCAGTGACATCGATGATGGGCTCAAGCATACCCTCTGCAACTTAGCTGATGACACCAAGCTGAGTGGTGCAGTTGACTCATGAGAAGGAAGTGAAGCCATCCAGAGAGACCTCGATAAACTCGAAAGGTGGATCCATGTGAACCTAATAATCCCAGATATGTGTACAAGCTGGGAGGAGAACTCCTTGAGAGTAGCCCTGTAGAGAAGGACCTGGAAGACCTTGTGGATGAAAAGTTTAACACGAACCAGCAGTGTGCTCTTGCAACTCAGAAAGCCGATGGTAACCTTGGCTCCATCAGAAGTGGGGTGGCCAGCAGGGAGAGAGAGGTCATTCTCCCTGTACTCTGACCTAGTGAGGCCCCATCTGGAGTACTGCATCCAGATCTGGGTCCTCCAATACAGAAAAGATATGGAGCTGTTAGATAGGGTAAAGAAAAGGGCAATGAAGATGATCAGAGGGCTGAAGCAGCTCCCATACAAAGACAGGCTGAGGGATCTGGACATATTCAGCCTGGAGAAGGCTGAAGGCTCATTGAGCCTTCCAGCATTTAAAGGGGATTACATACAGGAGGGGAATCAACTTTTTACTCCGATAGATAATGATAGAACAAGGGGGAATGGTTTTAAGCTCAGAGAAGGAAAGTTTAGGGAGGGGAAAATACTTCACAGAGAGAGTGATGAGGTACTGGAACAGGCTGCGCAGAGAGGCTGTGGGTGTGTTCAAGACCAGATCAGATGGAGCCCTGGGCAATCTGGTTAAGTATGAGATCTGGAGATTGGTGGCCCAGCCTGTGGCAGGGGGGCTGGAAATTGATGATCCTTGGGGTCCCTTCCAACCCAAGCCACTTTGTGATTCTATGATTCTATGATTTTACAACAAGACTTGCTGAGAACATATAGAAAATTGTCCTGCCTGAAATACATACTGATAGAAAAGTAGCTGAATAAATATTTCAGTTGCTACTCTCACCTTCTTGCAGTTATTACTTGTAGTTCAAATTTATCTAGTGTCAGATACGTCAGCTGGTTGCATTCCTTAACCTTGTTACAAGGAGAGCTAAGTGCATCTGTAGGTGTACATTCAGTATGGACACCCATACTTCAGCAAGTAGCAAGAAGGTCGCAGTAGGATTAACTTATAAATTAGGAACAAAGGAGCCATTTAATAGTCAACTCAGGCATGCTACATCACAGTGATGCTTTGTGCTTGACTTAAGTGGTCTGCTTAAGATGGAACATATTTTTCTGCCTTAAAAATGGTGCTGACTAGCTGATAGGTATCTATTTAGATTCAGGGAGCTACTTCTTCCCAGTTCTCCCTAATCTGAGATGATTGTTTTGAGTACCACTCAGATCTACCAGCAGTTCTATAACAGAGGAATACAAATTAGATTTGGAATATCGAGTGTACACTTAAATCATAGTCTGTGCATGTCTGACCTGCATAAACTTAACCTCTTTAGCACTCCTTTTTGGGCTGAATTTGATACTCAGTGTAGTGAATGTCTCCAGCTAGTACTCTTGGAAATCACTGAGTAGGCAGATATGTACAAACTCCTATAAAAGACAGTACAGAAACTCCTCTGTTGCAATCTGTATTATTCCTACTGATCCAGTCTGGGGCTCCCTCGAATAGAAAGTACAGAGTGTGCTAAACTATGTGGTGTTTTTCTGATATGTAGAAATGTTAATCAGTGATTGGATTAACTGAGCTCACTTGCCTTCCTGAACATCTGGTGATTCTTGTATTACCTACTCTGAAGAGTCTTAACAGTGCTAGAGATACAATTTACTTACATGAGCATGATGCATTTGGCACCCTGAGAAAAATGTGCTTCAAATGAAATATTGGGAGGCGTTCAGTTATTCCCAATTCATTAAATAGCACATGCAGCATTTTTCTTTTGAGACTGAGACACCTGCAAGGCATGGGTGATCATGGATGAAGACATTTCAAAGGGAAAGATTTGTTACTTTATCTCAGGGCACAGAAAGATCTGTGTTTTAGAAGTCTGTCTTGGGAAAACTATTTCAACTCCGAATGTTCCCTTCTGTGTTAAATAGTTAATTAAAAGGCTGTTTGTCCTCCACCTTCCTCTTCTACCCTTTGCTGTTTAAGGTATTCTTTTCATTTCTGCCAGATGCTTATTTTTGGTGGAAAAAAATTGTACTCAAACAGCAAAAGAATAAAAGATATTTGTTCAGCTAAAGAAATGAATGATGTCTTTTTATATCTTTGCAGGCCGTTTGACTAATCCTCCCTTTGAAGATGTCAGGCCATTTATGGCTCTTTCTTTAAACTCAGACATTTTTGTAAACAAAGGGAAGACAGCACGGAAAAATGATATAGCAGAAACCTGTTTGTTTGTTTTCTTAGTTGTAGAATTGACTTGCTCTCTAGTTTCCCACAGTATCCACAGTCCTTAGTTTTCCAGTGTTACCCCAAAAATGCATGGGTTCACCGTATGAGTATCTAGGCCTTTTGATCATTACACCTACTTAAAAGCCAGCATAACAAGAGGCTTCCTGATGTACTTCTGAGAAGTCATTACTCTGAATTGAAACTGCCTTGTAACTTGCAATACTGAACAACTTAGTTGACTTGTTTACCAAGGAACTGCACTGCAGATTAACTGTGCTATTAACATTGACAACTGAAAAAAAGAGGAAGCAGACTAGAGGTTAAAAATTGGTGGAACTAGGCTTTAGGGAGGACAAGGAATTTCCTTAAATTAATAATAGGTCTTTAAATTAATAAGAATCCATGGTAAACCATAGTAAAAGACAATGGAGTTTTGATAATAGACTTTTTTGTTTTTGTTTTTGTTTTTTGAGGGGAACTCTTTAGGACTTCAGACAGGATTTCTAATTGGTTTACCTTAGTTTATCTTAGGCTGCAAGGTGAATAATCAGAATTTGTTTATCTATTTCATTTATTCTATGTAAGGAATAACAAGTATAAAATTTCTTAGCAGTGAGATGTGGCTTATATAAAGGATGACTCTGCAGTCTCAACTGGTTTTCCCAGCAGCATCTATGGTGTTTAAGCAAATTGCATATGTCTGTTTGGCTGCATACAAAGACTTTGTGTTGGGTGGTGAGCGGTAATTTTACAATTCTAGAAAATGTCTTAAATTGTAAATGTCACAGGCCTTTCTAGTGTCATCCTTTCAGGAATAAGACTCAAATGAAAGGCAGAGAATGAATAAATGAATACCTACACAGCTATTCTTAAGTATTTATTTCCAAAATTACTTTTTAAAATCTGCCATTGCCTTTAGAATTCACATTCTCTTTGAGTTCAAGCTGTTCTTTACCTGATGCTTTATCAATATGCTGATACTATTTGGGAGTCATCTTATTTTTCTAAGCTGAAAAACTTGATTGCCTTTTAAATGATTTTATTGCTGGCATTAAACGTTCCATGAAGCACGGGAATGAAAATGAGTGCAAACATTTCATGCTTTAATGGTTCCAACGGCAGTCCATGCAGTGGCCTGGAGCTTCAAAAATAACCTGTGACTAATCACTTTGTGACCACATCGCTATTCTGCAAGATCCCCAGTGAGATGGCTCCTGAGATTCTCTGGCATACCTCTTGCTGGTTTGCAAAGTGACAATCTGTGTGGGGTTTTTGTTGTTTTGTTTTGTTTTGTTTCCTGAGTACCCTGGTTTGTGTTGCTGAAAATGGCTCTTGTAGTCTCAGTCGGGAGCAGTGCAGTGAACCTCTCACTGTGGGGTGGCACAGAGGGATGAACAAACAAGGGGTAAAGGACAGCAGACCTGTGGTCATTTTCTTTTTATTTCTCTTCTGTCAAATATATTGCATTTTAGGGGGGAGGAAAGTGAACAAAAACTTGCCAGGCTTGCAATGATAAATATACTGTGTGTGCTTCATTATTATTTTAAATAATCCTTTTGAATTTTAGAAAATATCTTAAGATCCTGGATGATTGCATGGCAGGTCAGAGTTCTTCAATTTCTCACAAATAGGAGCAAATTCTTCTTTTAATCAATCAGCTGCTTCTTTTTTTCCCCTATGTACAATGATAACATACAAAAGATAAATAAAGGAAAATGAAGAAAATGTTTAATTGGAAAAGCACCTTCCAAAAATGATTTATTTCTTAGATTGGGTATTACTCTTTTAAAATATACACTGATTTATGCCTTATTTAATTGTTTAAAACTTAATAAATGACATACTTTCTTCATGGAAATGATGTCAGTCAATTTTTACTTTTTCTTTGGAAGTTGTGCTGTTTTATGATTTAAGCCTTTTGATTTGAGACTCCCAAAGCTAAATTTAATTGCAGAACTGATGGATACATATCTTTCTCCTATTATCTTTCTACAAGATCATTTGCATATGTGGTTTGTGTGTATTTCGGTTGGAAAACCTACTATTAAATGGAGAAGCTGCAGTGGTAGCGGTAAGGAAAATGACCACTCCCATGCTTGGGTCACAGGCCCCTAGGTTTTCTTTTGCTTTGACTGTGATGGGGACTCTGCATCCAAACCCCCCTGAAGTACTGGTGTAAGGAAATCCTCATCATTTTATTCTTTTCCTTATATAACTTGTGTCTTGTAATATCTCCAATCCATATAGTTTCCTTTCACTTCTTGAGCTTTTGTCTCTCTCTGGCTGCAAGCACAAATGAGAGCTCTCACTGACAAAAACTGTCTGACTTTTATGCTAGTAGCAGACTTTATGTAGTATGCAAACATAACTCACATAACAGGTTTCAGTACTTATAATAACTGTCAGATAACAAAAACTTGTTCTGCAGTTATATAGAAAAAAATGAGACAACTCAGATTTTTGTGCTAACTGCAAGGTCCATGACTCCAATATCTGAACAGAATGCATTTATAAAAATGTACTGAATTGTGCAGAAAAGTTAACAGCTCATCAAAAAGTGTCTTCTATCCCAATGCAAAGTTACAGAAGAATTCAGAGTTTTTCTGTGTCAGTGAAAATGTTATTTTTAGAAGATATATGTGTGTAAACCAGGTCTTGGCTATTTTGATCCTCCAAAATGCCACAGGGCTGTGGAAGCAAAAGGATGTTATTAAACTTGGAGCTTGGACCAGTACTTGGCATACCTATTGTTAAAAAATGCTCCATCATTTATGTTACATCTCCTCTGAAACACCCCAAGGATTCTGTATACAAATGATTCAATTCTGTGTGGTTTGGTTCTCAGAGGCAGTGAGACCTCAGCTCGCTGGTTGGATGTTTTCCATTTATATAAAATACTGGAGAATACAGGACACATCCCATTCATATGTTGTGAGATGCTGCCTTTTCTTGGAGAGGTCAGATACACCGTGACTCTGACTGCAAGGTCATTGCTCAGCTTCGGAAGATTGTAATATTACAGCAAGTCTGATCCTTTATTTATTTGCTTATTTACCGTGTTTACATTCTTACTATAACTCACTAATTTACACAGCTCTAAAAGGCGGAACTCATTATTTCAGTTTGAAGGTGACGGTGTAGGATTAAAATGGGGAGAAAGCAAGGAAATATCAACTTTTAATTGGCCTGTACAGAATAAAATTCAAGTAGCTAATGAATACTTGTACTATACTATTGAATAGAAGAATACAAATGAATATTCACAAAGTAAAGGTGCAAATGCTTTATGCTATTTTTTAGGCAGATGCCCATGCCTAATAAAGTTACTGCATTTTAAAACACTTGGGAGTCATAAAAGACTCATGATAGATAGAAACTTAGTGGTCAAGATAGTCTGCAAACCTGGATTTGTAAAAAGACCAGTGATAGCATAACCTTTCTAGACAGTTTATCCTTCAGTTTGGTAGTGGTGCAAACTTTCGGAGTGCTGTGGTGATTTGTGGAGGCTAAAGTTCAAGGATGATGAAAAATTAGAAAATGCTCAGGTAAAATCGCTTGTTGTGGCAGGACTCAAGTAGTTCAATCAAACTGATTAGAGAAGACTGAAAATCAGACAAGACTGAATGGCTGAACATTGAATCAAGGAAAATTCAGGTGATGGAAAATGAATGTTTATTTTTAAATTTGAGAGTAGTCGAACACAGAACTAGTTACAAAGTGTGCTATGTGTATAAATTGTTCATTGCAGCAGCACTTTAAATCAGCCCTGGACATTCAAGTATACGTCATATTCAAATAACAAGTTTGTGTAATCACCTGGTCTGGATTATGCAGCCAACCAAGTTTGATCACATGATTATTTCCAGTTTTATAATTGACGTAAACCTTTTTTAACTAGAAGTAGAGAAAAAGGAAATGTATTGCAGTGCTGTAATGTTTCACATGTATAAAATATTTTGATGCTTTCTAATTAAGTGCTTGAAGTTAACACTGAAACCATTTCAGAAATTTCTTTGTTATATTACACTCAAGATCCTTTTATTAAAAGTACTGCCAATATTTGCAATAGTATTTCTTGTTTTGGATTATTTTCTGTTTACAACTGTGTAGTATTTTCTGCTAATCAGGACTAAAAGGAAAAGCAGTTTCCTTCAGAGCTTCTTGCTTGCTGACATTAAGCAGGTCTGTAAGAATTTAATGTAAAAACCTATTGATCCATACACATCACCAACGCTGGCCGCTTTCTGCTGTGAAATATCAGGTCATGTTTTAGCACCTAGTAACTTGCATTTTAGCAAAACAAAACAAAAAGTTTTTGGCATTTATCTAAAGTTAGGATTTCTCATACTTGGTCACTCTCCAATTTATCAGCAAAACAAGTACAGTAGAAAGAAGATAAGACAGGCATCGTGGTAGAAAGATCCGCTGTAATTCTTCAATCACAGTGTGAATTTTATTTCTTTTGTTGTTGTTTGTGCTTGTTTTTGTTTGTTTGTTTGTTTGTTTTTTCCTTCTTCTTGAGAAGTTGAACAACCTGTGAACTGATTATAGAGTTGCTTTGTAGGTCTTCCAGGAACACAAAGACCCGTAAGATTTTTTTGTGTGTCTTTGATGTGTTTCACAACTATTACCATCAGCAGAAGAGTTCCAAATAAACTCGTTAACATTATATATATAAATTTTTTCTTTATTTTGTGGGTTGATCTCTGTTACAGTTACATGAAAATGTTCAGCAACCTCAGTATTAATTTCTGAATTGCTAACTTACGTTTTCTCATAGATACTTGAATTTTATAAAGCTGAGAGAGAAAGACAGGTTTTCCTGCTTGATTTTGATTGACTCAGTCAGACTAAAGCTTTTATTGTAATGATTGCCTTTTGCTATTCAGTGGCACATTTTTGATTTTTGTCTCTTTGTTTCAATCATGAGAAAGGTTTCATTATAAACAAAGTTAGATACAGCTTACTGAAAAATCTTAAATGCTTCCTTGAAAAAAAATACTGAACACTCAGTACATCCGACTTAGGTTTACTCTTCATCATGCAAGTACACCTTTCTTGGGAGAAAAAGACATGATGCATTCCAAAAACCATTCAGCAGAGAAGATTTGATGATTTGTCATTATCAGCATTTTGAACCTTTTTTATACTGTATTACTCACATTCTTACTTACCGATATGCTTAGAGCATTTTTGTAATATAGCCTCCTTACATTCCTTGTAACTTACGGTATAGAATGGTATATTTTTTTTATCAATCTACGTCTTTAGAAGAGAATAATGGTTCTTTGAATCTTGGGTTAATTGTAGGAAAATGTTTGCTGACTTCACCATGCATTTGATCCTTTTTAACAAAATATTCTGTTACTCTTTTTGTTCTTGGGGTTTAAAGTGGCAGGCAGTGAAGCACCACACAGCCTTTCTCTTGGCCTTCACCTCCATGAAGGAATTGAAAAGTGCAAGAACTCTTGGCCTGAGATAAGGAAAGTTTAATAAGGATGAAAAGTAAACAGAAAGAATTGGGGAGGGAGGGAGAACAATCATGAAAAGAATATACAAAACATGCTATAGACACAGTGCTTAGCACGTGCTGAAACACACCCAGCAGTCCCTGAAAAGTGGCAGCTTGCCCCTCCACTGCAACTCCCCCGTGTTATTATTCAGCACAATGCTGTTAGGTGAGGAACGTCCCTTTAACCATTGTGGGTCAGCCATCCTCGTGCTGCCTCCTCCCAGCTACTTGCCCCAGCTCCTTGCTGGCAGGGCACTGTGAGAAGCAGTCATTGGCAGCAAGTTGAACATTGGTGTGTTATCAGGACTATTCCAGAGCAGTCCTCTCTCAAGCTAATTCAACCCTAAGAGAAAATAAATTACTTCAGTTCTACTTCAAGAAATGACTTTTTAAAGGATTACACTGTATGCTTGCATGCTTATCTTTCTGTTTTCTTTTTCTAGACTGTTTTTTTCAGATGAAGTGGAAATATACTATTTCTCTGGTACACTGAAATAAAGCTGAGGTCATTTAGTTTTCTTCCTTCGGCAGAGACAAAGCCTTTGCAATCGAAACTTAACAGTTATTTTTATAATCCATAAATTAACATGGGTGAGATTTCTGTGTCATTCATCTGTGGACAGTACAGTGATGCATGTTACAGCAAAATTAACACCTATAAGTCAGAATGTATAAAAGGTCACGTGATGGTAGCAATCAATATGGTCTCTGCCTGTGTGTGCTTCAGATAAGGTCCTTTTTGTCTGTCATTTCCTTTGGCTGGTGATGGGTAAGTTTGCTAGATAAAGGCCCTGCATACAAACACAAAGTAATTAATTAAAGCAGGTCAGGCAATTTGGGCAACTTCTGTTGGATGCTCTTGATTCCTTAGCTCAGCTAAACTGCATTTCTAGCTGACCTTAGTAAATATTCACTTCAACAGCTATTGAACTTCAATTGTTATTAAGCTTGTGAAAATAAAGGAATTACCTGAGTTTAATTTAGCAGCTTTAAGCTTCTTCAATTGGTGGAAAAACCAAGAGATGTCTGTGGACTAGATGCAACTGGTGTCTTTCTCAATTAGAAAAAATACAAAATGGTAATGGTCAGACTGTGCTGCATTATGAGCTATAAAGCAGGAAGAGATGAATTTGCATTTTAATTTTTTTTTCTTTTAATGAAATTGGCATTTGTAAGCATCCATCTATGAATTAGTTCTGGTCTTGCTCCTTGCCTGAACTCTGGCAAGTCCTTTGACCATGATACTGTACTGTACTGATACATATTACTGTTTCCAGGTGAGTTATTGATGCCTGAAAGAAGTTTTTAGCATGCAGTGGGGAAGCAGTCCTGATTAGACAAGCAGTATGGAGACAAAGATCTTGATTTCAAATTCAGATATCTTTTGTGATGTAAAACAAGAGGAATATAATACAAGGGAGAAAAAAAATGGGAAGTCATGCAGAAAGTCTAAATGGAACTGGATTTCAGTTTCCTTTTAGTTTTAAAGGAGCATCTGTAGGAATTATTTTTTAAAGGGATTTTCAGACTCATAAATCTGGAATGGATTTATTGTTATTGAGAAATCACATATTCAGATGTATCTTTTTACTCTGTTCAAATGCACTATTGTGCTCACATGAATATGTGAGGTATGATGGAGCTTGGGAAAAAGAAAGCATGTTCTTGTCTATGGTGTAGCACACGTCCTGGTAGGGTGATGCTGATCTGAGGACATTCTAAGGGGCGATGGAAAAAAAAGTCTGAAAATACAGAAGAAATATATGAGTCCTACTCATCCACAACAGGATTTCTGTCCTGAGCAAACAGATTGGTGACCCAGATATAGCAGGTTCCACCCACTGAAGGGACAGAGAAACACCCCTATGCTACAGGAGGTTCATCAGTGAAGGCCGCTGTCTTACACACCAGCCTGCACAACAGGCAAGGAAAAGATGGATTGTAGAAGTTGAGAAATCACATAGAGACTGACAAAGAAGAGGCCTGTGCTCCTGAGGAAGAGATGAAGAAAGCAGCAGTACATACGGCTGGAAAGAAAGAGGGAAACACCAAAGCAGCATTTGTAGTGTGGTCATGGATTAAGCAGAGTGCCAAACTAGCAGTGGAAAAATATTTCTAGACACTTTTTCTAGTAGGCAATTGGATCTCTAAGGAAAAGTATTATCTGCTACAGATTTCTGAAGAGCTTAAAAGAAAGAGATTTCTATCCCCTCTTCCCACCTGCCTCCAAATAGTTGAGACTGTGCCAGAGAAAAAAATTTTGATGCTATCATAAAAGTTTTTTCCCTCGGTGACACAATCTGAATTTGTGGCTAACTTCTCTGTGCAAATTGGGTAATCTCAGTTTGCAACTAGAAAAATTGATTTTTATAAAGTGGTTTGTGACATTTTGTAATTAAATGAATTATCAAAGCACTTACTGACCCTCTTCTTGAAAGTACAATTTAGATGATCATTTTGATATGTACTCAAGAAGTTCTAGTAGTTTTTGTGAGAGATGAAGACATCATTTTTTTCCACCTTCTCAACATCTTAAACCATAAGCTATTTTTCTGATTTTTCAGCCACCTTGTGTTCTACCTGCAGCAGCACAGTAGCACTTACTGTACTCTTTGTATTTGATCATATTTCTGCCTCCTACGCTACAGATTCCCTGAAATTTCACTAAAAGAGTATACTAGTAAAGAAGCAAAACTATTTTTGTTTTTCCTTTGTTAATTGTACATTCTACATAGTAGACATATCTTTGACTTGCTCATTTACTTGTTTTATCTCAAGAGAGAATTTACAAACTTAACTGTTACCAATCTGTGGATCCACAGGAAGGTGCAATAATATATTCCCTATTTTCTTCTAATCTCTTAAAAATCATTAATTCATCTACAGTGTTCCTCACAATGGAGGTTGCACACAGCTGCAAATATAAATGTTTCCTGTGTTCCCAGTTGTGGAGATACAAGACTGGCTCCTTTAAAGAAACTCAGTTTTGAGTGACAGATGTTAGCTGTCATGTTTTGGCAGTTCTATGATCTTATCCTGTCATCTTACATCTGTAAGCCAGTTGTTGGAAAGGATGGTTTGACAGGTTCCAGACAGAAGTTTACTATGAAGTCAAAGGAAACAAGGAAGGGGATGAAAATGGTTTTTGGAATCTTTTTCAAAAAATTTGTATGTTTTGAAAGAAAATCCTTGCCATTAAGGCAATTGCCCACTAACAGCACTTTTCTGTTAATTTGCCAATTTGTTTTTTTTTTTTTTTTTTTTTTTTTAAAATTTGCCTCAGCATTAATAGAGGAAGGCTGAGGAGCAAAGCAAAGAGAGCTCAAAGTCTAAACACATAATAACATATTACAATTTAGTTGACAGAATAGATAAGTGTGGGGGAACTGGTTTGACTGGAATATTACTATAAAAGGAAAACCAGATAAGAAGGAAGACATATGCAACCCAATAAATCAAAGATGTGTATGCTTGGTCCAGAACACAGAATACGGAAGTCATGGGATTTTGCTAAAAACTGTAGACAGCATTCACAGGAGTTAAAAATCAGAGGCACTATTGAGTTGAGACTGCACGGCGTACCAACAAACTTGGAAGGACAGAAAAGAGTGCTTTCTGTGAGTAATGGAAGAATAAATCAAAGTGCTGGATATTGCAGCAGGACAGGTTTCCCAGAAATCTCATGGGAAAGCAGTACAGCATGACTGTAACCATTTCTCAGACACCTGACGTTAAAGAAAGATAAAATACATCTCCGGTGGATTTTGTCTAGAAAGTGGGATTTCCCAGAGAATATGAAAAAAAGAGAGGAGTTTGGTCTCTGAAGCCCTCATGAAGCTAATGGAAAGAAGGGAGAATCAGAGAACAGCGAAATAATGAACTTTAAGAAGTCAGACAGTAGTATAGTTAGCAAGTTAGTAGATTACATTTCTTCAGAGGAAAATTTAGGAATATTGACTTTCAGCAGTTTAACAAAGTGACGGGAACAGTAGCTGAAACACAGACGAGTCTAATGAATGGCCACCTGAAAATAATTGATACTATTTGTGCTGTCCTTAGCATGTGAGACAGCACGTAGGGATGTGGAGGTGTAACCTGATGTTGGACAGGAAAGGAAGGTAAAGAATGGGTAGGAATGGACACATGGCATTTTCTTATTTTGGGAAGGCAAGTATTTCCTATAACTTCTGTGCATCTCAGAGTAATGGATCCATTTTACTAGCATTTCTGTGTAATTTGGTTGCTTCTGTAACAAAATATGCACTTTCTTTAATCTGAGATTGTATGGTCAGAAGGCACAGGCAAAAGAAAATGTGCTCCCTGTGATAAATGAAAAGGGTGAGCTGGCCTCCTCAGACACAGACAAGGCTGAAGTACTTACTGAGTTCCTATTTCTAACAAGTTATTGAGCTCTGTGTCCAAGCCTGACACCCCCAGCACAGGAAGGATGTGGAGAAAAATATTTCCCTTACGGTGTTATCCCTCTTTTGTATTCCTTTGATTACTTCATATAGCTTGGTCCAAAACTAATGCCTCCTATTTAATTATATGGAAATTACAAAGAGTGCAATAAATAACACTGAAATTCTCAGCTATATAACACTGTATTTTAACACAATCATCACTGTTAGCTATGTATTTTCATCAGCAGTGAGCAAGAACCTGCATGCTGCACTTGTAACAGCCTGCACTATCACTGTCACCACTGATGAAACACACCACCCATCACCTCACTGTGATCACATCCACATCTTTGCCTCATACATACATGTCAGTTGCCATGTCAGTCTGTCAGACTGTCACTCTGGTGCCATCTGTCTTATGGGAAAGAATGTAATGGAATATTGATGGAAGGTTCAACCTCTACCATCATGCTACTAGCATTCTCCTCTGATATCCTGGGCCAAAATCATAAAATAGGAGACATTACTTTCAGAGCAGCCCTTATACATAATAGGATTGAATTAAAGCTTGCCACAGTAGTCATTTCTAGAAGTGATGAAGAACTGGAAATACAGTGGACAAAAAAGGCCAAATTTTCTAACATTTTGTTGTCAAAATATTGAATCTCCAGTTTTCTGAAATACTTTCCAGTAATAGATATATCTGGTTGGAGCACTGGTTTGTATGTTTTGATAAGAGGGAGAGAAAAAAACGAAAGAAAATGTATTCCCAGTCAGTTTGTAGTGGCTCATGTTTAACAATTCTTATACAGAGTTATTACAGATATACAGATATACAGATAATTTTTATTCCTTTCACTTTTGGGTTAACTGAGTGACATTGGAGTCGGGGAGAAAATATGTCTACTGTGAATATGGAATATTAATTTCATTTCATGTATGACATGCTAAAACTATTTTAAGAAATATGTGTATATTTAAACATACGTTATCTATCCATTCAGATATTTTCATAAATGTAAATTCTTTTATTTAGTTGGAAAAATATTTTATTCTGATTTTGTGCTGTCAGATGTTCTCTCACTTCCATATGTTGTTAGGTTTTTTTAGGCTATGAATTAAATCCCATCTGTTACAATTGTTTTTGTTTTGTTTTGTTTTGTTTTTCATTTTTACTACCCCTTTTAAAATTACTTCATGAAGTCATAGTCAAACAAATTATCTTAGTCATATTCTAACTAGACAGCGTAAGCACTATGTTTGCATTTCCAAATTCGATCTCCCACTCATAAATAATAATAATAATAGCAAAATATGTGTGCTTGTGACCAGATATACGTATATGTGTGACCATATATGAAAATGTAAAAATTTGACATGCCTCACTTGACACCTGTTTTCAGACCGAGTTCTCAAACAGTAAAGCACTAGCATTCAAAATCAGTTTTTGAATAAAACTGCATTCTTATAGTTAGCGTGGCAACCCAATTCTAAAAAAAAAAAATCCTTTAGATCTTTTTAAATACTGCTTGGACTAAAAACTTAATGCCAGGTACTGGACAAAATAGCAAGATAGAATTGGTTTTGTAATATAATGATGTTTTATTACCCGAAATAAAGACATTGTTCAGAAGAGTAGAATTTTTAGTGCTCTGCTTGTGTAATGACTGCTATAACAATGATTTGTAAAATAGTAATTGAGACAGCTTGAGCTCAAGAAGAAATGCAAAGAAAGAAAGAAAAATTCTTTTTATGCTGTGTGGTGTAAGTTCTCTTTTCCTCTCCCTCCCCCTTCTCCCCCAGAAAAAGTGTATGTATGCACATATATATTTTCCTCAGATAGAAAAGACTAATCAAGAAATGAATATGAAATTCTAGAATTGTGTATTTAAACTTCAGCTGTGCAATCATACCAGGATGGTTTTGTCTTTTACTGGGATACAGAAATCTAATGAATGATGTTAAAGATGTACAATTAAGCTTGTTTACTTTATAAAGAACCATTTACTGACAATCTATGTAGTCACACTGCTTAGACTAGAAAATAAATCTACCTCTGTATCTGCTGTGGATTTGCGGTCATATTTACAATTATTTCACTATTTAGCCTACAAAAGGCAATGTTAGAAACTTTATCCACCAGTATGCTTGCATTTTTCATGCACGGTTCTGCAGCTTTGCAGATTCATCGTAATAATCTATTCACATAAACATACCACATTTCTCTCATCTGGGAAAAATACACATTTCTGAAAGGTCAAGGAAACATTGAATGACAAGTTCTTTGTTTGCCAGCCATGCAGTGGAGCAGGTTTAACCAGCTGCTAAAGTCCCTGCTCCATGGTCCAGGTCACGCAGTCCTTATGTGATCTTCACGGTTATTGCTGCAGTGGCAACTCAGCTCAGATGGGAACACAGTCACTTCAAAAGTACAAAATAACAGAAATGTCAGCACCATCATACATACTACAGAGAAACTGTATTAAGCTTGTTGTGACTTCCTTCTGTTGTTTGCATTTACCCTGTGTTCCTTACTTCGTTCCACTTTACCTAACAATTTTTTTTTGAACTTTGCACAGAAACAATTTAGCTGTCAATTGAAACAACTGAAACAATTCTGCTGTCACATCTGGCGAAGAAGTCTAAGCCCTCAAAATGTAAACAAACAAGTCTCATTTCGCTTGGCTCAGCATTTGTATAACTGCACAGTCCCAAAATTTGGATCCTCACATCTTCTATTACCTCTTGACATCTATGTAGGTAATAAAATCTCAAAAGTATATTAAACTAGCTACTGGTTGTGCATTACACCATAAGCAGGGACCACTGAACGGTTTGGACATTAACTCTGTTTATGCTTAGACATTCACACCAAGCATTGCTCTGTTATCTTGCCTGTGGAGATTAATATAAAAATTATCCCTTGGTTACGGGTTGGTGAGCAAAAGCTTTAAGCTAGTGCATGTATGCATGCTGAATATGAGTTTCTCCCTGAAATTCACAATGCATATTCTTACCTTGAAGAAAGTTAAAGGGAATTTATCATTTTCTCATTGAAGTTTCAACAAGAGAAGGCTTGATTACTCCAGATTTTGTCTAGATTAGATAGCATCTCACTGTTGACACATCAGCAAACAAATTAGAATTCTTTGTTTTCCCCTGATGATGTCATTCTAGAACATAAGCAGAAAGAAATGGGGAATTTTAAGGACAAAACAACAAATTTCCACTCTTGTAAATACCTTATTATAGTAATATGTGGAGCTTCAGAAGGCAAATCCATTTCAGAATCCATGAAACGTGCCTCCATGTTACATAAATCACTTCCTTGTGAACTTGAAAATGAGTATCCAAGACTCACTTCTAAAGTGGGCAAGAGGTTGTCACAAAGTTATCTAGATAAATCTGTGTCCACGACAGGGGCAGCAGGCCTGCAGGTCCATCGGCCCAAAAAAAAGGGAAAGAGAAAAGGGAGAGGGCTTGTTGGAGCTGAGCCTTGGAAATAGAACAGCAGGAACGATCTAAGAAGGAAACTTAATTTTACCAAATATGATAGCGGGTTGCTAGATAACACAATGTAACACAATATAATTGGAGTTGAGGCTAATAAATCAAATAAAATGAGATAGAGAGTGTCTGAAACTGAAAGCTTTACTCTGAACTGAAAGCACACAGCTGGGGAGTGCAGCCACACACTGCCAGGCAGCAAGGGAGAGAGAGAACTTCCTCCCATGACTTACCTTCCCCTCTGAGTGCAAAGACCTCTGGGGTCTTCCAAGGAATCCAGGAAGTTGCCAGTCCACAGAACAGGAGTACAAACTCTTTAATTCCCTGTGCTTTACATGGTGTTATGGTGTAGAATACTGATAAGAAGAATCATAAGACCATGAAAGAGGTGAAGATGAGTCCACCTCAGATGAGTCCATCTCTCATAGGAAGAGAATACCATCTGGAGTACCTCTGGAAGGATTCAGATTTGTTGAGTAATGAGGACAACTAGCAAAGATCAAAATGTTTCCTATCTGAGAAGGAATATCATCCTCATTCTTAATCCATTTTACCTTAATGTAGTGTTCAGGAAAGTTCTGGCTGGGAGGTGCAATAACTTTCAAATTAACTTTTGCTTGGTGCTTTTTCTGGATTTATTTGATCTGCTATTAACTAGCCAACCATATCTTTAGTTTTCTTGACACACACTGTGTAGAGAGCCTAGGCACATATCTAATAGCTAATAAGGGTATTTCAATATTGAAATTAAGGACATTGAAATCCCCTTAAAATAGCACAGCATGCCTTTTCTTTATACTCTTTTCTTTTTCCATCGTGAGTAGGTGACACGTCTCTTTTTTAATATTGCTTTGATTTCAGTGATGGCTTTGATTTCTCATGGCTTCTGTGGTAACTCTGATAATCTTTACAACTGGAGATATTATTCATTTTCCTCCTAGAGCCAGTACTCCACAGGAAACACAGGTAGTTACACAGCAAAACGGAGTCCTCTGTATGTTTCTTAATTGCTCTTTTTTGTCAGAAAAGAAGATGTGGAAAAAATCTAATTTCAAATAATATATGTTTTACACTTCCTGGCCTTGTAGAGATAAAGTCTTAGCTGTACCTTTTCTGTAATCAAAATAAGATGCTTATCCTGGAGTTTGTCATGAGTTAAGAGGTATCTTATCTACAGTAGAGGAGATGAGAGAAGTTAAGATATCATGAAGCCAGTGTTAGTGCTATCTGCAAAAGCTGCTGTCTAACTGGATAAAAACATAGAAGAAAATACAGAATACTTTATTGAACTTACTACTTCTATTTCTCAACTGTGTGTTTTCTTCTACTCTTTCTTTTTCACTTCTTCTAAGGTGAAGAAGTGAAAAAAGGCAAAGTGTAACCAAAAATCTGTATTTTAGCTGTAGTATGAGAGTTCCTCTATTTTTCTTCTAGATCATATTAATTTCTTTCACATATGGAAGTTGTATCCCATTGAGACATTCAAATTTCTACACAATGTAAATCTATTATTCCTATAAAAATGATGTATACTTGGAAATGTTGAACAACTGTCTAAACAAATGGACTCTTTAGCTCCAATTTCTTTCAACTAAATTCAGCCAAAGAAGGAATGATATAAAGTTAGTGGCATTTTGTATACTTTTTCACTCTTATATTATAGAATAATGGCCTTTTCAAATAAAGATTTATGAAGCTTAAGGTTAGTTCATTATCAGTCACTGCAAGTGATTTCTAAGCAACGTTTCTTGTTTTTGGAATAATTTAAATAAATCATATACGATCATCAAAAGTTACAGCTGAATCTTATTTTATAAAAGCAAAGATCCTCGTCACTAATATTTTTATGTTAGAGTTCCAAAACTAGGTATTAGAGCTTGACCTTGACTGTCTTTGGCAAGCAAGACAAAGCAATACAATTCTCTTGAGCAGATTCAAGAGTGTCAGGCATAGAGTGTCAGCTAACTGTGTATTTCAGTGTTACTTCAGTCTGGGCCTGTTCCTCTCAGAAAGCACTGAAAGAACAACAGCATAAATTTCAGTAGCTTGGGGCTCAGAGAGTAGTTTTTAATAAACTTGCACTGTGAAAAATTGGAAATCCTGTAGTAGGAAATGTGAACAGAAAAGTTGGAATTAACATGCTTTTTAGAAAAACATAAAATGCAAAGAAACCATACACACAGGCGCAGGTCAATATTGGTAGTTCTGCCTGTGAAGGAAATAAAAAGCAACATACAGAAGAGGACAGTGCTTGGTAAGCCTGTAACGTGAACACTGGGCATGGGGGCAGGAAAACAAACTACTACTGATACTTTATAGCACTCAAAATGTTTTTCAAGGGGATAGCATATGCCAAGCTTGTGGGTAGAAGCGGGTAATATTTTGTTTTTAAATTCAGATATAATTTGTGTTTTGCATGCTAAAACTGCACCAACAAATTCTAAAAGATGTGCTTGTAGTGGAAAAAAAAGGAGTCTACATTATTCTGAAATGCATCACTCTTACTATTTTATATGTGATAGGTGTGGGCAGCATGAGAACTTCTAGAAAAGAATTTCCAAGGCCCTAAGTGTGGCAGAAGGCATACAGTTCTGAAAGAACACTGCTCAAAATGATGCATTCCTGTAGGTAATTTTTGTAGAAGAAAATTTTTGAAGAAAACTTGAGTTGGAAAATTTTTATTAGAAAAGATGCTTGGGAGGACTGAACAAACTGCCATTATTAAAAGACATAGTAAAGATTTAAAAAAAGTATGTGCTTCTATGTATATAAAAAAAAGTAATAATAATTGTTTAATCACTAGAAGCCCAATAAATAAAGTTGAAGAATACATTCATATAGTTTGCAATATTTAGAAAGCGTAAGGATTCTGACATGGTGAAAAAGAAGGATAAAGACAGTCCTTGAAAACTTAAAAGTTTCTTTAAAAAGTTGAAGTTTTACCTAAATTAGGATAATTGAAATCATCATGAAATCTAAGTAATTGCATTTAAAAATTAAATGAGGAAGACCAATGAAGGGCAACAAGATCAAAGGTCTGAAGACACAAAGTCTGCTGAAAAACCTCTTCCAGATCAAGGAGTCAGAGAAATGGAAGGGAGGTAACAGAGAGTAAAAGAACATTCAGTGAAGTATTTTGCTCACAAGATCTTGGGAAGGCTTTTGTGGCAGCAGTTCTTGCAAGAAGCATTAAATGGTCTCTCTAAAATTTAAGTAATAGTAGAAGAGCTCATTAAATCATTAGTACAGTGGACAATGACAATGGACAGAAATTTAAAAAGCCCAGAAATTAAATAGATGAATTACTAACTCTGCAATGGGAGCTTGCCAGAAAACAGAGCTTTGTGCTCTTCTATATACTAAAAAGGATTTTAGGAGAAAAATAGTTCACTGGTGAGAGTTATTTGTGGTGGTAAAGACAACTATGTAAAATTGCAAAGCTGCAGGATGTGGTAAAATAGCAGATGAAACCTAACGTGAAATATAAAGTCGTTGCATACAGTGGGAGGGGGGCAAATTTAAACACGTATAATGAGCTCTGATAGAATATTACTGTGAAGAAATGAGATCTTTGGGAAAAAGGAAACAGTTGTATGAATATGTTAGCTTGATGCTCAGAGGTCGAGGAGGAAGCTGGATTGTTAGGATATGTTGAAAACAGCAGAAATTGAAACAGGGTCTGTCATTATCCTGGTGTGTGCGTGCCAGGAGATCTTGCGTGCTGAGCAGTGTGGGAGGTTCTGGTATGCTATCTCAGGAAGCATCCCATATTTGTTAAGTAAGCATAGTGTTCATTCATTACTAGGAGGATCCGCGTGTGTTAGAGAACTTGCAGTGCACTACAGCTATTTTAAGACAGTTCCTCCATTAAATGGAAAGAGCATCTTTAGCATCATCATTGCCCACCCTGGGATCAACTGTAGTCTATATCAGTGCTATCACCACATCAGGACATGCAACATATTGTCTCTTATATGTAATATTTAAAGACTGAAAGGAAGGGGTCTCTCTAGTTATGGTGGAACTAAGCGGGCTCAGATGAGTGGCGGGAATAACCGATGTGGCATGGGTTCAGCATAACAAGTTGCTAAGCTGATGGGAAAAGTTCATCCTGCAGGGAAGCTGCTGACGGATATCAGGGAAACCTAATATTAAACAATTTGCAGCCTACAGCTTCCTTGGATATAGGGTTTCAGTTTTGAGTGATCCCATGTGGGACCAGGAGTTGGACTCCATGATCTCTGTGGGTCTCTTCCTGCTTGGGATATTCTGTGATTCTATGTTTATCCAGTACAAAAAGAATGATTCTGACTTGGAAACATGGTGTTCTTTTAGTTAAATTCCATTTAGGTAGAACTTAGAAATCAACACTTGATGATGTAATGCAAATGCTACTCTTATTTCCTTTCAGAATACCAGAAAAAAACTGTTAAAAAAAAAAGAAAAAAAGAAAAAAAAGAAAAAAAGCACAGAAAAAAAAACCAAAAAAACCACTTTGTAGCTACACAATATGTCCAGTATTTTTTCCCTTCCTTTGATCTGTCTATAGCACGGAAAAAAAGAGACTCAGAAGAAATAAAAAAAAAGAAGAAAGATATCTTTTTAACTGTTTACAAAAATTTACTCAATTCTAATATCAGATGGGATTCTTTCCAGTATGTTAAAGGTGCACACTAATTCATAAGCACAGTTGTTATTCAGCTTTGTGCATGCAGTAGGGCTGCACATAGTTTAGGAAGTCTTGATACAAACCTTAGCGCTGAATCACTCCCAGTTCCTTTCTATGAATGCTTAGTGCAAACACATGAAAGCATGAGTAAAAAAGCAATAATTGGTTTGTATATTTATAAATAGGTTGTGGTAAGAAAAATGTATTCTGTGAAAATATTCAAAATTGCCTATTTCTCTTCCCAGCCTTAAAGCTGGTTCCAGCTTTCACATCTCTTTTTTTTTTCCATTCTAAAGCAATTTTGCTGGGGAAGTAAATGATGAGCACTTACGTTTGGATGGATGGAAGTTACATTGAAAAAGTGCACTAAGTGGACTTTAGCGTCCCCCTACAGGTCATGCTATTTTCTGCTAAGATCAGATTCACTGTCTCCCAAAAACCGGACTTCTTAACTTCATGCACAAAATGAAATAGAAAATGAAAATGACAACAACAAAAAACAACCTAACAATGAAAATGCTTATGGGTGAATTTGGGTCCACTGACCATGTTTAAATGTCATTTTTATACAGTCATCAGAGATAGTAATGTTGTATAAACATACATTTTTCCAATGTTGTGGTAGTTTAATAGACCTTGGAGAATACAAGGAAAGAAGAAATCATTAGCTTTTCTTCACCTTTGTAATATAAGTATCCAAATATGTTGTGTGGTTATTTTTTTTTATCTGACTACTTTAACACTAACATTTTATTTAGCCATTTGGTACAACATTCAAATTGTTGCTTGCTTTGCATTTGCCAAATGTGAAGAATGTAGAATGCTCACACTCATGCTGTGTATGCTTTCTTATAGTTGTGTATAAACATATGTAAACACAAATGTCACATAAATTCTGCTTGATATTATGACATTCTGTTTGTTTCACTGTTCGAAAGTAACTTAAAATACCTGAGATTTTGGCAGCTTTCAAGCTCAGTTTCTGGATATTTGATATCTGTAGATCAGTGTCACTAATTTACTTGAAACATCACCTTGCATTTTATTATTTACATTGCTTTCTGTTCTTACTGAAGAAATCTGTGGTTATAGAAAACAGCTACATTGTGAAGTGACCCAGATAAAAACCCATCCAATTGAATAAAGAGAGGTAAAAGCAAGTCTAGCTAGGCAAGTCTGACTGATTTCTGGGTCAGGCTTTAGCTAATGAGTAATGAAATAAATTTTTCTAGGGTGCAATAGAAATGCATGAATGCATTTGGCCTTGAATATTCATGGTTTGTTTTTGTTTTTGTTTTTCAACTACCCTCTCTTATTAGTAGTTCTGGTAATTTGTCTGTATAAGATTTTTTTCCCTACTCAGTCATTATAACTAGAGAAAGACATTTTCTTGCTAAAAATAGGAGGGCTGAATAAAAATTTAGTATATACTCTGATGCAGATGGATGTGAAAACATTCTTATTTTGAGACCTCTTTCCTCTTCACTCTGTTTCCTTTCTCCTGTGTTTCTGGTCTTGTTATCCAGGTCTTTCACAGCCTGCTGCTCTTGAAAACTTCATTGCTGTGACTTGATAGATTCACTGAATTGTCTTTGCTCTTTTGTTTCAGCTCTTTTCTTCTGTATTCTGTTGTACTGGGGAAAAACAATGTCCCTAAACAGCATCTCCTACTGAAATTAAACAAGCCCACATTAAAGCATTCCAGAATCAGTCTTGGTCACTGGATGAGTCATACACACTGCAGAGAAGCTGAGGTCTTTTGTGTTTTTATCATCAGTTATTGTAAAGGGACTGTGCTTTGCTTGTTTCTGAGATTAAAATCTGTGAACAGCATACCTTCTTCTGAGGAGTGTGGGGACTCTTCTGGTAGATCAGAGGGACAAGTAGTTAATTTGAGAGATATCTAATCCTGTGTGATGATGTGCTTTTATTTTTTCCCATCTTTTTAATTGAAAGAACTTTGGCTACGTTACGAGTCTAGAACTGCTCAGAAATAGAGATATGTCAGAGATGAACTGTATCATTTCTCCATCTCACTCACACATCCGGATGTCGAGTGACAAAAGGAAGCAAACCATATTTTTAAGTGCATGTTGTATCTTTTATAAAACCTTTTTGGCAATGATTGGCAGTTTTAATAAATTTAATTTTTTTTCTAGATTATGAGTGTTTGCTAATGATGAACTGTAGCATTTATGCTTGTTATCTCACAGAAAGGAGAAGAAAAAATAAAAGCCTAAACCTGTATTTTTTGACACAGCTCTGATACAAACAGTTTCCATTAGAATCAGATTTGGTAAAACAATAAGCAGTACTATAATCTTGCTAGCTGCCAGCAGTAAGCTCCCCAGATCACATCAATCTGAATTTGTATTTTGAAATCCATTTGCTCAGGTTTTAGATATGCATCTAATGTTAAAATACTCAAACTAGCTATGTAAGAGTGAGGAAGCACAGCATACAAGCATACAGAACCCTAACTTCTTGTGGGCACAGTCTTCACATTATTTGCTTTACATTAATTGCTCTTTGTCAAATGCATAGTACAAGATGGAGAAGTGCCTGGTATACACAAACATAGAGCACTCTAGGTTGTTCACAGTTATGTTGTAAATATCAAAAAAAGTAAGAGATTTGACTTGTAGTTCAATATATGACAATACAACTTACAGTGACTTTGATTATGAAATAAAATTAAAAGAAGATGGGGCTATCTGGCAAGCAAAGCAGTATTGCATGACACTGTGCACCAGGGATTATTTTGTATCAATTCATACCTTTTTTTTTTTTTTAAGAAAATGCTCCTCCTATGATGAGGTATGCATACAAACAGCAATAATATCCTAGATGTGACAAGAACTCTTTGTCATTTTCTTTTAAAACTTCTTGATTCAGCCCAAGGAATCTGACTAAATTTCTACTTATTTTTCTTTTTTCCTCTTTGAATATTTCTTTATCATTACTTTTTCTAACATTTTGGAATTTCTTGAAATTATTTAAAGTATTTTGTGTTGTATGATATGCTGTTTTGGACCTCTGCTACAAGCAAACAGTTTGAAAAAGTAGCCATAAAGTACACTTGGAAACAGAACACAAAATTATTTTTATTTTGTCATCCCTTAATCTTTATTTCAGAAAAATGAAAATTCTATTATTGAGCTATTAACCCAGTAGAAATATTTGCATTTTAATTACATAGTAATTACTAGGAATTAATTAAAATGGTGTAGTTCTGCCTAATGCATATGAATAACTAATGCTTGAGCAGTTTCTTATGGTAATCACAGAATCACAGAATCACAGAATTGTAGGGGTTGGAAGGGACCTCCAGAGATCATCGAGTCCAACCCCCTGCCAAAGCAGGTTCCCTACAGCAGGTCGCACAGGTAGGCATCCAGGCAGGTCTTGAACATCTCCAGAGAAGGAGACTCCACCACCTCCCTGGGCAGCCTGTTCCAGTGCTCCGTCACCTCACTGTAAAGAAGTTCTTGCGCACATTTGTGCAGAACTTCCTATGCTGCAGTTTCCGGCCGTTTCCCCTTGTCCTGTCTCCACTCACCACTGAAAAGAGTCCGGCCTCGCCATTCTGCCCCCCACACCTTAGATATTTATAGACCTGGATCAGGTCCCCTCTCAGTCTTCTTTTCTCAAGGCTGAACAGACCCAGTTCACTCAGCCTTTCTTCATAGGAGAGATGCTCCAGGCCCCTCACCATCTTTGTGGCCCTCCGCTGGACTCTTTCCAAGAGATCCCTGTCTTTTTTGTACCGGGGAGCCCAGAACTGGAAGCAGTACTCCAGATGAGGCCTTACCAGGGCAGAGTAGAGGGGGAGATAATCCAGGGTAACCTGGCAAGGGGGAGGTAATCCTTACCAGGGTAACCTGATAAGGTTAGTAGTAACTGCCCTGGTAATATTTACCAGTTAGTTAACCAGTGGATTAGTAACAAGTGCCCTGGTAATACGTTAGTAGTATGTGTCATGTTCAATATAATTTCATAGCACTTTAAATAAAACTTGTTTACAGCTTTAAATATCTGAAAGTAGGGCATGCTCTGTCTTTATGGGTCATGTTGTTACATTGAATGGCACCAGGATTGCTGCCTCTGGGCTGGCTAAATGAGATCTCTTTTCTAAAGGTTCTCTTCAAATTTCTAAAGGTTATTAAAAGTTCTCTTCTTGTGAGACCATGTGATAATTCTAGATATTACATTGCAGAGTAGTAATCAATCTCATTGGTCAAAAATATGCCAGGCAAGAAATTCTTTCCTCCAACTTCATCCCAGCACTGAATGCTCTTTTTTCTTTCTTTAGTATTCTTTAATTTTAAGAAGTTTGCTATTGTGTTTTCTGGGTAAGGTATGAATTGTTACATTACAGGTTTTTATACAAACATGACTTAAAATGTTTAAGACGGAAACTTTCTTAATTTGTGTAAGAAATGAATGGCTCAATTTATTGTGTTACTATTGCTTTGCTCAGATAAAGCTATAATCCAACACCATGGTTTCATATGCATTTCCATACATTTTAAGTGACCTGTAGGACTTTTTTCTAAATGCATTACCTTATTTAATTAGATAGGTAAATTATTCTCTTTTGTGTATTTTGAACAATGCTGGAATGGATTACGTGGCGATTTATCACCCTTTGCATCCATTTCATCCTTTAACTAGCTAAATAAGAAAAGTAACCCTAAAATAATTTTTTGTGGGTACTGACTTGTATGTAGGGATTGCAAGTAAAAGTCATTGAAAATTCATTTTCTTTCCACAAAACATAGTTATAGTTCTTGTGCACATTTACATATATTCATGATAACAGAATAGGAGTAGTTTGTAATAGTTTTCAGGAAATGTTTATCTTCTTGAAGAAAGCACATAAAAATAGCCTATATGTTAACATCCTGCTTTTCCCAGTTCATTCCACTAATCACCACCTCTATACTCCCAACTGTATTAATGTGATTTTGGAGGGGCAGGATTTTTTTGCATACGTACTGCTTTTTGCTTCTTTCAGTGGATTAATATCTAAAATGAAAATCATGTATTTTGGTGTTGTAACACTGCGGACTATATGTATCTATATGTATTTAAATATGAAAAAATATTAGCTGTTTCCTCCACTCTTGGCTTTGCTTCACTGTAACTGGAGGCTGCCTATAAATAATTAAATACATAAATAATCAAGACATATTTATTATTTATCTGAAGAAGTGGTAGAGTTTTAGAAAACAAACCGAAAGATGAAGTAGTGTGCCGAAGCCTTGCTTATGTATTGAGATAAGAGGATTTCTTACAAAGTAAAGCCAGTTTTTAAGTCATGTTACAAGTCGTGATGTTCTCCTGATGGGGAGGGAGACTACACCTATATACAGTGCATAAATGAATATCTGACTCTTAGTATCACACTGGCACTGAAAAGTTAGTCTTCTAACTGTGGAAGTGGGCTTCAGAGAGTCTTAAAGACAATGTTATTTTAAAACAGTAAGTTATGCTAGTAAAATTGCCCCATCCCTGTTCAAGGCCAGATTGGATGGAGGCCTTTGCAGCCTGGTCTAGTATTAAATGGGGAGTCGCCTCAGGGGTGGTCCTGTGTGTGGCAGGGAGGTTGGAGATTCATGATATTTGAGATCCCTTTCAACCCGGGCTATTCTGTGATTCTGTAAAATTATGCTCATATGGATGAAGTCTATCCCAGTGTGAAATTTCTTATATCCATATGAATTGTATCAGTAATGTGCCTGTGCATGAGGAAAATAAGCTATGCCTGTAATTTTTTGCTACTGTGATTGAGTCTACATTAGGAGATTTTTGCTATGACAACTTTGTTGGTCAGAAATTGTGCTATATATCATCTTTGTCTGGCAAAGGAAAAAATGTGTGCAGAAATATACCTGGCCCAGAATGAGAATATAAAGCTTCCAATTGCCTTATCCTAGGGCACACGAATTTCCCTTTAACTCTGCTTGTCCATGATGACTGGTGTGTACTTAGCCAGAGGCTGATGAATGCTGCTTTTCAAAGCCTCCATGGCATGTCATTACCAGTTGCTAGAGCTCATGCTTAGTCATTATTGTAATACAGAGGATAATTTGTCAAACCCTGTCACCTCTATGAAAGCACCCAACTGCTGGTATAAATATCCCTAGGCACCTGGATTTGAAAATTACTCTAGCTGACTTTCTTATATTTAGTGTGTACCTGCTGGTCTGACTGATATGTAAGCTAAGAAATTCCCTTCCGACTGAGAAACTGGATAAAATTACCTAATAATAATTACTTTATTATTACAAATTGTACTGCAGTTATCTAGTTAATTATCTGTGGTGAAAGGCCCTGCCTCAGAAGTCCGTAATATTCTGTAATTTTGGAGATTTATTCTGCTTTTGATATTGACTGGAAAATATGAACTGTTCATGGGTATGCTTGTGAAATATTTTTGTGTAACTGTGTGTCATGTATAGCTAGTGGTATATGAAATGTCTGCTTTATTGGATCTTAGGATATTAGATCTTAATGTACAACTTACATGTACTATGAAGCAGCAGCTTATGTGTGGATGTTGTACAACATACAAAGACCTTGATGATAACTAAATAAATAAATTTGTTTTCAGTATAACAGGTATTCAAAAAGTCAAGAAAGAATACATCTCCTCTGAAACTTGCAGAACACTTCCGATTTAGTCAGTTACCATGAACAAGAATACTTGTACTCTACATGGGAGGAGTAAAAGTGTAAGTAGGTGGTTTTATTTTCATTGCTTCTATTTTTATTATCAGTATTTGTATATAACGCACATGATTTAAGCTGGCCTTTGAAACACCACTTTCTGAATAGGATAGCAACTGTGATAGGATCTTCGTTAGTCTTACCCTACTCTTGTATCTGTATCCAAAATAAGCACTGATATGTGATGTGCACATACAAAGATAGGTTTATTGAGTAATTTTGTTTTATGTGATTTTTTTGGAATTGACATCCATTTTTCTGAGAGCATTTTTGACCAAATTATTAAAAAAGATATTTTTTTTAGCATATATTATAGCATAAGTCTATATGTTGCTGACACATAACATACTCAGAAGTACATGCTGCTGAATGATTTTGGCATCAAGATTTGCTAATTATTATATTTGCTAATGCATTGTAGAAATGCTAAATATGGTACAGGTAAACAGTGAGACAACATGCTAATAATAAATGCCTAAATTTGGATGAAGCTTAATTTTGACTTATGTATGCCTATCCCAATAACCAAGAAATTGAATGGTTAAGATGCTTCTCCAGACTCTTCTGTCTTTCCGGTGCTCAATAGAACAATATTACTATGTGATATTATATACTGATGACTCTGCCTTCCAAGCATAGACAAAAACTGAATGTTCCTTTCTAACATGCTATTGCTATGCCTAAGCTGTTAAATATGCCCCTTCTCCTGATAGCCAGGGACATTTTATTCAAGCGGTTTGATAAATGGAAATTGGAAATAAAAGTTAGTGTGTGCCAGATGCTGCATCTACAAGGACAGAGGTTACAGATACAGTTTTTATTTTTGAGGGGCTTTCAGCTTGTGTGAAAACAAAGTGTTCTTAAGAAATTATTCAGATCACACTGGATCCAGCTTTTCAGTTCTCTTCTGAGTCTCTTCTATCTTGCTCTGTAATGGCATTAAGACTGCTGCATCTGCTTCTTGCTACTAATACCTTAGTGTATCTGCCTCCTCACCCCCATTTGCTGCCTCTACTTCTTACCCAGTATGGTTGGTTCTTGAAACAAGAGGGTGATTTTAGTTGACTTCATTCAGAATTGCTCAAGTATGTGTCTTTTCTCTCAGCTGCTGGAAAGTGATGCAGACATTCTGACCACATCTGAATTTCCTTTTCAAAAATTAAAGATCTTCCAATATAATCTTCTATTTCCTGTAACTTTGCTGGATATGCCATCAGTGTATGTAAATATAACAAGGGGGAAAAGTGACAGACCTTTGCTAAAGGGTGCCACTACATAATTAAACAAATAGCCTGATGCAATGCGGTAAACTGAAAACAGGTATCCAGTGTGAAATTTCACTATTGATTTTGTTTGACCTGGTGAGAAATTATGTGAAGCATAAAGCTGGCAAAAAAGCTTAAACAAGTGCAAAGCATAACATTATTATGTCATTTGGGCTAATAAGATTTGATCAAATTTTGGACAAAGAGCAGCAATGTTTTGGTTTTAGTTGGATCAATTTTGAGCAAATATCTATTAATTCAAAATATCTTAATATTTCACTAAAAATTTTCTAGTACATATTTTATAAGATTTACTTCCAAAATGTCAATAAATATATCAAAGCAGGCCCGGAAAGTGATTTTATTTTTAACCTACAGAACAAACTTCTTGATTTTAGTGTTAAATGCATGTTGTTCTGAGCATGCAATCATAACCACTTGTAGCTATTTTTCTTCTATCTATATGAATTATGGAATACTTCCTACTTTGTGCCCTAGGACACTTTTTTTTTTTTTTTTTCAAATTGTGAAATATATAATCCCTAAGGAATTATTTTAAGATCGTGTTTAAATAATTCTTTCACTGATTGTAGTAGAAAATAGTGATAGACTTTGAACAAAGGTGTCCTAGAACAGTCTCTTTTGCACTTATTGAGTACAGCCAAAGTTTTCATTTTGTATGTTGATGGTATAACATCTTCCAAGTTGCTATATGTCTGTTGGTTTGCATTTGCATTGTCAAAGTTATCCATAGTTTGTCAGGCCAGCCATTTCCCAAACGACCTTCTTATGAATTTAAGAAAAATCTCAACAGTGAAATGAACAATCTTTAAAGGAATCGTGGATTATGGCTTTTATTTCTTGGGATGTTTCTGTGAAGCCCTAGTTTTCCTTCAGTATTACTGAACATATTATCTCAAATATTAGCGTGGGTGAGACCTTGCCTGAGTATTGTGTCCAGATTTGTAGTCCTCAGGACAGGAGAGACGTGGACCTGTTGGAGCACATCCAGAGGAGGGCCCCAAAAATGATCCAAGGATTGAAAATCCTTTCCTACATGAGAGGCTGAGAGAGCTCGGGCTGTTCAGCCTGGGGAAGAGAAAGCTACAGGGAGATCTGAGAGTGGCCTATCACTATCTAAAGGGAGCTGTAAGAAAGAAGGAAACAGACTCTTTAGATGGATGTATTAGGATAGGACAGTAGGAAATGGTTTCAAACTAAGTGAGGGAAGATTTAGACTGGACATGAAAAAAGAAGTGTTTTACAGTAAGGGTGGTGAGGCACTGGAACAGGTTGCCCAGAGAAGTGGTGGATTTCCCATCACTGGAGACATTCAAGGTCAGGCTCTGAGCAATATGATGTAGCTGTAGATGTCCTTGTTCATTGCAGGGGAGCTGGACTAGGTGACCTATAAGGATCCTTTCCAACACAAATGATTCTATAATTCCATGCTTTTAATATGGAAGGTGAATCTGCAGATGTGTGTATATACACATATATATACACACCAAATGTAGAACTAACTTTGTGCACAATGAGCCAGCAGAAGCTTAGCTTAACAGTGTAGAATAATACAAGTTAGAAAGAGAAAAGACTTTATCCCCATTATCAGATTTTCTGACAAAAAAAATAGTACTATGAAGTGCTGGTGTAACTTAGAGCTTTGATTATATATATATATATAAATCTTGGCAAGCAATCTAGTCATTGAAAACATGTTGCTAGTATTTATTTTTAAATTTCCTTTAATAGGATTTTATCCCCTTGCTGGTACTTTATGTCCTCAGACAGAACAATGTGTATAATCTTGCTAGTCTGTCACCCTCTCCCTTGCTGGTTTGCACAATATTCCTAGTCATTCTTCTGTTGGTAGCCTATGGAGTAGCACTTAACAGTATTTGGTAATAACATTTTATATAACAGTCAGCTCTCTTTCACTCACTGTATTCAGTGAGATTGCCTGCATTTATATCATTTCAGATGTACACAGTTTGTCTATTCTCTCTTAGTCATTTTCCTTAGGTAACTTTTTACTTCTTTAAATAGTTACCCCATAAACAAATTCCTCCATCTCTGAAATTTCTATTTTTCTGTTGTCTTGACCTGCTTAGAATATTCTAGGTGTTTTATTGTTTTAACTTCCATAATTTATCACATGCTGTTTCTGAAAATAGAGTTAAATTTTATTCTTTCCCTCAATGTAATTTGTTTGTTTATTTATTTGTTTCTCACAGTTACTTCAGGTAGAAGACAGAGATATTAGTTAGTGCTTAAGTGCTATGCAAGAGACCTTTTTTAGCATGCTTTTAATAAAATAGTGAAATTCTTTGTGTTTTGGAAGGGCTTCATATTATTTTCATAAAAGGATGGACAGTGTAATGTATTTCAGTGGTGTAGGTAGAGACAGATAGCTTTATGAGGCACAACATCATTTGTTCTTTGTCATAAAAATAATGAAATGCATAATTTATTGGTATTTTAAAATCAAACTTGCAGCACATGTTCAGTTAAATTGGCATGGCTTTACACACCATCAGTAATAATTTTCTTTAGAGTATTATAATAACTGGATTTCTAAGTGAGTCTACTGGAGTCATATATAGTCATCTGAATGAAGTAAGAGTCCTCTGCAGGTGATGAGAGTGCCAGTATATGAGCAGGAAAGAATAAAGTCTGCATGTTACACTGTGTGGGCGTGCATCTTGGAACATTGTGTCAGAAGTGAGTCAATTCTTGTGAAATCAGAAAGCAGCTATATTGCAAGAAAAAGAACCAGCCAAGGGGATATGTTTAGCAACTGGCCCTGCTTAAGCTGTAGAATTTCAACAGCTTCAACAAAAATAAAGAGTGGGTGGGGCTGAAAGCAAAATTAGAATGTTTTGTGCTGTAGTAAAGAACAAAGACTGCTATGTGCACCAACAATATATGGTCAGCCTTCTAACCTATTATATCTTTAATAGCCAAGACCGTTTTGAGTTTGTAAACATGCATCTCATAAAAGGTGTATTTTGTGGAACTGTTAGTTGTGTTCTGTAGAAACTACTGAACACCAGCAGCGGATAATTATGCTGTCTCATTCTATGATCAAAACTTTAAAATAAATTCATGGCTACTGATGTGATCAGAAGATGCTAGATCTCAAAGGGCTGTGCAACAAAGATGCTGAGAGTTTAGTTGTGTGCAGATGTTGATGAAAAAACTCATCCAAATGCAAAGCAGATGTGGAGCACCCACAGAAATGAAATGCAAAAGAAGGTGGAGAGCTATTTGCAAATAACTGACTCACTGAGATGTTTTCATCCAAAGCAGTTAGGGTTAAATAGTTGCAACCCTTGCTAGAGAGCGAGGGAGTGAAGGGGAAGTTAGAAACTTCCTCTATCATTATGCTCACTTCTGTTTGCATTATGAGTCAGAGATGACAAAACCAAGGTGCTCTTTGTATGTCAGTGAATGGTCAGGGACAGGGAATGTCTTCCTTTTGCTCTTCTGCTCACCAAACAGAAGAGCTCTTCAGCAATAGGGTAATACTAAACCAAAGAGTAGAGTGATGTAGTTCTACACAGGGAGTGTGAAGGAGCTGCAAATATATTCAGTCCCAGGCCTCTTCTTATCATAGTGCAGTTCTGTCAAGAGCAATCCTTGCTTTAGGACATTTTCTAAGTAACTATTCATCAACAGAAATGGGAGAAGCTTGCAGTGTTCCAGAAGCATTCTTTTTTCATGGTAAATTTGCACTACTTCCAAATAAATTGATTTTTCTCTCACTGCAAACAGTTAGACCCATTTGTTAGCTGATAGAAGGATATTTAGAAGGAGATTGCTTGGATTAAGTATTCCTCATTAATGAGATGCAACAACATTGGTATTCTTTGTCTTCTTTCACCCCTTCATCCACAGATATTGTGTTTGCAAAGAAAGATAAAGCACAGAAAAGGCAAAGGTGAACACAACTAAAGTGTGAATAGAAGCATGATGACTGCTGCTACCTTTTCTTTAATGTGACTTACTGTTGTTGAGTGGCAAAATAGACATTTTTAATCAGCAAGTTTCCTTAAGTAAACCTTATGCAACTGATGCGTAAGACTCACCTGAAGAGAGAATAAGTGGTGCCTGAAGCAACATTAACTCTTTCTATTTGTTTTCTAACATTTCTTGTACAGGAGTTAATACCTTATGTACATACTTAGAATGCAGTATGAGAAGGAATGGCTGGATTTGACTCTCAGTAGATTAATTACTTCAATATTCAGTTACTATTGATGAAATCAAGTAGTTTTGGATGCATTTACTGCAAGGACATGAATACATTTGAATTTCTTCTAACTGTCAAACTGGCATTTGGAGACAAAGAAAAAGGTTATATAGCAAGAAGATGCCAGTGTATTCTTGATAAAGAAATTGCAAATGTGTTTCTTTACTCCCACTCACTCTGGATTTCTTCCTTTCTGTCTTCCACCCTCTCCAGGGTGGATGTTCCTACTAATGTTTCTAGCCATTCCATTCTGATCAGATATAAAATCTGTTCTGAATGCTTTCCTTCCTTCTGCCTGCGATATTTCTGACACTAATGCACACACTTTTGTCATCATTCTGTTTTTGTGACTCATCTCCTAGTTCAGCTCCTGCCTACCTGCTTAACTAAGTTCCATGCTTTTTGAAACAAGTCTTCGTATTTCCTTATCAAAGCTTAGGCAATACTTAGAAGTTTGCATCTGATAACTGCATAGTTTGGAATATGAAAACACTCCCACCTATATGTTAACTGACTTAGCAAGTCTAACCTATAACTCAAATGTCATCCATGTCTTTGCAGATTTAAAAAATAGTCCGTGGGCTAGTAACATTTATTTAGTTTAAACTATATCAACAGAAAATCTCTTGATGGTTTGAGTGGGTCTGACAGAGAACTTGACAGCTCTGCTACACAAGCAAACCATTTTTGGAGTTCTTACATATTTATGTTACTGCCATTCCAGTTCATTCTCTCTCAGAGGATAATTATCTGTACCTGACACTGTATTTTCCTACCAATACAAACTACTTTTATACTTCCAAATATTTCCATTCCAGTGCTGGAATTCAGGCTGTCCCTAGGAGGCACAGTGGATAACTCACATCCTGCTTTGCAGAAGGGCCTGGCAATTGTCAGCCACATGTATCAGAATTACACCAACTTTCATGTTGGCCAAAAATAATTGTTCTTTGAAAAGAGTTCCAGCCTTCTCGATTTTGCTGTTTGAGAGAAATCACTTTTACCTTTGTAATTATTTGCTACAATGAAAACAAAAGTATATGAACCTGAGGATCCTAATGTGGTACCATAATATAATAACGTATAGTGTATACTTACCTAAAAGAGCAAACTCTTATTTGTAGTACAGAGGAATATACTAGAACAGGAGGCAATAGATTGATAACTGAAATGATTGAGGGCCTGAAACTGAAAAAGACTATGAAGGTCAAGACTTGACACATCACACTTCATAATGATGAAGGCTGGTGGTTGTGGGAAGAGTAGGGAAGAAGTGTGCAGTTAGTGGATACTGTAAATTAAATACATTTGCGTTAGAAGTTTGAATAATATGGTCTCTCCCTATTTTTTTCACTACATATTTTCTGGTAAATAGGAAAGTGATCTTCTGGACACCTGAGTTCATGATTTCCTCATCTTTTGAACTCCACTCTCAGTCTGAGTTTTTAAATGTTGCCTAAGACATGATTGACTGATACTGTGTATATATGGAGGAAAAGGCAATATTATGTAATTAAATGATACATTCCTCCTCTGCCTACAATTTTACGTTGTCATTTGTTGTTATAGTCAATATCCATGTCTGTCAGAGTGCCTGCAACAGATAGAACAGTTGACTCTTCAGCAAGATGAACTTCTTGGCATGCTTTCAATATGAACATTAAATAGTTTTAATAAAATAAGTAAAAACCAAAGATTCAGAAGTATGATAGAGGTTATTAGTGGCAAGAAGCAGTAAAATGACTGATGTTTCTAGGGAAAGAAATATCATAGTTGGTAGCAAAATAATTTGCTAGAGATCTGTGTAGAACATTGAAATGTTTTTCTGCAAGTTGTTGTGAAAAAATATAAATAATTCCACTACAAGATTTGCTATTCTTTGACCACCAGAGTAACAGAAAATATAAAGAATTCGAAACAGAATGTGAGAAACATTTGAGTACAATTTAAGTTCTCAGTTGGCTGACAAGAGCAGTAAATAGCAGAATTAAAACTATCACTGAATTTTTACACTGCTGTCTTGTTACAGGTTATATTATGTTTCTATAGTAATGAATGTCTTTAGAAAGAACTGTAATTATTTGTGCAAAATGGGTATATGCTGTGCACTTTATTTCTTTGTAACACATGCAACATATTTCATCTTCTATCTGTATATTCATATATGCCTGCACACATACTCATGATAGTCTAGAACCTAACAGTATATGCTCTGAATGAAGAAACTTACAATGAGTTTTCCTTAAATGAATACGCAGTTCCATTGCTATAAAAAAAAAAAGTCACATTACACAGTCCTGAAAAGAGCTAATTAGTTTTATTTTGTATTATTTTATTTTTCAAAAAAAGCTATTTTTTTTCTTTCATTCAATGTACTGCATTGGCAGTAAATTGAGTTTGGTTATCTTACATAGCACCTGAAATAGAACAGAGCAAAATTTCCTCATGCCAGCGTATGAATAGTGATGCTACTTTGGTTTTAGTCTCTGGACTGATGATAGCTGGGGGCTGGAAAAACTAGTAACATCCTGAAAGTGATGGTTTCATTTCCAGGGTCTTTCCTGTTTCCTGCAGCACTGCAGGACCTAGGAAAATATGTTTCATCAATTTCCCTCTAACTTCTACCTTTAATTTTGATATTCACACTAAAATCCGTTTTCAAAAAAGGAAGAAAATGTCATAGTTCTTTGGAAGTTTTCCTTTCTAATCAATTCCTTTAATTAAGTGTGCCAAACTGGTTTATAGAATCTATTTATTGTAACAATATTGAATTAATACTAATTTCCTTGGTAATACTTCTGTAGAGTTAAATCAATGTGTCTTTGGATTTTAAAGAATTGACATCATTCTCTCATTTACATTCTAGAGAAAAAGAGGTTCTGCCTGGTTTCAAAGAATATGTGTTTTGATACATTTTGAATATAGCTTGCTAACACATTTAACAGAAAGAATCAAAAAGCATTATCTTAAGCAATGATGTGATATAACTGCCATGGAGTGATGGTCTCTTCTATTAGAGCTGAGGCTGGGTAATGTAAATGTTTTGATTTTCAAAATAGAAGAAAAATCAGTTAAAAGATTTCTTTCTGAAACTTTTGGTTGGTTGCAGCTAACGCTTTGGAGAAGGATGTTGAAAAATGTTCTCAAAGTACCAAATGACACCCTAAGAAGTATTTATCCAATGTGAAGCAGTTTTTCCTTCTGTACTTCTGTTATTTCTTTTGTTCATATTTAAATATACAGTGTAAGTGGAGACTTTTCAGTTTCTTCCTTTTGCCTCTACATAGCATGGATGAATATTTTTTCTGCTTACCACACTTTTAGTAAGTTCTAAAAAAGCAGCTTATTATTTTGTTTCCTTTGTAAGGCTGTTTGTAAATTACCTACCTGTCAATGGTTTGCCTTGTCAGCCCTGAGATGGAGAAGCAAAGGTGAATTGTGAACTTGCTCTATGGACTAGTAGTCCAGTCTCAGACTCTGCATTATAGAGAACTATTTGTTTTTCAGATCTATCTGCTTTTCTTATTGCTGTTTACTCTGCTTCAGGTCAAGTTTTCCTTTCCTTTCTTCAAGGTACGCTATCTACAGCCTCAGTTGTGAATGGCTTCATCTTTTCTCTTTGTAAATATAAAGTTAATCTTAGAATCAGAATGACTTATGTTGGAAGGGACCTCAACGATCATCAAATTCCAACTCACCTCCTACAGGCACGGTTACAAGCCATCAGATCAAATACTAGATAAGATTTCCCCAGGGCCCCACCCAATCTGGTCTTAAACACCTCCACGGATGGAGCATCTACAGCCACTTTGGGAAACCTGTTCCAGCACCTCATAACTCTCTCAGTAAAAAAAACTTCCCCCGACTTCTAATCTGTATTTCCCTTCCTTTAGTTTGAAAGCATTTTGTCTTATCACTGTCTACCAATGTAAAAAGTTTATTTCTTTCATATTTATGAACTCTCTTTAAATACTGAAAGGCTGCAACCTATATTCAGAGGTTTCCCCACAGCCTTCTCTTTTCCAGGCTGAAAAAACCCAGTTCCTTCAGCCTGTCTTCACAGGACAGATGCTTCAGCCCTTGGATCATCTTTGTTGCCCTCCTCTGGGCCCTTTCCAAAAGCTCCACATTCTTCCCATGTTGAAGGCCTCAGATTTGGATGCATTACTCCAGATAAGGCCTCAAGAGGGCATAATAGAGGGAGACAATCACCTCCCCGTCCTTGTTGGCTACACCTCTTCTGATGGAACCCAGGATACCATAGGCTACAAGTGCATACTGCTTACTCACGTTAAGTTTCTCATCAACCAGGACTCTAAGTCATTCTCACTGTGGTTACTCTCAATGAATTTTCCCAGTCTATATACCTATCTGGGATTTCCTGGATCCAAGTGAGAAACCTTGCATTTTGCACCTCACTATGTTCACAAGGGCCCACTTTTCAAGTTTGTCAAGGTCCCTCTGGATGGAATCCAGAAGAGCAGTGCGCTCTGGCAGCTTGAAAGGCAAATGGGATCCTGGGCTCCATCAGGAGAGGGGTGGTCAGCAGGGACAGGGAGGTGATTGTCCCTCTCTACTCGGCTCTTGTGAGGCCCCATCTGGAGTACTGTGTCCAGGTGTGGAGCCCTCAGTACAAGAAAGACATTGAGATTTTGGAAAGGGTCCAGAGGAGGGCGACTAAGATGATCAGGGGGCTGGAGCACCTACCCTATGAGGACAGGCTGAGGGAGTTGGGCTTGTTCAGCCTGGAGAAGAGAAGGCTGCGGGGTGACCTCATTGCAGCCTATCAATACCTGAAGGGAACCTACACCCACGAGGGGAGTAAACTCTTCAAAAGGGCTGACAACAGCAGGACTAGGGGAAATGGATCGAAGTTGAAGGAGGGAAGATTTAGGTTGGATGTTAGGGGGAAGTTCTATACAAGGAGAGTGGTTAGGCCCTGGAACGGGCTGCCCAGGGAGGTTGTGGATGCCCCGTCCTTGGATGTGTTTAAGGCCAGGTTGGATGGGGTCCTGGGCAACCTGATCTGAATGTGTATGTTTGGTGGCCCTGCTAGGCAGGGAGGTTGGAACTACATGATCTTTGAGGTCCCTTCCAACCCGGGTGATTCTGTGATTCTGTGATTCTGTGAATCCCTTCCTTCTGCTGCATCAACTATCTCTCAGCTTGGTGTCATCAGCAAACTTTCTGAGGATGCACTCAATCCCGTAATTTATGTCACTGATAAAGATATTAAAGTATATTTAATCCCATGCTCCTGGGGAACACCAGTTGTTATTGGCCTCCATTTGGACGTAGAGCTGTTGACCACAACACTCTGGCTGCAACATTCCAACCAATTCCTTACACACTGAATAGTCCCCTTTTCAAATACATCTCTCTCCAATTTAGAGATAAGGACGTGATGGGGGACCATGTGAAAAGCCTTGCAGAGTCCAAGTAGATGACATCAGTCACCTTCCCTTTGTCCATTGATCCCATCACTCCATCACAGAAAGCTACTAGATTGGTCAGGCACGACCTTCTCCTGGTCTCAGACCACCTGCTCATCCCTCATATGACATAACGTGCCTTCCAGGAGGACCTGTTCCATGATCTTCCCAGGCACAGAGCTGGTGCTCAGCAGCCTGTAGTTCTCTGAGTCCTTCCTCTCTTTTAAATGGGAGTGATGTTTCCCTTTTACCAGTCCCCAAGAACTCTGCCTGACAGCCAAGCCTTTTAAAATATGATGGAGAGTGACTCCAGTTTGTGGCTGAAGAGAATTTGTTGAGTTATCTAAATTTGGCAGAATTTGGCTTGATACGTGGCCTTCATAAATTCTAGGATTTATTTGGTATAACTTTTGAGCTTCTCAACTTCTCTAGGTTCCTAACTGTTGGCTTGCATCTGTGCTTTTCAGGTTTACTAGCAGTTGTTTCAGTCTTTTCTTCTTTAGAATCTGATTTTGACTGAACTTATTTCTGTTAGCTGTCTTACCAAATCATATGACATCTTCCTAATCATGGCATTTCCTTGTAAAATATAATATAAATGAGAAAAAAAAAAAAAGTAAAAAGTTAATCTATGAAGAAAGCCAATGTAGAGACATAAATTTTTGTATGAGATGGGATATTTTTTTCAGTTTTTCTTCTGATAGAATTTGAAATATTGAGTCTTGAGAAAACTGACTGCAATACCAGAGCCGTTGAAAATACATAGAGACAATACTGCCCAATTTTTCTCTTAGATTAATAGAGTTTTCTACATATGAAGTTTGAAACTTAAACAAAGGCTATTGCACTCTTGTTGTCTACATTCTTTTCACTGCATGTGCTTTATAAATAACACCACTTAATAGTCAACTTCCATCTCTTTCTGGGGCAGAACATTGCATATCATTGATTTCCCAGCAGGGCTCTATATCTACATTACATGACACATGCTGAGACCTAGATACTGCTTAGTAACAATTGTATCTGAATGGTAACATAGATGGTGTGAAAAAAAAAAAATCAAATTGTCATGTATCTCCTACCATCTACGCATCTACTTCTGGCCTTTCCTGTGGTTGATTTGCTCCTGGGAAAAAAAAAAAAAGAAAAAAAAAAAAAAAAAAGAAAGTTTGCTTGGTTCTTTTATAAACTTCTAGAAACAATTTTCAGCTGTTGTTAGTCTCCTCATGAGAAGCCAGCTCAGCTCAACAGCACAATCTAGATAGTAAATGCTTAGGTCTCAGAGGTTTTGTGAGGCAGTTTTCAAAATAAAGCAACCATCCCAGTCCAGATAGTCTTATTTAATTTTTTTGCTCTTGATGGAATATATTAGGCTTTCTATTTTCTCTCTTTCTGTATTTCCATTTCTAAAAATGGCAGCTCCTCTTGTCTGGAAAGGTTAGTATTAGAAAGAAAGAGAAACTACAGCGGGATGGGAAATTAATATTTCGTAGAGGCTGCGTGATTTTTCTAGTGAAACCTGAGGCAGGATGGGTGAACGTAGCTACAGGATATATAGAATGATGTAATGGCTCAGTGTTAGGCTGTACTTGGAGCCTTCTCCAAGTTTCTTCGTAGGCTGTTCTGGCATCTCACTCTGTGTGTTGTCTAGCTTTTCAATCTGTTTGTGTTTGGAATCAGTTCAAAACACCAGAAAACACCCAAACCTGGAGTTTGGAGTCAGCTAATATTTTTTACTGTCTGTGTTTTACCACTTTCCTTATACACTGTTTGGCTAATTTTCACTGATCTACCTTCTCCTCAAGGTGGAATATAATACTTAATAATACTTTAAATTCTACCTTTCAAGGCTGTAAATAATTTGTATATCAAAGTACCAGCCTTGTGATGACTGTTAAAAGTTTTGTCACTAAAAAGAGTTAGCACTTGTTTGCCATAAGCTATTGACCTACAGACATAATAAAATTATCATCTGATTTAAACTTTATTCAACCTTGTTTTTTTTTGTGTTGGTATTTTCTTTTTCTCTATTAAGTTATCAAATGGTACTGCCCTTTACCTACTTCTAAGTAGGAGAGACAACAGTAATGCCATTTACTTGGGCATTTAGTCACAAGCACAGTGACAGTAATATTGTTTCAGACTCATGGAAAATATCAGTAAAATTGTATAAAAACAGCTATTTTGAATTTTATTTTTGTGTTTACTGCTGATAGAATCAGAGGTGACTATGATTTTTACCATCTAGATTGCTGGATAGTTGAAACATTTTGACAAAATTTGAACACGCCAGTAACAACATTCATGAATACTTCTATTGAAAGTTCTTGCTTGTATTTTTCAAGTTATCCTCTGATTGTCATTGGTCATGTAGTACATTGAGTAGCAGTGCAGTCCCAGTTAATCATTTATGTTCACTTAATCAAGCACTGTATGAGAAGTCTGATCAGAACTGTTAGTATTTTATAAGCATCTGCTATTTTTGTAATTGCTTTTTATTTTTCATCTGCATGTTGGTACCAAGATGTAAGTAAAGTAGTTAAAATAACAGATAACAGATGTGATCTACTTAACTAAAAGTCAACATTCTCAGATTCTTCTATAGATGAAAAGAAAAATAACAGAACTAAATTTCTGTAATTTATTTCAGGTATTTTGTATATTGAGTTTGGTTAATGATATCTGTCTTGCACCTTTTCAAGGTGAATGATATGATATAGTGAATATCATAGGAATTCTCAGCAGTTACCTACAGCCTGTGCTAAAGATATTCTGGAGGTGTGAAATTCCTGCCTTCTTCTGTAATCCTACTGACAATCTCCTCTCCTGTTTCTTCTATTCCTGTTTTATTATATTAAATAATACACAGTGCCGTGCTTTTGGATGAGTTGTCAGCAACAGAGTTAGAGATTGGAACTTCTAAAGCTTATATACTGTCATGATAAGCTCATCAATCTCAAGTATACTGCACAGTGAATGAAGTGTGACTTGCATAATTCCCTGGGAAAGCAAACTGCTGGGTTTTGATTGTTCTGTGCTCAGTGTTCTAACCGTGGTTGACTGTCTTAAATCTTCACCTGTTTTCTTAAGCTATAGGGCTTTATATTTGTAGAAAACTGAAAGCATATGGAAGAGAAGAAAATGAAACTGAGGGAATTTTTTTTTTTAGGAAAATTTGATTGGAATTAAATTTATTCTTATAAATTAGTATGTGCTGTCGCCAATGTCATTTACTGGCTAGTACCAAATGGACTTTTTGGTTAGTCAAGATAAAATGCAATGCAAATTATGGAATAAATGTGTCTGATATTTCTTTGCTAATCATGTCTTTTTTTTTCCCCCATGTTCACAAGTACTGGGTCTCTGTTCATTTTCCTGTTAGTTAACCATATGTTCCTATTCTGTTTCTCACTGCATAACAATTCTGTCTATGTCTCCAGTTTCTGTGTATGGCTTTTTTTTTTTTTTTTTTAACTTTAGCCTTTCTGGTTGCTTCTACTTGAACATGCCTTCTGAATTACAAATGTAAAATAATTCAAAGAAATTTATGCCTAGGGTATTAATGGTGAATAAAGGAACAGAAATGTAATTGTAAAGCCAAAGTAAAACTACTGGGTCTGGGAAAGAGAATATTATTTTGGCTCCAAGAGCAGCTTATGCATCTCTATCACTAAGGATATCAAACATACAAAAAAAATAGTGGGATAGAATAAACATTGTATGGTTGAGAGTACTGATCACTCCATTCGTACCTGAATACTCTTCTTTCCCCTGGAAAAAAAACACTCCCCAAGGTATGGCAATCAGAAATATCCATTAGCTTTACAATATGTCTAGAAGGTCTGCAAAAAAAGGTCATCAAGCTTTGGTAGAACACAGGTCAAACTGACTTACTGATTTTGTCAGTGATTTGGGAAGGCAGCTTAGATAACATTTCATAGATGAGAAAGATACCAGTTTGTGACATAAGAACACATGTTGCATTTGGACTTGAAAACCCATGTGCATTTGGGGTTAATAGGAGTCACTGCTGAGAATGGCTGAAGATTGAAAAATGAAAAACTTCATCCCTAATGGGCAAAAATACCATTTTATCACTTTTTTTTCTGCCTGGTTGTAGTAAACAGAAGATGTGCAATTTATGCCTAATAATAATTTATTATTTGGGTACATATGAATTTGATGCCAGAGGATAGTATCCCTTCCATGCTTATCTTTGGTTGTTTTGCTATTTTAACTGCTGTGTTTTACCTAAAATGAGTTTCTACTTTCTAGCTTTCAATCAAGTGTGTTCTCAGCCAAAGAGAACTAAATGGCTGCACAACGTGCAGCTGCTAAAGGAAAGATGTAGAACAGATGGCAGTCTCTATGCTGATAATAATGCTGTCTGTGTGGTCTTACCTATTCCCCTTCGCAGTCTATGAGTAGATGAGTAAGGAAGAATTTTATGTGTTGTCTTTTGGGCTTTTTATAAGCAAGAAAATAAGCCAAGCTCTGTCTCTCTAGCCAGAGACTGTTGATTTCCGAATGACTTGAGGTCAATATTTTTAAGGTAATTGACTAACCCACAAGAAAAACACTGCAGCTGATCATCGACCTGTTACAAAGAGGTTTAGCATCCTAATCTTTGCATCTTGTTCAGTTTGAAAAAGTTCAAGGATATGATACCTGCAGATGTTGCTGGAATCTTTTGAATATGCTCAGTATTCTCTTCTTGCTTACAGGAATACTGGAAAAAAACAAACAAGGAAAAATGAACAACAATTTGCTGATACACTCCTAATTCTAGTATGTGAGTGTGCATGCCAGCGTATGCATCAAGGATGCTGGCAACTATTTAAACGATTAGCATGTTCATTTCTGCCTTTTTCTGTCTCCCATATGTTCCCTGTGCAATTGTTCTCAGGCTTTAAAATAGTAGAGTTGTAAAAGTATTTTCAGAGAGGAAATGATTAGGGGAAGAGAGTTCAGGCTTATTTGGGGTAGAGAGGAGAAGTTTGAGTGTTAAAACTTAGCGTAGAAGTTCAGATCTTACAACTTAGAGGAACAGCTGATGAAAATTTATGTAAATCTTGCAAAAAAATCCTTCTGTGCTCTACCCTATATGCAATTTTTATCACAGAGAATTATTAAAGCAAGCAATTTATGATGTAAGAATTACTTTCTTGGGTGCTATACTCTCCAGACCAAACAAATCATTTCCGTCAGCTGCTTCTCATAAGACCAGGTTCACTGCCCTGCTCTGGACATGCAGCAGGATCTCAGTATCTTTCTTCTAGTGAGGGACCCAAAACTGAAAATAGTACTCAAGGTTTGGCCACACCAATCTGAGTAGAGAGGAAGAATCACCTTCATGCTCCTGCTGGCAGCACTGTTTCTGATACAAGCTAGGATGCCACTGACCTTGGCCACATGGGCACACTGGTGGCTCATGTTCAGCCAAACATTGACCAACACTCCCAGATCCTTTTCCTCTTCACAGTCTTCCAGCCACTCTACCTGCGGGTAGACAGAAGAGATTTGGGTTAGATACTGGGAGGAAGTTTTTCATACAGAGGGTGATTACACACTGGAACAGGTTGCCCAAGGAGGCTGTGGATGCCCCATCCCTGGAGGCATTCAAGGCCAGGCTGGATGTGGCTCTGGGCAGCCTGGTCTGGTGGTTGGCGACCCTGCACACAGCAGGGGAGTTGAAACAAGGTGATCATTGTGGTTCTTTTCAACCCAGGCCATTCTATGATTCTATGATGTCCTGGGGACACGAGATCTAACAGTATCATTTCTGTAAGTGTGCAGACTGTTGCTAAAGATGTCTTAATTTTTGGAAAATGACAAGATTTTTAGTTACATTATCAAACTTTTAAAGTGCTAGTTTCATAGTAAGTCAAAATTTTGTCAGTAGAAGCAATCAGTGTTTGCATAGATGTAGATAAGAAATTTATTTTGAGATCTGTAAGGATTTGTGTGCAGATCTTACACATTTTTATGTCTGAAGCCCATCCAAATGTCTAATACACTTCTTTCCTTTCCTGTCTGCACAGTAAATTGAATTTTAGAGCATGTTTTTTGTTTTTTTTTTTGTAAAGAAAACAATCTCTAGAAATTAGCTCTGCAATGTTTCTGCAAGAAATAGGTTCAGAAAATGTAAAACAGTGACTTTTGTAAAAGCTTTTATTTATTGGCTATGAGAAATTACATGTCAGTATTTAATTGTGTGATTCTCAGATAAATACAGCATGATTAGGAGATGTTCCTGCACAGATAATGAGTCATAGCCACTTCTTGTGTCTATATAGCACTAAATGTAGTGCCAGAAATCTGTTTCACTGTATGCATTCAGTGCTACACTCAGAGCTCGTATTAGCTGAATTTGTGTTTTAGGAGCTGCAAGGACTTTTATAAGGGAACACAGAGTGCAATTACTACTGAAGTTCAGCAGCAGCTTGCCTGCTCTATATACATGCCTACCATTACAATCCTTTCTAATGCTGTTGCAGTTTCATGATACTAGCCAAAGAAGCTTATACTTATTAAATGTAATGCTTCAATGAGCTGTATATGACCAGGAAGTCTGGCGACATTCTGAACAGAAAGCAGTGGGGAGAATGTAAAGTATTTGAAGTGATTCCACTTTTCAGATGGGATGGCTCACCTTTTGGCAGTGTAACATGGTTTTGATACAGACTTATTTTGGCTAAAATAAAGCAAAATAAATTTTTTTGTGTGTGCGTTTGCTTATTTGTTTTAAAATAAATGTTTTATGTGTGAGTCTATGATTCTGTGATTCTATGTTGTTTCTTTTTTTGTTGACAGTGCTTAAAATAACTTTGGTTTGCTGCTTTGAAACTTCTGTTTGCTGCTTTTGAAATTTAAAAATGCACAAAATTGGCAGTTATTATCCTGTATATTCAAGTCTCATTTTATTTTCTTTTATGAAATGGAAAAGTAGCTAGGGTGATATCATGATATGACCCCAATTCCGTACTCTTTAGAGTGTGTTTTCCACTTTTGAGATTTGAATGCTATTTGAAAGCCTAGTTTTGGCTCAGGTTTTCCTTGAGTCCTGCACTTGAATGTCTTAGGATGAATTGCTGATATGTCATTGCCAAATTCAGCACATGTTGCAACTCTCCCTGCTTGACCAGATTTTATTAAAAGTGACAGGTAATGGAGTCTGCAAATAATCGAGGCCTTATGTTGACACAGGGGGACATTTCAAATGTCATGCAAATGAAACTTGGTGACATTTAACTGTGTTTCTTTCTTTCATTATTTAATTAGCATGAACTTTGGAAGTGGAGGAAGAAATTCCCATTTTCATTGTGGCATATGGTGGAAGACCTGTTTCAGCTTTCCTTCTTCCTCTTTTCAGTAACAATCAGACAGAAAATAAATGGAAAAGAATTTGGCAATGGTAAAATACTTTTGGCAAACAAATCATGGATTTGAAAAGTGATATGTTTCTGTGTTTATAGAAGCTGTAAAAATGATAGACAAGAATATTAGTCACTGAGTAGTGCAATTCCATTTTGCCTGTAATTTGTCCCATGCTAGCTGGGACTCCCATTTGCTAACCTATTTCTGATGGGATGAAAAGCATAAGGATGTTATTGCTTTTGTCAGAAATAGCCAGCTAGCCAGCTTTTTGAACCTCATGTGGTTTTCCAAAGCTTACTTAAGAGACAAGTTAAATTTGTAGTTTGATGCTGTCAATTTATTCAGTGATGCTAAATCACTCATCAAAGAGGATAGTTATAAGTCTGCTGTGTGCACTACACTTGATTATATACTTCTGTGATAAGACTTTTATTATACAAATACTATTATAAGACAGTTTAATTTAATATGATATGCTTTACTAGTCTTGAACATGCTCTCTAGTCTTACTGTTCTGCCTCATAAATATGAGTCTGTATGGGTCCAGAGAAAACTTTTCTAGGAAACCTATATTCATCTTGCACAGAAATAGAAAAGTAGTTGTATTCCAATTAAAATTGAGTTGTATCGTTTTTTAAATCAAAATAAAGCTTAAACTGTCCAAAGCTAATCGGTCAAATATTTAACATGTAGCTGCCTATGCAGATTTTCACATGCAGATTTTCATGTGCAGCTGTCTTGTATCTTGGTTACCAAACTGGAGAAAAGTAGATTGGGTGGATGGACCACTCACTGGGTACAGAACTGGCTGGATGGTTGCACTCAGAATGTTGTCTTCAGCAGCTCAATGTCCAAGCTGAGATAAATGAAGAGTGGTGTTCCTCAGGGATAGGTGCTGGGAATAGTGTCATTTAACATCTTTGTAGTGATGTGGGCAGTGGGATCTAATGCATCCTCATCGAGTTTGTAGATGACACCAAGCTGAGTGGTTCACTTGACAGGCTAGAAGGAAGGGTTGCCATCCTGAGGGACCTGGACAGGCTTGAGAAGTGAGCCCATGCCAACCTCATGAATTTCAACAAGGCCAATGGCAAGGTCCTACACGAGGTTGGGTCAATGTCAAGCATAAATACAGGCTGGGCTGAGTATGGCTTGAGAGCTGCCCTGAGGGGAAGAATTTGGAGCTGCCAGTTGATGAAAGACTCAACATGAGCTCACAATGTGTGCTTGCAGCCCAGAAGGCCATCTATATCCTGGTTTGCATGAAGAGAAGTGTGACCATCAGGTCGACGGAAGTCATTTTGCCTCTGTACCCTGCTTTCATGAGAACCTACCCAGAATACTGCATCCAGTTCTGGGGCACACAACACAAGAAGGGCAATGAGATGTTGGAGCTGGTTCAGAGAGGGATCACAAAGGTGATCAGAGGGCTGGAGCACCTCCCCTACAGAGATAGGCTGAGAAAAGAAAGTTCAGCCTGGAGAAATAACCAGGAGGACCTTGCAGTGGCCTTCTAGTACCTGAAGGGAGCCTAGAGGAAAGATGGAGAGAGAGTTTTTATAAGGGCATGTAGTTACAGGAAGAGGGGGAATTGCTTTAAACTGGAAGAGCATAAATTTAGAGTAGATATTAGAAGAAATTCTTTAGTGTGAGGTTGCCCAGCAAGATTGTGAATGATGGGGCTTTGAACAACTTTGGAGGTATCCCTATCTATCGCAGTGTGGTTGTAACTACACGATCTTGAAGGTCCCTCCCAAGTGAAGCAATTCTGTAATTCTATGTTTCTGTGAGAAGCTGCTGAAGTGTTTTTGTCCACCTGAAATCTGAGAAAGATTTGGTTTGAAACCTAACCTCTTGAAATTTCTGAGGTAATGTGATCTGTGATTCAGCTTTTCACAAGAACAATAATAGAATTATAGAATTGTAGAATGGTTTGGGTTGGAAGGGATTTCAAAGATCATTGAGCTTCAACTCCACTGCCATCCGTCAGGGCTGACATCCGTCAGATCAAACTGCCTAACCCTAATCCTAACCCTAACCCTAACCCTAACCCTGACCTTGAATGCCTTCAGGGATGGATCATTCTCAGCTTCTCTGAGCAGACTGTGCCTGTGTCTCACCACCCTCTGAGAAATGAATTCTTCCTGATATCTAACCTAAGTCTCCCCACTTTCAGTTTAAAGTAACTCCCCCTTGTCCTGTCACTATAAGATCATGTTAAATGTTGGTCTCCTATCTCTTTACAAGCTTCTTCTAAGTACTGGGAAGGCAGAATGACGTCTCTCTGAAGCCCTCACTTTTCCAGGCTGAACAAGCCCAGCTCTCTCAACCTTTCTTCATGGGAGAGAAGCTCCAACTCACTGATTATCTTCATGGCCCTCCTGGGGACCTGCTCCAACAGCACCAATGTCACCATGCCTTTCTTGTGCTGGGGGCCTCAGACCTGGATATGGTATCCAGATGGGACCTTACAAGAGCAGTGGAAAATACATAGGAGTAATATATTTACTACACACAATTTTGTTGGTAAATTTATACTGTAGCTTACAAGCAAATTACATTTCACTTGAAATACAAGAGCAGAAATAGGGTGTTGTAGATATGTATAACTTTAAAACTATATAAATAACATAAAACTTCCACAATAGCAATATCTAGAGTTGAAATAGAAGGCATATATTACTAATTTGAGGATAAATTAATTTCTTAGATGTCATAATTACAAAGTCTTGTATTTGAGATAAACCTAGGTATTTTCAAGCTAACCTTAAATTCAGACATGCTGAAATAGGCAAGTACATAGTAGCAACACACCTGCAATGAAGAAATAATGTTTGGGAACAAGGAAGGATTAAGAGCTTGCCTAAACTGAGTGCATTTGTGCATTATTAGCACAAATACAGATCATATGAAGTAGTCATGAATAAATTTAGACTGGAAATGAGATAACTGTCAGTAAAGTTAAGTAGTCTTTCAATTAGATGAGTTGGAGTAATTGACTTTTATTAGTTTTCCAGAGAAATTATGTGGCTGTGGTGGTAGTAGAGGATTTAATTTGACTGTGGAGCAAAATGAATGGAATCCTTAACAGTAATAAACAACTGAGGACCCTTTCCTAGTTTGGGCTTCTGATACTGAATTTACAGTCAGGACTCTTCCAAGCAAACTTGGACTGTTTAATATTGTTTCACTTGACAATCTGACAAGCTAGCTGATGTTTCTGGTGAAATAACTTACCTAAAAGATGGAATATTGCTTGTGAATCCCATGAACCAATAAAGTAACAATGAAGGCAAAACTTTTAGGAATAAAACCAGAACTGCTTAGGGTACAGTCACCTTTGAGAAACTAAGGGTGTGACTGTCAGTCACTGGAAAAAAAATACATCGTGAAATGTTGTCTACATTCTGAAAACCTGATACATTTAAACTAAGAATACAACTCCTATGAGAACAATAATTTCACAACTCTCTTCCCTTCCCAATCCTAACCCTAACCCTAACTCTAACCCTAACCTAACCCTAAACCCTCCCTTCTGTTCTTCGGTTTTGCTTGGTTTTTGACTTGTGGAAATACGGACTTCTAGCAGATGATTTATTTCCTCTGCTGAGACTTAAGTTTTGTTACAACAAACATTATATGATTAACTGCATTATCAATTAGAATGCTTGCTCTTCCTTAAGGTTCTTCAAAGTACTTGACTTTATTATATATTCAGACTCAGAGTTACTTCTCTATATTGACACTTTTTCTTGCATCTAAATGATCCTCAGAACAATCTATCCTGGGGAAATAAGTCTTCTTTCTCTCCCGGTCTCAAACACTTTTTAAAAGAAAAAAGCACAAAACTATTTTCATAAACGATACTATTGTGTCTTCTTTTGTATGGCTACTCCTTCCACTAGTATTGGAGTTGGAAAACACAGTGACTGATGTGATGGAAGATGTTGTGAAGCTTTTAAACTTCACTGCCTGTAGTATTCAAGTGCATTTCAGAAAATGCCTTTGGAAAAATTAGAAGATAAAGCTGGAAGATAAAGCTTTTCTGTATATCATAAATGTCTCTGTTGAAAAATTAAGACTCCATGTAGAATGAAAAAAGAAACCTTAACTTCATTTGTTTAATTCTTCTCTTCCACCCAATCAGATGAAAGCAGAGCAGTATAATGAAATCTTTCTTACCAGAGGAAGAGATGTATTTCACACACATGCTCTGCAAAATAAACACAAACCCCCCCACAAAAATATCAACAAAACTGTGTATGTAGACATATTGCAGCTTTGGCTCTGGCCTGACTTATTTTATTCTTTCCTTTTCATTTTGCCTTTGAAACTCCCTTTTCCATTAAAGTTCAGTGTGTTCCCATCTTTGAATGTCAGCAACATTTATTTTTATTTTCAGTTGATAAAAATAAAACATAATGTGGGAAGAATAATCACATTCCAACTTGGAAGAAATTTCAGCTAGCTTTTTATGCTTCTAAAATTCAAATAATCAATGGCCAGCATGGTAAACGTAATCAACTCTGGTGAACTGAATAGCACTCTTAGACTCTACAGAAATACAGTATCTCTCCCTAGTTACACGTTTTGCCTTCAGATTTTCATTCCTTATCTATACCATTGTTTGCTTCCTTTTTCATATTCAGTTGTGTCAGTTACAACACAATTATAGTAACTATTGTAGTACTCATTCTGTTTCTTCAGTTTTGATATTAAAACATTTTAACTTGCAGCTTCTGACTTTGAAGTCTGCTTGATTTTAAAATTTCTCTGAAATGGAGAAGAACTGTGGTCTTGGATTTTGGGGATTTGTTCTATTTCTGTTTGGCTTGTGATAAATCTGAGGGATTTATCTTTATTCTTTCCCCTTTCCCAAGTGAAATTACTTAAATTACATGAGTTTAGACTCTGAAATCATCTGTGTGAAGCAGGACATTTGGGAGAATTTTGAATGATCAGCAAAATATACTCAGAAAAATGTTAGTATCAAATGGGTGATATACTGCTGGAGACAATCATGAAGTGCACAGGTGGATGCACCTGAGGGAGACTTCAACGAGCACTTTGTATGTAGCACATTACATTTATCCATAATGTTCAAGAGCACTGGTTTTGTCTTTCATAACAATATGAGGGCTAGCACTCATGAAAGAGGCTTATTGCTTATTAAAATCATTATTTATATTACCTTGTGGGTCTTGATGGTAATTTTGGAAAATCATCAATTGCCCTTTGTATGTCTAATTTAATGTTTGATAAAGACAGAGAACTGATGCTTCCCATCTCATTTTTGACAATGTACGTTGGTTTATGAGAGCTAGACTGCAGAACTGTGATGTTTAAAACTGAAGATCTTTGTCTGATGCACAGCGTGTAAACAGCCTGTATGTAGAGAGGTGTGCTGTTGTGTAAACAGCCTGTATGTAGAGAGGTGTGCTGTTGTTACACAGAAATACTAAGGAGAAAATTGAACAGAAAAATGTTTTCTGCAGTTCCAGTCATGTTAAAAGCGAATTAATGTAAGAACAGTTTCGTCAGGTCAAATTGAGCGTTCATTTAGCCAGATATCACATCTCCTAAGAATTCACAGCATAGGAAGTTCTGCACAAATGTGCGCAAGAACTTCTTTACAGTGAGGTGACGGAGCACTGGAACAGGCTGCCCAGGGAGGTGGTGGAGTCTCCTTCTCTGGAGATGTTCAAGACCTGCCTGGATGCCTACCTGTGCGACCTGCTGTAGGGAACCTGCTTTGGCAGGGGGTTGGACTCGATGATCTCTGGAGGTCCTTTCCAACCCCTACGATTCTGTGATTCTGTGATTCTGTGAGACCCACTAGATTGTAATTCCCTGCATCTTCCTTCTTTTTCTTTTGAAAAATGGAGTTATGTTTCCCCTTTTCCTGACAGTTGGAATTTCATCAGACTGCCATGACTTCATGAATATGATGGATAGTACCTTAGCAACTTCTCATGTTCAGACTCATTAGATGGTCTTGAAACTGATCATTTTAGCACTTCAAGTGGTTGACAACTGTGTTTTCTCAAAAGCCTTAGAAGAAAATCTTCAGTGAGTCCAAGTAGATTATTAGCTGAGTTGTAATAGTGTGATCCCTTTCAGAGGCTTTGAATTTGAATGTCATGATTTCCATTTCAAAAAGTTCAAGTGGCTATTTTCTAGAACAATTTTCTCAAGATACCCATTATTTTTGTATTTTAATTTATTTTTATTGCATCTAGAGATTTACTTAACATTATTTTTCCATTCTGACCAATGTATATTGCATTTTCCACTGATTTCCATGTATATTTCTTGCGAACTGAGAAACAAGCAAGGACAAAAAGATTGATATAGAATATTTCAAAATATTTTGTATTATGGTCTATGAAGTGTACAGTGATGCAGAAGGGCTTTTGTGTTCAGAGGAGATGTACAAAACAGCAGGACTCTGCAGTGGAAAGTGAAAAAATACATTCTTTTATCAGCATTAAAATATATATTAAGAACAAAGCCTATGTACAGTTTAGTACACTAATAATGCCTTGGAGGAACATATCTTTCATTCTTTCATGGAAACATAGAATCACAGAACCGCTCAAGTTGGAAAAGACCTTCAAGATCATTGAGTCCAACCATGACCTAACTACTCTACCCTAACTAACAACTCTTCACTAAATCATGTCCCTGAGCACCACATCCAAACAGTTTTTAGACACATCCGGGGATGGTGACTCAACCACCTCCCTGGGGAGCCTATTCCAGTGCTTACCCACCCTTTCTGTAAAGAAGTTTTTTTTTTTAAAATGCATCCTAAACTTCCCCTGGTGCAACTTGAGGCCATTTCCCCTCATCCTGTCACCTGACACCAGTGAGAAGAGACCAACCCCTCTTTCTCTGCAATCACTTTTCATTTATTGGAAGAGAGCAAAAAGGCCTCCCCTCAGCCTCCTTTTCCCCAGACAAAACAGCCCCAGTTCCTTCATTTTCTCCTCATAGGCCATATTCTTCATGCCCTTCATGAGCCTTGTTGCCCTTCTTTGGACATGCTACAGCACCTCAATGTCTTTTCTGTACTGAGGTGCCTAAAACGCAACACAGTACTTGAGGTGAAGCCTCACCAATGCTGAGTAGAGGGGCATGATCACTTCCGTAGTCCTGCTCACCACACCGTTTCTGGTACAAGCCAGGATGCCATTGGCCTTCTTGGCCACCTGGGCACACTGCTGGCTCGTATTCAGCCAACTATCCATCAGTACACCAAGGTCCCTTTCCATCAGGCTTTTCTTCTTTGTTTTCTTCAAACATTTTTCTCTTGCAATTCCAACAGACAGTTCTGTGGATTTTGGAGAGAAGATACTTTAACAAGTCTCCGAAATATTTGGATTCATTCTGAATCCAAATCCCTTCTTTTGAATAAGTTCTGGCTATTGATTTAGAGATTCTTTGTTTTTATTATTTTTACAGCCAATCGTGACTTTATTAGGAACTTCTCACTGAGAATGATTTTAGGAGGAGTTGTGTTTTTCCACAGCAGTATTCAAGTTCTGGTTTATGAAAGTAATAGGAGCAACAGAGTCTGGATTAGCAGTTTCTTTAACTGCCCTTTAAAAAAAAAAATCTGCTTTTTATTTTCTTACTATAAATGTAGCTCTAGACTTTGACAATATAGAATGTAATGTAAAACTAGAATGCAGTTACGGCAAACTCCTGCATAGAGGATTAAACACCTTAAGTGCTAAATTTCAAAGCTAATGCTGTCACATAGAATATGAGAACATCACGTGTCTGTAGAAAATTGTTGTGCAAAATTAGGTTTAGTGTTGTTAAAATAATGTATGGTGTGCTAAATAAATAGAATTTTTATTTTGATTAACAATGTTTCTCCACTGTCCAGAATACTATATAAAAAAAACCAAGTTGCAGTATATTTAAAAAATTTGTGTGCCTACAGAAAATGGATTCCTTTCTTATGAAGAGCTATCTATCTTAAATATTATGAAATAAAAAAGAAAATTAACCTCTTTGCTGAAATACTTGCAGTAGATTGGATGTCTTCTTGAGATTTGCAAATAGCATGGAATACTAAAGTGGAAATGTTGAAAATCTCTATATTATTCTAGTAAATGATTGTAGTTATTAGCAAACAATTCACAAGATTAAATCCTAATTATACATAGATTGTTTTACCTTTGTGGTGGGGAAATCCTCTTTTGAATGTGATGTGTCACATTCAGAGAAGCTATGGACAATTTCAATATCGGCATGACATTCTAAGTGATTCAAAATAAGATTTATGACTTTGTTATTTATAATGTAGTGCACAACTGTGAACTAAGCTTTCTGTTGATAAAGATCCTGAAATGTTTGTGAAAACAAACTGTATGCTTACATGTTCCTCATGTAGAAAAAAAATTACGGCAAACTCTTGTAATGACCTGCCAGTTTAATCCCTCATGTTGTGCTCTTCCTGGCAAATAGATACAAGGACTGAAAAACTTCTGGGAGTTTGTTTTTCCTATCTTTGGCTTTCTGCTTTCCAAACATTAGATATGTTCAATTAATTTCTATTTTACAGAAACAATTAATTTAGAATTAGTATCTAGTTAAAATTCTGACTAGGTTGAAAGGAGACAAAACCTTTGCCACTGGCTTCAGTGGGAGGACCTTAAATGATGTGCATTATTTGTTAGTGTTATGTAGAACCTGTTGAAGATCTGAGTCTTCTTATAGCTAAAGGAGAGGTGTGGGAAAAGCTTAATATTCTTACTGGGCCTAATCTCTATCAGTTATTCACTGCAAACTGATAAATGATTTATTATGCTCCACAACTCAGTTTCAGAAATATGATTTACCTCTCATTCCTAAGACAGAATATCACCAGAATTAACTAAGAATGTAGTTAATATGTTGTTGAAACCTTTTTCTGACAAAGGAATCTTCTAAATAGCCATGAAAATGCAAGCATTGATACCATTTTATTTTAATCATTGAACTTCCTTTTGCAGTTTCCTTATCTCAAATGTCAGCTGCTCTCCACCTTTTTTTTTTTCTCAAGCTGTCACTAAATAGTGCTAAGCCAAGATATGTTATGGCAGATTCTGATGCTCTTCCTCCTGTTCTTTCTAGAAAGAATAAAACGGGTGGAATGGCTGTAGCTGTTCTAACTGCAAATTTTCTGATTGACAGGAGTGTCTAATATTCACTGGGTCAGAGCACCATGTTCTATTGCAATAATATTGTTTGAGATGCAGCACTATTTTGGGATATGCCAGCAAAAAATAGGAAAAACGAGGGATAAATCAAAATGTACCAGTGCTGTACATAGTTTATTATTTGAATCTTTTGGTATTATATTCAGATTCATCACAGAATGTAATGTGAAGTCTTGATTTCCTACTTGTTGCACTATGTAATGGTATATAATGAGGATAATCAGCATTCTCAGTTACTAAGTTTTCACTTTAAATGTAAGAGTAGAATAGCATAGCATATTTGCCAACATGAACAGTTCTTAACATGAAAGAACTTTTTTTTATAATGAATGTTAGGTGGTTTGTTCTGATCCTTTATCGAATTCTTTTCTAAACTCAATAAACAAATTCTATATTCCCTGGTTTTATGTAAATATTATTTCCTGCAAGTTTGAAGTTCTTGTTCTGAGGTAAGAATCTGTCCCTTGTTCTTCAAAGCTACTAATTTCTGTTATGCCAATATGCATAGTGGCATTAGTAATATTAAAGATACGTAGACAAAGTCAGATCCAGCTTCTATTGTTTCCAACTGCCAATGATTTTCCTCAGTGCCAGTGCTAGAGCTTGACAGACTTCTTAGGTAAGGCGTAAGACACAATCTAGAATGCTGATATATCAAAACTGAACATGTGAACAGATTAAAAAAAAAAATAACTACTCTGTATTTTGTATTTGTATTTCACCTGAAACATGTGCTGGCTATGTACAGAATCACTGTAAAGAGACCAATGCAATTTTACAGAGTTCATATACAAGTTTATAAGGAGATATTAAATGAGAGAAAGAAATGAGAGGGAGAAAGAGACATAAGTGAGTACAAGAACTGTTGTATTTATGACTAGATTCACAGTCTGTGTGTCCCTTCAGCACAGTTAACATTTTGACACTGAGACTGTTAGAGAAGGGAATGTAAAGCCAGACAAAAGCACCAAAAAACCTTCACAGGAATATGTTAGAATGGAATTTCAGCATTTCTCTGACTGCAGGTCAAAATTCAGTTTTGATGAATGTAAGTTTTTTTCTAAAAAAAACTTAGTTTTAGTTGGACCTGAATCAAAACGAATATAGTAGAGTTCCTGATTTAAAAAAAAAACCCAAAACCAAAACCCAATCTGTAACTGCAGATTTGCAGGTTGGTTTTTGCTTCAGATTTATTTGATATCCAGCTGTTAGCTAACTATCCTTTTCATATTTCTGTCTGATTAATGCCTATTCTTCTCAATATACAAGAAGGCACTTTCTTCTTTAAGTAGAGGTGCAAAGAAATGCACAGTATGAAATTCACACTACCACTGTCTGACCATTGCATGTAAGAATTACATAATGTTGTAAGAGGTCACCATCACTAAACCTTAGTTTCTTGTGTCTGCTGCTGAGATTACAGACTGGATTCAGTTGTTTAGAAAAACCTTGCTTCTGGGACGGTGGATGGGGTGCTAGGCTGTGTTTGTCTAACACCTGATTATCTCAGAGAACTACATGATAGACTTTCAGCTGCAATTCGCCATCATGAATCCAGCCAAGGAATTTTGTTTTGTGATTTCTCTAGATTTCCTTTGAAATGGAAGGTGTCTGTGTTTGAGGGATGTATACTGTAAAATATAAAACTAGGAACTGCAGAGCTACTAAATGCTGAATGGAATTATAGTGATCCTGAATGCAGCACAGAAGTTTCTGAAAAGGCAAAATGTAAATGAAGGCCAATATACTACAGAACAATGAAATTTTGCTTCTAGTTTTTAACTGATTTTAAAAGCTTTTGGATTTTTTTTGTGTGCTTAATGCATCTATGTTTGTAAGAGGTATATGTATATAGTATTTAAAATATTTAAATACTTTAAAAATATTATTTAGATCCCCAAGTCGGAGAAATTCACACTATATGCAATGTAGCAAACATAAAAAATGCATATTGTATTTTAAAAATATGCCTGTCATCTTTCTTTGTACTAGCTATCATAGAACTGTATAAATGAAAAATGACTAATTTTGTTTTTACGAAAGGAATAAAAGTAGGACACTGCTGTTAATATTATGGAGATGATGCTGAAATAACCTGCACTGTACTTACAGAGGAATCCTGCTGCTCTCAAGAGACTGATGAGTCACTAGTGGTTGCTGTCTGCTTTTAAGAATGATAACTACCTTACCAGAATGAAAGTATTAGGTTTCTTGAGATGGTGGTAGTAGCTGTGGATTGACAGACTGTATTTCTCTGTGTGATTGCTAAATCTTGCTTAGGGACAGTATCATTAAAAAAAAAAAAAGCCAATGTTTGATTTTATTTTCCTAACTTCTTTTGATTTAGCCTAGGATGACATTTTAGAGTCTTGTTTCTTGACAGTTGTCCATCAGCACAATTTGCATAATTATCATTTTTTAAAAGAGCTATTTGTGGACAGACATAGTGACTAGTGTTCTGTTAAAGATTTATCTTCTGTTACAGTCCCTCCTTTTCTCCAAATTGGAAAAATATGGATTTGATGGGTGATTTTTTGATGGACAAGGAACTGGTTATGAGATTGCATCCAGTGGCTCAACTATCTGTGACAAGTGACTAGCGATGTCCTTCAGGGGCCAGTTGGGACTGGTGCTCTTTAACATCTTCATCAATGACAATGACAGTGAAATTGAGTGCACCCTCAGTAAGTTTGTGGATGACACGAAGCTGTGTGGTGTGGTTGACATGCCAGAGGAATGGGATTCCATCGAGAGAGAACTACAGAGGCTCAAGCAGTGGGGCTAGATGAACCTCATGAGGTTCAACAAATTCAAGTGAAAGTCTTACACCCGAGTGGCAACCCCTACTATCAGTACAGGCTGGGGGATACAAGGATAGAGCACAGCCCTACCAAAAGAGATCTTGGGGTACTGGTGGCTGGCAAGTTGAACATGAGGCAGTGAAGTGCTCTTACAGCCCAAAAAGCCAACTGTATCCTGGGTTGCATCAAAAGAATCAAGCGCAGCAAGGTGAGGGAGGTGATTCTACCCCTCTGCTCTGTTTTACACTGCTGAGACCTCAGGTGGAGTACTGCATCCAGATGTGGAGTCCTCAGTATATGCTGTAATGACATGGACCTGTTGGATTGTGTCTAGAGGAGGGCTACAAAAATGATCCAAGGGATGGAATGCCTACCCTTATGAGGACAGGCAGAGAGAACTGGGACTGTCCAGTCTGGAGAAGAGAAGGCTCCAGGGAGATCTGATAGCGGCCTTTCACTATCTAAAGGAGGGGGGGAGGAGGGGGCATAAGAAAGAAGGAGACAGATTCTTTAGCAGAATCTGCTGTGATATGATAGGACAAGGTTTTTTTTACAATAAAGGTGGTGAGGTGATGGAACAAGTCGTCCAAAGAGGTAGTGGATGCCCTGTACTTGGAGAGATTCAAAGTCAGGCTGGATGGGGCTCTGAACAACCTGATCTAAATGTAGGATTGAGAGCTATGGACTAGCTTTAGCTAGAGATACTGTTAGCAGTTCCACTCCTATTAGAAAGCCTTTTAGCCAATGAAAAGAAAGACATAAGCTAATGTATGTAGCTTGGAAACCCAGAGGATGAAGTGGTAAACAAAAACCCACTGGAATATTTCTAATGAAATAAAAAACCTTAAAAGTCAAATTGAGGTTTCTATAGCCTAACAAGGAAAAATAAACTACCTCAAATGCTCAGAAATTTTGCATTGGTCCTTCATTTGCTTGTGCAGTATATGTAGAGTACATGCCATAACATAAGCATGTCATTGCTTACTTCACTCATGCTGAGAATCAAATAAGCTATTTTATCAGTGGATTGCTGATCATTCTGTCACTCTTTCTACATAAGATTTCAAAAGAAGAACATGAAAGAAACCTGACTTTTCACTTCCTGTTTTAATATTCTGTAACAAATACAGATACTTCAAAAATATATAAAATAGATTGTTTTTGTGTTCCGTACGTGTTTTTTAGTTAAGCAACACTAGAAGGCTGAAACTGTAATTTGCAAGCTATTTCTGATATTTTTCTTGACAGGTTTTCCTAACAGGTCTGTACAAGACTGCATTTTTATGACAGACCTTTAAAAAGTCTCTTTAATAATTCATCTTTACTCTAACTAGAAAACTTTTCTGCCCAAGCAGACTTCAATTAATTTGATATTCTTGCTGGTATGTCACTGTCCTGGAAGGATAATCAGTTAATACATTTTTCTTCAGCTGTCCATTTTAAGGCAATTAAACAAAATAGAAGTACTTCTGCTTATAGTACCACTAAGAAAAATACTGATTTAATGCCATATGCATTGACTTATCTGCATACCTACAGAATGATTATGAAATGAAATATTTCTAAAAAGGAAAAAAAAAACAAAACAAAACAGAAACCAAAAAGGCAACCGTTTGACCTGATTGTTTGTCACGGTTGGTTATCAGAATTCCACATCATAACATCATATAGTGCTGTTGGGAGTTAAGGTGTTAATGCTCCAAGTCTGGGTACCTGTCCCAGAAGAGACATTCCCCAGAAGACTGTTTGCTGTGTTAGCATTTCTGCTCAGGGGGAACGAATATAAGGCCTTGGTAGGTCATCTGACCTCCCTTTTCTTCATCAGGCTCTCCTTCCTGCTGCTCAGATGGACTGCATATCTCACCTCAGTGTTAGGTGAAGCTTATCCACCTTTCTGACACTCTCTCTCATTATATTTGATCTATTAGCTTCAATTCTAATTATACTGTATTGTGGTGTGTTATCTTGCATTCAGATAACGTATTCAGTAAATTAGTTTGTTTCTCCTCAGATTGATGTCACTGTTTTCAATTATTTTGGGGTCCCCTATTTCCCTTTTCCGAAGGCACAGATTCTGTGAAATTTCTCTGCCCTGCAAGTCATGGAACTGGGCCGAACCAGCCCATAAACCATCAACACTGTGTAAGTAAGGGGAGTATGGTTTGAAACAGAAAATCAGTGAGGGTAAATAAAAGCATGATACAGGAAAGAAGTCATCAAAGCATATTGAAATTTTGAACTATTGCAATAAAATTCTACAATTAAAGAGAGCTCTGCACACAGAAATAGTGTTATAAGATATAATTCTATTGTTGTCACAAATTTAAATTTCTAATGTTAAGTCAATGCCTTTTTTGCTAATTAGCTAGAATAATTAGTATTTTAATAACAGGATTATACAGAATCACACTACTGCGGACCTGGAATTTGCAGAGAACAAGTAAGAAAAAGTTGGAATAATACATTTGGTAGTTTGCTGCCTTATGAATACTGATTGCAGCAGTTTCACAGGATTCTGAAGGAGCTGGCTGAGGTGGTTTCTGAGCTGCTCTCCATTGTACTTGAGAAGTCATGGCTGTCAGGTGAGGTCCCGGATGACTGGAGGAAGGGTCACGTCACTCCCATATACAAGAAATGGAACAAGGAGGACCCTGGGAACTACAGGCTGGTGAGTCTCACCTCTGTGCCTGGGAAGATCATGGAACAGATCCTCCTGGACGACATGCTTGATCACATGAGGAATGAGTGCATGATCCGAGACAGCCAGCACAGCTTCACCAGGGAAAGGTCATGCCTAACCAATCTGGTGGCCTTCTCTGATGGAGTGACGGCATTGGTGGACAACGGGAAAGTGACTGATGTCATTTACCCGGACTTGAGCAAGGCCTCTGTCATGATCCCTCACCACATCCTTATCTCCAAATTGGAGGGATGTGAATTTGATGGGTGGACCACTCAATGGATAAGGAATTGGTTGAACGGCCGCAGACAGGGAGTGGTCATCAATGTCCAGGTGGAGGCTGGTAATGAGTGGCATCCCCAGGAGTCTGTCTTGGGACCACTGGTCTTTAACATCTTCATCAATGACATCGATGACGGAATCGAGTGCATCCTCAGCAAGTTTGCTGACGACACCAAGCTGAGTGGTGGGGTTGACACAGTGGAGGAGGGGATGGGCTTGAAAGATGGGCCCAGGTGAACCTAATGAGGTTCAGCACAGCAAGGTGCAAGGATTTGCACTTGAGCCGGAGGAATCCCAGGCATTTATACAGACTGGAAGGAGCACTTGAGATCAGCCCTGCAGAGAAGAACCTGGAGGTACTGATGGATGAAAAACTTCACATGAGCCAGCAGTGTGCTCTTGCAGCTTGGAAAGCAAATAGTATCCTGGGCTTCAACAGGAGAGGGGTGGCCAGCAGGGACAGGGAGGTGATTGTCCCCCTTTGCTCTTGTGAGGCCCCATCTGCAGTACTGTGCCCAGGTCTGGAGCCTCCAGTGCAAGAAAAACATAGAGCTGTTGGAGAAGGTCCGGAGGAGAGCCACAAAGATGATCAGGGGGCTGGAGCACCTCCCCTACAAAGACAGGCTGAGGGAGCTGGGCTTGTTCAGCCTGGAGAAAAGAAGGCTGCGGGGTGACCTCATTGCAGCCTTTCAGTATCTAAAGGAAGCCTACAAACAGGAGGGGAAGAAACTTTTTTAAAGGGTAGATAACAGAAGTACAAGGGGAAATAGTTTTGAGGGAGGGAAGATTTAGATTGGATGTCAGGGGGAAAGTTCTTTACAGAGAGAGTGGTGAGGTGCTGGAACAGGCTGCCCAGAGAGGTTGTGGATGCCCCTTCCCTGGAGGTGTTCAAGGCCAGGTTGGATGGGGCCCTGGGCAACCTGGTCTAGTATTAAATGGGGAGGTTGGTGGCCCTGCCTGTGGCAGGGGGCTGTAGATTCATGATCCTTGAGGTCCCTTCCAACCCAAGCTGTTCTGTGATTCTGTGATTCAGTATTCAAGTTAATTTTTTATTTGATTGTGAAGAAGAGCAGTATGAAATGAATTGCAAATAATGGCACTAGGAAATGATGACAGGAATGGTAACCGAAACATTTACCTGTAAATAAGATTGAATTATCTCAAGAAATTGATATGGAGAAAACTCTAATACCTTGCTGTCATGCCTGTTAGATTCCAAGAGAATGGAACATACAACACTATCAGAGATTCAGTAAATCACTAAAGGAAAAATAGCCATTAAGATTGTTAAGATATGATGGTACAGATACCAGCTAGAGTAGCAATATTTTAATATGAAATATTTTGGCATGACCCTATCCCTGAAATCCATTACACTGAAACCATCACAGATGATTATCAAACAGATTTCTATGCAGCTCTTCTGAATAATTGCTCATTCAAAGAGATACAAAGGTAGAAACATAGCACTGATAGCTAATACAGTATGCTATTAACATTGTTTTACACCAGTCTGGCCAAGAATCAGATGTAAGTAGCTAACAGCTGTGATAATGACGTTACCAGAAATCTAGCTAAAAGCTCTGCTATTGTTCAGCTTAATGACCATAGCTCTGAATACTCAGTGAGGTGAAAGAAGTGATAACCACCAATTAATTATTTAGTCATAAAAGTTATTTCCTGGACAATAATATGTAATTCTCATCTAGCACTAATGACTTTCTAAAGAAAAATGTGATTGAAACATTTGATTCCCCTCATCTTCCAAAGCACAATTTGGAGGAGAAGCTGTTATGATACACTGACTACAGAAAGTGTACAAAAAAAATTTGACATGAAATAGGAAGGACATGGAAAATTTGACTATACCAAGTGAAAATGTATTTTGTATGTATTTTACTGCTTGATCTGGGATTAGAAATTCAAATATGAACATTTAAATAGCAACTATTTAAAATTTTCAGAATGAACTGAAATTCAAAAATATGTGTACTTTTAAGCTGACTGAATTTCTCAGTGAGTTCTGAAATTCAGAACTCTGGAGAATCCACAGTCTACTTGAAAAGCCTTCTTCAGTACTGGATTGCTCTGAAAAGGAATAAAATTTTTCCTTTGCCCAAACAATTTATACCCATGCTGCAGTTTATGGTTCCTGCCTCTTGCCTTTTTACAGTACACATTTGAGAAGCATTCTCTTTCGTCTGCACATCCTCCTTCTAGCTTCCAGAAGACTTAAATTATCTCACCCTAAGTGCGAACCTTCTCCAGGCCAAAGGAACCCACATTCCCCAGGCTCTCCATTGAATGTAATTTGCTCTAGACCTCTGACCACACTAGTGGCTCTTCCCTTGCTGAACTCTCTCCAGTTTGTCCTCATCCTTCTTATTCTGGGTAGGCTCAAAGCTGCATCCAGCATATTACAAATCCTGCCACATTCATTACTGCTGAGAAGAGCAAAATTGTTGTTTCCCCTGGCAGCTGACTGAGCTCCTGAAGTCTGCTACACTTTTGGAGATAGGTCTAAAATATATCCATATCTTCTGAATTTGATGATATCCCTTTCGAAACTTATGAAAACTGATTTTGCACTTCAGCTTCTGTAATCAATTTGCCCTTTAAGTACCTACAGTCCTGATTTATATATTAATTTTTATTTAAACCTGAAAATTTAAAGGTCTATAATCTATATTTCAAGCACTGATACTGCAGTTGTTGATACTTGTCAGGAGGCTTTAAAATTCTTCTGTGTAGAAGGGATTAGAGAAAGGATGTGCACAGAATGAGAGACTTGTGTTAAAAAAAGGCATTTTGGCACTTAATTTCATGGTGGTTTTTTTTGTTTGTTTTGTTTTGTTTTCCTATTTGAACACTGACTTATTGCCTAAGTTGTAAGAAATCCCACTGTGAAAGTAAACTAAAAATATTTGGATATGCCAAGGGAAAAAAGAAAGACGTTAACACAGAGCTTAATGATGCTTTCGTCTTATGTTTCTACTTGCAACAAGAAAAATATATATGTGTATTTTTTATTTTCAGAATTAAATGCTCCATCTGGCATATTTCTCATGTTTTCTCTAAGATAATGTGCTTCTGATGGAGAAAATACGGTATCCATTTCTTTAAGCTCATAGAAACATTAACTTCTTTGTATTATTGGGTACAATAATCACCCAGGAGACAAAAAAATTTAGGCCTGTTTTCAAAACAAAGTAAGGAAAAACTGACTACATTTTCAACAGATGTCATTTTTGTTGACACTGGATGTCTGACCAAACCATGTTCATGATCGTAATATATTCATTGCTGTAATAATGTGAAAAATTTGTCAGACTTTTCCAGCCTTCTAAAAAAGACTGCTCTTCCAATCTATCTAGAAAAAAGAAAGAGATGCAGCAAGACAAGCTTGATGTCATTTATTCAATTTCTTTCTTTCATTCTTGCAGTTAATAATCTGTGGGGTGATGATAATTATGGAAATGTGGAAATTCATTTTTAGATCCTGACATACATTCCAAGTTCTCCTATAACTAATTCCTAGATTGATATTATAACATCATTCCTCCTGCAAGATACATCCTCTAATTTCAATTTGATTTAAAAAGGGGAATAATGAAATTATTTACTTGCTAATATAGTAGATGTTCTGTGTTTATAGTCTGTTAGGAGTCTACCAAAAGGGGAAAATTCTGAAATTGTCAGCAATATGTTTTATAATTGGGAAGTGAGGTTTCCAATTGTTTATGCTGTACCAGGAGCATAACTTTTCAGTAACTCAATAAATGTTAATTATTTTTGGTCATTTAAAAATATTTTTGTTGCAGAAATAGACAGGGAACTAATATAATTTTTTTTTTAAGTTCAATTTTAAGTCCTTAAGGAGTTGTTAGTGGCCTCCAATTTTACTTAAGATTATTTTTGTTTATAGTTTTACTTGTCCATGCTAATGTGTACTGTAGAATGTAATACTGATGTTGAGATGCTTCCAGTGCAGCTGTTTATATGATTAAAAAAAAATAATTGTTGCTTAAAGTTGATTAAAAAAGAAGTTTACATCCTGACTTCCAATTAACATCATTGCCAGAAAATTAAAAGCCATCTGGTCTGCAAGGCCTGACTGGAACTCTTACATTTGAATTGCCTTATCATTCTGCACAAATTAATATTTCATTTCTTTCAATCTCTTCCTAGTGAAAATTAAAATAATAAGAAATAGAAAACTTGCCTTCATTTCAGAGCATTAAAGTTTTAACGTTTCCAATGAGAAATTGTAACATGTTTTGTAGTGCCCATATTCACAATTCAAGTCCTAAATGCAAATGTTGACCATGAAACTCAGTCCCATGTTTCTTTGTAGAAATGATGTGGTATTAGTTTTGTAGATTGAGTAACCTGAACATTGTAATTTGTCTTGGGGAAATTTGCAAGGAGGAAAAACACCGAAATTCATAGAATTGTTTGTTGGTTTGTTTTTCTTTTTTCATTTTTTTTTCTCTTTTTTCCCCAAATTATTTTTACTATGACAATTGCCATGTTGATTTCTTCCCAGTGGCAGCTTGTTACTTCATATAGTCCCATTTGTGATGTTTTATGTTCTGTGGGTTGTTCAACTTGTAAAAATGTGCTCTTTCAGGGCCATTGCAAGATTTTGCAAATTGAGACTTTCCCTTCTTTTTGCATTGCCAGCATAAAAACTTGTCAGCTTTGTCAGGAAGAGAAAATTAGAAAAGATTGTATTTTATGTTGCACTTATCTGTATATGCATTCATATAAAAAGTTCAAGTTCTGCTTCCTTGAAGCAGAATATTCCCGTACCATTTCTCACAGACTTGGAGACTCAAAGAAACTAGCCTGTGTCAGGTTGTTTAAACGTTCTCTAAGTGATTCTTCTCCAGTGAGAGCGGGTTCTTCTTCATTCAGCATTTGTCTGTCTGTAAGAACTTTACTCTTTGCTGTCAGTTTGTATACAACGGTGCAGACGTGCCGAAATACAAATAGATCCCACATGTCTATTTAAACATATAGCCTGATTTTTTCTCCTGTTTCTCATCTCTAACAAAGGAATGATTAAAGATCCATACAACTTGATGGAATTTTGAATTTTAAACATAATTACATTCAAGTGTGAAAATGTGATGCAACCAGGAAGTATGTAAGTGGTTTACTAAAGAAAGTAATGAAGATAGGAAAAGGTAAAGGGATGCTGAAATTAAAAATGCCTTCAAATATGAGTCAAAGCATGACTCAGAAACTAGTATATAATAGGTGTTACAAATAAAATTGCCTCTGTTAGAGTATGTAGTGTAGTAAGTCCATTGACTGTATGGAGTATTCATTGCTGTTGATGTACGTTGATCTGTGGTCTTTTTTCCAATTTTTGAAACTGAAATATTTTATAAGTTTGTATGTTTAGCTAAATAGCCATGGAAAAATGGCTGAGTATACATTCTGGACCCCCCTGTTGGAACAAAACATGATCTGCTCTGAAGCAGCAGGAAGATTGGCCCCTTTGCAACTGTTTTAGCAGAAAAGAAGCCCTAAATCTGCAGAACCAATAAAAACACTGGGATATGCAAAATCTTTCTGCTTTTCCCAATGAATAGGAATTGTTAATAGCTGTCCTTCGATTCATTGCTTTGGAGAGAAATCTTTCTTCATGGATTTTCTTAGGAAATGGAAGCATAGATTTGTTGATTTTATCAAGTGTGTTGTTCAGCTTCAGCTCATACTTATTGTCTTCGGAATAATAAGGTGAACAGTTTTAGCCTAGCTTACTTGACTTCAGGGGAATAACTCTAGGGATTAATTTGGCCCCCTGATTTCATTACTTTATCCTTCTCTGAAATTTGTGCTGTTTGAATGAATGCTTTATTGGGCCGACATAAAATTTCAGCGCTACCTTGGATGATTTATCCATTAAGATAATTTTATTTTCAATATTCACTTGGCCCTGTTCCACTGAGAATGCAGCTGCTTCATACTGTACTCAGTCCTTGCAGGATTCTGTGCCGTGTAGTAGACCTCCTTTTTATAACTGATTTGGATTTTTAAAAATTCTGGGCTACCCCTGATTGTATCAATAATCCTTAAAAAAAAAAGCTAATCTAGAATAGAGATTGGGATTCTACAAATGTTGCCTCTCCAGCTTTCGAGCCAGACAAATTAGTTTTCTGCTTAAATCATTATGAAATCTTCCTATGATAAATGCACTGAACTGTTAAGGCTTGCAAAATGCACTTTTGTAACATCAAGCCATAGGAAAAATTAAAGAATTTTGTGGGTGGAGTTGGGAACACGATCTTTGCATAGAGAGAGAGAACATATCTGCTCCCAGCACTGTAGTCTTTGTGCAACACAGTAAGCATTACACTCGCACTGTTCATCTCTGCTGTGCCTTGGATTGCCTGCGTAAATGACAATGAGCTTTCCTGCAAGCATTTTCTTTTCTTGCATTTATGCAATTGCAAAGGTATCAGAACTCAGGAATATATATACTTAGAAAATGAACTGGCAGCAATGCATAGTATTTTGGCACAGCAGCAAAAAATGAAGAATTTAGTGTGCAGAAATGTAATAATTTATTTCTGTTCACTCCGTGTAGAAGCCAAGGATCTGCACCTTACTTTGTTTTCCCACTAGCATCTGAAAATCAGTACTCGTGGAAATGTAGATGTGTGATCTCTCTGCTTTAGCATCTATTCAATGCTTTGTTGCAAATTTCTGCTGTTTCTTCTTATTGTGTGACTCAGAGCACGATAGAAATTTGAGCCAGTAGCTTTGCGTAAACTTGTCAGGGGGTGGGGACGAGTTTGTACTCATCTTGTGGCTTTCGAGCCTGACTTTGTTTGGCTGTCAGGAAGATCAATGGGCCTTCTGCTTTTGAACAGGAAGGTAAGGGTCTTGTTAGTATGAAGAAAGCAGGCAGTTCTCAACTGCAGCACTGCATGCATGCCTTACTGGTAAATTGATCTTTTATAGGTGACTTGACATGCTAGTTTTACAAGGTTTCTTTTTCTCTGAGGTGAGACATTAGGTATTTCATTACAGGTTCCTGGAAGCATTAGGTAGGTTTCTTTGCTTACATTTACTTGAAAACAGATTTTTCCTACTGCTGTTTTGGATAGATTATTAAGTTATTTAAATGTAAATCCTGCTGTATGATATATTTTAACTTCTGCCATTGCTCGTGTTAGAATGATAATCTTGGCCCTTACATTTATAATTCTACACAAAGTGAGCGGTGTTTTTCATTCCTTGTGTTTATTTTATTATTATTTGTTTTTTTTTGGGCAATGTTTTAATAAATGTAGTTCTATTTTGAATTTCAAATTTAACACATTTTAAATTCTTTACTAAATTAATAAATTAATTGAAATAGTAAGTTATTTATTTACTACGTTTAAGAGCAATTGTGCTGGACCTACTAAAACGAAATGTAATGAATCTATCACTACACCTGCTCTAACAGATCTTAATAACAAGCTGAGTTTGAGTACCAATTTATGAATGACCTTGAGAAGAACATTTTGATGAAACACACACTACAAAAGTAGCAACAAAAATTCCACAAGTTCAGATTTAATGAGAGCCATGAAAGAAGAAACATAAGGATTTGGAGTCGGTAAAATGAAAACAGGAGGTTTAATTTTTGCATATAATTTGCATGTGCATTCTTACTGCCAATGTTATGGTTTTATGATGAAAGGGCAGAGTCATAAAAATAAGTAGTTAAAATTCAGGAAGAGGAAAAGGGATATAGAAGAGGACAAAGTTAAAAAAAAAATAAATAAATGATTGCAGTTACCTTTAAGGATTGGTTGATGGAAATTACTAAAGTGTCAGTGATAAACGTATTTTGACTATTCCAGTCTTAAGACATATATAGTCCTTTTGCTAAGATACATGTTGAAAATACAGAAAGCATGTCCTTAGCTTACTGCATTTGTGTGAAGCCTGTCTGAAGCCTTACTTTTAATAATTCATTACACTTTTTTCTTAACAATGTCCTATAACTGTACAGACAGTTTGAAGTGTTCCCTCCAGGGATGTGAGGCCAGACAAAAGAGTATGGTTTTGATCAAATACTAATGACTTCTTCGTGGTTGATAAATTATTTTAAGAATTATCACACCAGTATGTAGTATGTAAATCCTTAAAAACCAAGAGCTAGGCATGGCTCTTTCACATGACCTTTCTGAATTCATTCTTTTTAAATTTGTCATCATTTCTACCTTGGTTTAAGTAATTCAGCACTTGTTTGTACCTATTGGTCATTCTTTGGATGCCTTGCAATATGTAAGAATCTCACTATCCTATGCATGAATGGAAAAGAAGAATGTAAAAAATACAGTGGCAGAAAAAAAGAATGTCACTTGTGATGAGTCCCTATGCTGTAATACAAACTTCCAATACTTGTTTTGATAAATTGAAAGCCATATGGTTACTAAACAGGCAAAATTTGAGAATTTGATTTCATTTTCCGTGGTGTAGAGACCTTGTAAAAACTAAGAGGAGGCAACATATATATAAAGCAATGAATCTGCATAGTAAAAGTAAACACTTAGTTTGAACAAAATTGCGTGGTCTGTAATAGCGTCAGAAGAGCCTACGAGATAAAAGATATGTTCTATATATTCATCAAACAAAGCACTTTTATTGTGGTTGGTTTCATCTCTGTAAATTAAAGTTTGCTCTTTTTTGGTTACAAATGTAACAAGTAATACATTGACTGAATATTCATTTGGAGAGCGTATGGGAATCTCATTTCCATACACAGAGTATTCTGTGCATACAATGTAGAGAATTGAGAGATGGATATTTTTTGTTAAATATTGTGTATCCAAATTTTAACTTCTTGAGGTGTTACAATTGTGTATACTACAGTCTTCACTGAGGTGTGTTGAAGCCGAGGATGATGTAATCTGCCAAACTTCACTGCACACCAAGGCTGTTATGTCTGGTCCGGTTTCTTATTATTTTAGTAAGGGATGAATTTCTGCATGAATTTATAGTATTTGCCAGCTTTGAGAGAAAACCCATGATAAATCACTAGGCTGACGCAATTATTCTATAAAATGCCATTAATGTTGGAATATATATTAAGCAATGCAGTTAATGTTAAGGGATGTCACAAAGAGTTACAAATTCCTCTAAGCGTATCTTCACAGCTGGAGACTCCTTAGCTAGAAGTATCTAATATTTTCCTAAGGCATTTTAATTCATCTGAGGTGATGCTTACTGTATATTTTCCTTCAGTAATTTAAAGTTACTGAAGTGCTTAACTTAGAGGGCTAATAACATAATCATCCAAGAAAAGGTATTAGGGCATTGCTGAAAAGAACTAAACATTTCCCCTCTTTTCATTGTGGTCCACACAAAGAACTGATTGCTCAGTGAAACTGGGTAAAAAATTTGTAGTCAAATATTTTGCCAAAAGCAAGGCTGCAGAAGAGTCATGCAGAGGATGTGTCAGAACATCTGCTGGAATTCTGGCACACTTGCACACTCTCCAAGACAGTGGGAAGGTAATCGAGCAAGCTAACCTAAGATTCTAACATTTCTTTATGATTCCTGTGAAGATGAAATAAAATAGGAAGTGTTCCATGGAAATTATTAGCTCTTTAAAATCTCTGTCAATTTAAACTTAGAATTAGAAATGTAGAACTTATTACAGGCTGGAATTTCTTGTGGTTACACAGTCCTACTTAAAAAAATTAAGATACCCTAAGTAAATTGGTAGTTCAGAATAGACCAATTTTCTGGTATTTTGACCATGAGTTGTCATATGAAATATTGATTGTCTCATCTCCTAAAAGATATTAAACAGCTGGGGCTATATTATGAAACGTAATGAACACAGCCAATGTGAGGAAAAAAAAATGTTAGCTTGATATTAATTGCATTACTAAGTACTAAAATTAGAAGGAACATCATTAAAAAAACCCAGCTTTCTACAAAGATCTTTCAGTAAGATTGGTCTGCTCTAGTGATAGAAAAAGGAGACTGGAAGGCACAAGATAAAATTGGCACTGTATATGCAAAAGTAAATAGGAATACTGTTTTTCATACTGCATAAACAGAATGTGCAATTCATTGTTTCAGTTACTGCTGATACTAGGAACTTCACAGCCTTCTATAACCTGGAATAATACCTGGGGTTAGAGCAATTCATCCTGAGGACACAGGTTAGAGGAAAAATTGGAAAGGATACAGAGCTACGTGTCTTTGAGTTCAAGTAATTTTTGTATTTAAACCACGTGAGATTACTATAGGGATTAAATTTTCACTGATCTGAATATTGTAGGGGCCCTTCCTGCTTCTGATACATTTTTTGCTGCTTGGATAAAAATCTAAGTGTAAAACTAACTACAAAATTAATTATAAATCTTAACTAGTATAGGAATTCCACCAAGTTATTTCTTTGGGGAATGTAGCATAGAATTCTTTTTATTCACATTTGCAATGTGTTATCTTTTGGTTTTGTTTTCCAGTTTTCCTCTATATGTAAATATGTATGAATTACAGACTCAATTGAGAATCACCAGTATAGGAGTTTACAAATATATGAGCAGTGGCTGTCAATCTCTTACAGCTACACAATGGGAAAATTATATGATGATGTCTCCATGCTTTCCAGTTAGTATTTCAATTAAGTAAGCCTCTCACATTTAAGCCTGAGAAGAACCTAAAGAAGATACCTAACCGTTGTTTGAACACATACTTGCTCTTGCAATTAAAATTTTGTTTCAACTGAAATGGTTCTTCCTGTGCTGCTGCTACGATGAAGACGAAGCTATGAGACAGCTATGGGAGTTAGGTTTCATTGAAAATTTAGAGAAGGTAACTATTTCTAATACATTTAAACCTTCAAAGCTTTTTTCTCCTGTCAGTTACACTAGTTATTAAAGACAGCAGCAACAGTTGGAGGAATAACTAATATGGTTCTAAAGCTTTTTCCTTTAAAAATTTGTTGCTGTTGGTGTTGTCAAATACATCGTAAGTGATAAAGCTACATACAGTTCGACCAGTGCAAAGGAATTGCAGGGTTTAAAAGAGATTAAAGGGATAGGAGTGAAATTGAGGACTTTGGGTTGCACAAAATTTATGCACTAAAAACAAATTTATACACTAAAGAATAGAACAAAGAATTAAATTTATACAGTAAAGAATAAATGGAGAAGAAGTTTCATGAAAAAGAACAGCTTAGTTATAGGTTCTTACTCAGAATGGGACAATGAGCATTTGTTTGAATCTTCCATTCCTAGGAAATAGTTGTTTTAACTTAAATAGCAGTAAACACTACTTGCCTTGTTTTTCCCAAGAAAATTTAAATGTAGAAATTCATCATGTTTAAACAAAAAGTGAAAATAACAAACTTGCTAAAGCATCAAAAATGATGATTTTTTTACTCTAAAAAGAAATTATTTGGAAGTGCTGTGTGCATAGGTTTTTCTGTTATATAACATATCTATATATTCTATATAGATATTGTAAAATATAGCAGATAGAGCTTTTGCCTTCTAAGGGCAACAGAAGTTTTAAAGTGAAGAGACTTCAAAAATGTCATATGTCCCATCCATCAGAAGGAAATCCAGCAGAACAAGATTTCTTTCTCCTGATTTTTATCCATTTTATAAAGGAGGGATAAGACTGAGAACTGAGAAAAACTGTCAGTCAGAAAATGGTGCTGCTACTGCCAGGACATCTAACACCATACCTAAAAAAGAGTCTGGGCAAGGTGGCAGCCAGGAGTGGACTAGTCTGGATAAAATATATACTGTTGGTGCTCTTTGAGCAACATGCTCTATTACAAATGCTGGATTACAGATATATAGGTTTACCAAATGGAGATATGGAAACAAGAAAAATTAATTTGTTTTACCACCATAAAATTCAATTTTACTCAAAATACAACTGCTTTTTGCTACAGCTATAGTTTAGCAAAGTGCATCATTATTAGAGATGGTAATATAGAATAATATTTTTAAGATGTTTTACTAATGAGACTCAGAGAACTGCTTCTGCAAGATATAACGTGGGAATGATCATTAGTGTTCAAAAGTGTAGTGTAGAAAAGCACAAAAATTGTAGAAGGATTTTGCTGATCTGAGCTCTTTTTTTTTTACTGTATAAACTGCTTTTGTTTTTAATGTATGAAGTAGAAACTGCTGGGTTTTTTTTTGTACAAAGTATAAAGTGCTATCATATATTTATCATAATATAGCTGTGCGTGAACATGACAAAATTTGCAATTTTTAGACTTTAGTATGTCTGTATGTAAGAAATTCTGTTTGATCTTTCAAATTCAAAAATAATTCCTTTTGCTTTTTAATAACAGCAATCTTTCACTGATTTTTTTATTTTATTGTAATTGAAGTAATTTCTGCATAAAATTTCCTAGAATAAGAGTTGGGTTTTTTGTTTTGTTTGTTTGTTTGTTTGTTTTTGTTTAGAAAAATAGTAGAAAATAACAGAAATTAAGCAAGCAAAAACAAAACAACAAAAAGTAGAAAAAAAAACCAATAGTGATTCTCTTTACTGAACTCTTTTTAAGTGAATAAATGGTCAGAGTTAGCTGTGGTTTGCAATATTATGACTAACTAGCAACAGGGTTTCTGTATCCTCCAGTAAAATCTGGATATAAATTTGTGTGCATTAACTTAGGAAGAACTTTTAGGAAAAGACATTTGTTACTGAACCATGTTTCTCTGGAGTTTCAAGGGAGAAAAAAAGGCTATTGCCTTCGTGCATTCATTAGCACCTTCCTGTCATAAATGAAATGTAAACTGATTACTTTTGGAGAATTAAGCTATTCGTGGATGATTGCCTGAAGCGAGTGATATGTTAGCGGTTGACTGTCTTCTTACATACAGAGATGTTGATGTTTAGTGTGTTAGAAAGGTTAATTCCACTGTAAGACGATCCTCTAAGGACAAATCTGCACTGATATTGAATTCCCTGGGAAGGAACATCTTGGGCAGACCACTCTGGTTATAAAGCTCAGGCTGGATTTTGTATTTTTCAGTTTTGAATGTCAATGTGAGTGACGCCAGCACTCGTAAGAAATATTTGGCTTTTATAAATAAATAATAACACTTTGCATTTGTGATTTCAGGTAATAACTGTCACAATTTAACCAAAGACTCTGATAAAGTACTGGTAGTTTAATTGTGGAAATTGAAAAAATAAGTCAATGGAAATAATGTAAAATACAAATTAAGATGGAAGGTTAAGCGTAAATTTCAAATAAAGAACCTCAAAATTCAGAAAGTGAATGGATGAAAATGTTTGATATCTGAAAATGTTACATTGCTTCGGAGTTCAGTATACCAGTATAATGAGCAATATGAAGAAAGAATTTGCATTAAGGAGAAATATTATAGACTTCTAAAAGGGGTATGCTGATCTACTTTAGGTTGAGGGGACTTCAGACACGAAGTACAAATAAGAATAAAAAAGAAGTGTGACATGCACATCTGTGCCTAAGAAACAGAGATGTTTGAATTTTCATGCAACCCCAAAGAATGAGATGATTCAGAAAATAACCATAGGTGATCTTTGAAAAACACAGTTGCTTTTACTATTGAATGCTAATAGATGTAGAAGCATTTTTGCAGTCTAATGAAAAATATTAAAATATTATGACCTAAAATGATGACAAATTTTATTATTTTAATATGTCAGAGGAGCAGTATTATTTGGAACGTTATTGAGCTGTGTCACTTAGTGTAATACACAGAAAATAGAATCTCTTTTCCAGTAGAAGATTCATGGGATTCTTACATATCTGTAGCTTAATAATTTCCTCACAGTATAACTCTCTTTGGAGAAATCCCTTTTTTTTTTCATCCCATGCCTTTTCCAAGCCTCAGTGACTAGGCAAGGTTCAAAGACACTGAAGAGACACTAAAAGGGAGGGGTTACCTAGCACTAGTCAAACTGGCTTGATAAAGAGCAGTATTAACCTAATGTATCATACTTGCTTCTTTTTCTTTCTTTCTTTTCCATTTTAGTCTCTAATAACTGCAGTGTACCCTGGTGCAGGTTGGGTTTAATGGTGCCTGTAGATGAGTATGCTGGTCCACTCATTCCAGCCAGTCTTTTCTGACAGTGATTAATGGTGCAGTTTTCCTGTGACCGTGCAATGTTCTTTCTCCTGCCACTGTAAACATAAGTGGCTGTATTTGTCCACCATGCTAACATCCAGTGAAGCTCTCACAATATCACTGTTTAATTCATATTTTAAAATGTTCTGGAAAAATAACTCCAATATTGCATCCTAATATGAACAAATAATTGTGTTTTTAATGCCAAACCTTGTGTGTCAGAACTACAAAGCAGTCTGTCTTTAGGACCTCTATAAGACAAGTAAATAAATAGAGTTTCCTGGCTCTCTTAGAAAATTAATTATAATAAATGAGCAGAATATCTCTTTCCTCCTTATGGAATTCTAGCTTTAAAAAAATTATCTTTTTTTTTTTTTTTTTTTTTTTTGTGGTAGAAAACAGTTGCTGAATCACCATCTCTATTGAGTTTTATTGTACTTACTGTATCTTTTTATAGAGTTTTGTAGACAAACTATCCTGATTTCCCATTACTTTGCATACATATTTGGTACTGGTTACATCTGGTTCACAGAATCACAGAATCACAGAATTGTAGGGGTTGGAAGGGACCTCCACAGATCATCGAGTCCAATCCCCCTGCCAAAGCAGGTTCCCTACACCAGGTTGCAAAAGTAGGCATCCAGGCAGGTCTTGAATATCTCCAGAGAAGGAGACTCCACCACCTGGTTATTTTACTCTGTAGCATAGCGTAGTAGTCCTGTACTGTAACTCTTCATTAATATAAAGACAGTGTTTGTGTGGTCCCACAAGGTCCCACAACACATGTTGATATTACTTCTAGCATTAGACAAGAAAACAATTTATAAAGATTTAACATTTTGTACAAAAATACAAGATCTGAATAATCTTTTACTGATGACTATACTGGATGCAGAAATACATTTTTGGTTAAAAGATGTCAAATCTATGCTCTGCTCTCCACGTGAATGTCCTACAAGGTTAAGATGCCCTTTCATTCCTCATGTTTTAAGTGAATGCTTTATATGTATCTGTTTGCAAGGCAACGTACTGAAAAGTAAAGCCTATTAAAAAACAAAAACTTTATAAACTACAAAAAGCTAATTATTGCACTAAATTGATATTAGGATATTTCAAAATTAGTACTGACAAATATAGGTAGGAAGTATAACATTCATTCTTAATAAAGCCTTTTTAGTGTCAGATTTCTGCTAAGAATAGGGAACTTGAGCATTATATTGAAATTTTTCTGTAGAAACCAGCTCAATGATCAGCAATTTTTAAAAATTCAGATGAAGTGTTAAGAATAGCTAGGAAAGGCATAAAGGGCAAAGTAATTACAAGGCAACTGGTATAAAGAAAAAGATAGTGTTTTTTTGACACAAGATATAACTGTAGAATTAAAAATTACAGAGTGCAAAAGGAAATGATGTAGAAACATTCAAAAAAAGTGGATGATTTCATGGAATTAACCATGAATTTCTACTGACAACTATTGTACAGAACAAACTGAAGGCAACCTCTGCTTAAGGAAATGTTGATTGAAAGAAGACAGAAACTGTGAAAATGAGGAGTGTGTTGCTTTTACTCCTGACCTGTTTCTACTGCAGTTTCCCTAAACATTTTGTGGATAGTAGGCTAATTGTAGTATTAAAATGGATTTGCATGGTCCATTTTTTCTTCCTACTGGTGCCATTGTAGCCCTCTATTCAAAGGGACAATTCATTCTGCCATCTGTTTTTTCAGTATTGTTTGATCTTTCTTTTAAATGATACTTTTTTTTTCTTCATTATTCTCCCATCTCTCTAAAATGTGTTTTTTCTTTAGAAGTTATGAACATTATTTTACTATTCAGCTACACACAGGGAATAAGGATTCGGGTTAATCCAGAAAACAGCCTGTGAATAACCTGAAGCATCTCAATAGTTTAAAAAAGACCTTGTTTTGACTAGTGTTTTGACTAGTGGTGGCTTACATATTATTTGTGTGAAAGGTGAAGCAGTACAATTATTTTCTTCAAGTAAAAAAAATCTCTTCTCATGTAAATCATTAAATAGATTCTAATAAAACTGACTTCCAGAAGAGAATCTATGGCTGTTCTACATGACATGTTTTTTTTTTTTTCCAGGTAGCTAAATTTCTATGTTTATGTTGGTTGTAACTGATAAATGTGGAAGTATCTTTCTGAAATGAATTTATTTTTTTTTATCCATATTTTTCCTCAGCTAGACTTTTGCAGAATGTGTTGATTTCTTGTGTAGTGACAGAAAAACATTGCAAAGATTAAATGAAAACTAGATGATCATTAAGTCATCCTATGATTCTATGATGGCAGCAATATTACTGTGTGCTTACCTTCTTTTCTTAACTGAAATTAGGAATTCCATTATCAGAGTAATGGAAACAAAGAATGCTAGTCATGCTGCTTTAATACAGTCCAGGATATGATTGGCTTTCTGGATTGCAAAAACCATCATCTTCTGCCAGGTGGGAAGGAAGACTCTTACATTTTACCACAGTTGGAAAACTAACTCCTTGTAAGTGCACTAAAATGTCTTTAAATGCTGGGTGAGCAATGTGCAAGCACAATGTATACATCTTTTGATAGTTCCATATCTATGAAGATTAAAAAAAAATAATAGAGCAGAAGACAATCTTGGGTCCTAGAGACTGAGGTTTACTGGAGAATAATCACATTGTTCAATGGCACCTCCTCAGTGTTCAGCTAAAATTGATTTGATTTTGCAAACTTGTGAATCTAGGCTATGTGTGTGTGCCTATGTGATTGTATGAGTGGCTGTACATGATTTCTGAAGTTCAAAAGTAACAGGTAAAGACTTCTCCAAAGAAGTATACACTCAGTGCTATGTCTGGACTAGGTTTTAAAAAGATGAATTTCACTTTTGAGAAACAAGTGACATGGAAGGACTTCTGTCTCATACTTTGCTGTAGATGAAGGAAAAATCTTGACATGACTTTTCTGTTAACTTCCTCTTATATGTCTCTGTCAGGAAGGTGCGTTTATTGCTAAGTAGAGCATCTATTTTAAAGCTTTCATTCATCTGTAAAGATTTAACATATATAATGCCATGCAACTTCATAACATTTTACTTAAGGAAAAGCAACAGAAATGCACTTGTCCATTTTTATGTATACTATTTTTTTTCTAATGTTCTTCATGATCTACCTGTATATGGTTAGCAGGTGAATATCTGGTAAGAATAAACAGATTTTTCTAAAAACCATCAATGTCATAGAGCCAGTATGAGTTAGATTTCATCTTCTGATTTTTTCTGCTGACTTAAAGCTTCCTACTCAAAAAAGCAGTCCACTCTACGGGCCTGGAAAATATTTCCTCTTCATTTGCTTTGAATAAATCATTCTTGTCCATCTAAATATAGAACAGAAATAAACATGAGTATTTTTTGTACCATTAGCAATTCCGCCACCTGCATCTAATTAACTTACTGTTAGTAGGAATTGTTCATTTTCTCATGTACATTAATACTTCTTAGCTGAGATACATGATCACATTTTAAACTCTGTAACTATTTCAAACTAATTAAAGAAAAATACAGCAAAACATTTATTCTGAACATGTTTTAGAGGTGTTTTTCCCTGAAAATATTTGCGTCATAGACAAAGGAAAGAACAAATCACCTGATTGTATAGAATTTCATTGTATTTAGCTATGAGTTTAAGGATGTGAATCATCAGTGTTTTCTCTTTTTCTGTAGTGCAAACAATGAATAGCAATGAATCTAGTCACCCTGAAATGCAATCTTGAAATGGTGTGTTAATAATATAGGCTCATTTATTCCTTAATAAAAATTAAATAATCCAGAATCGAGAACATTTTACTGGTTTAATACAGTTTCATTGGATCATATTTTCAAAGTATTAAAATGGTTATTGTTGAGGAATAAGTGGAGAATATGTGGGAATGTAAAGTAGAGAATTTTCTGAAAGAAGAATGGTGTGTAATTCAGATCTAAAAAAGCTATACTAATAAACAGTGCTAGTTTATTTCAATTATTGTCCAGCTTTTAGCGTGTTTATTATATTACTTACGCAGGTGTAACTAAGGTGTAGCTAAGGCATGGTGGTAGTGAAAGAGTAGCATAGCAAATCAGAGAAGAAAATCCAGATATTAATACTCTCAACTCTATGTCTATTTCACTTTGACATATGAATTTATTACTGGCATCTAAAATAGGCAGGCACTCACCCACTATCTGGTTAGATGGATTAGTTGAATACATTAATTTATTATAAATATTACCCTGTCAGCTTTTATTAACATATAAAATAATAATTATTATTCCAAGTAAAAGTATAAATCAAATTAATTTGGGAAGTTTGCATTAAAATGATTCAAATAAGATAAAGATTTTCTACAAAAGTAGGTAGAATTTATTAAAGGTGACTATTTCCTGACTGAAGCTACCCACAAAACTTTTTTGTAGATGGACTAAAAACAATAGCATTATCCATTAGCAGAAACTGTTTCCCACATGTGTAAAACCTCTAGAATGAGTTTTCATTGTGGACCCAAGCTGTTTGACAGTTATAGTGCCTGTGGGCTGCAAACAAACAAACAAAGGTGATTATTTTTACCTTTTTTTTTTAATCTACTTTCTGGAACAGCTCTACTGTTGTGTGGGCATGATGTGTATCATGACATGGTAATGCATGTCCACAATATGAAGTTATGAAGTTGTACCAACTAGTATTCTTAGTTAGAATCATAGAATCACAAGGTTGGAAACGACCTATAAGATCATCCAGTCCAACCGTCTCCTTATCACCACAGCCTCCACTGGCACTAAACCATATCATGCAGCACATTGTTCAGACGCCTCCTGAACACTGCCAGGGACGGCAACTCCACCACCTCCCTGGGCAGCCATTCCAGTGCCTGACCACTCTCTGAGAGAAATAGTTCTTCCTTATGTCTAATCTAAACCTCTGGTACAACTTTGGTACAACTTGCAGCCATTGCCCCGTGTCCTGCTCGTTGCCTGGGAGAAGAGGCCAAATCCCTCTTCACCACAACCTCCCTTCAGGAAGTTGTAGAGTGCAATGAGGTCTCCCCTGAGCCTCCTCTTCTTCAGACTGAACAATCCCAGCTCCCTCAGCCATTCCTCGTAAGACTTGTGCTCCAGACCCCTCACCAGTTTTGTTGCCCTTCTCTGCACACGCTCCAGGGCCTCAATGTCTTTCCTGTAGCGAGGGGCTCAAAACTGAACACAGTACTCGAGGTGCAGCCTCACCAGCGCTGAGTACAGGGGGATGATCACCTCCCTGCTCCTGTTGGCCACACTATTTCTAATGCAGGTCAGGATGCGGTTGGCCCTCTTGGCCACCTGGGCACACTGTGGGCTCACATTCAGCTGAGCACCAACCAGTACCCCAGGTGGCTCTTCTTCACAGTCATCCAGCCATTCATCCCCAAGCCTATAACGCTGCATGGGGTTGTTGTGGCCAAAGTGCAGGACCCGACACTTGGCCTTGTGGAACCTCATCCCATTCACCTCAGCCCAGTTGTCTAAATCCCTCTGAAGGGCCTCCCTACCCTCAGGCAGATCGACACCACTTCCCAGCTTGGTGTCATCTGCAAACTTGCTGAGGGTACACTCAATCCCCTCATCTAGGTCATCAATAAAGATATTAAACAAGATGGGCCCCATTATTGACCCCCTGGAGGACACCACAGGTCGCTAGCTGGACTTCACTCCATTCGCCACGACCCGATGGGCACGGCGCTGTAGCCAGTTCCTTACCAAAGAAATGTATACCTGCTCAGACCATGGGCAGCCAGTTTCCCCAGAAGAAGCCTGTGAGAGACCATGTAAAAGGCTTTGCTGAAGTCTAGGTAGACTACATCAACAGCCCTTCCCTCATCTACCAGATTGGTCACCCAGTCATAGAAGGAGATGAGGTCAAGCATGACCTGCCTTTCACGAACCTGTGCTGGCTGGGCCTGATCCCCTGGACACCACGCACATGCCGTGCGTGGCATCTTATCCAAGATGATTTGCTCCATAACTTTCCCTGGTACCAAGGTCAGGCTAACAGACCTATAGTTCCCTGGATCCTCCTTACGGCCCTTCTTGAAGATGGGAGTCACATCAGCAAGCCCCAGTCCTCTGGGACCTCACCAGTTAACCAAGAGCGCTGATAGATGGCCAAGAGGAGCTCAGCATTCACTCCCACCAGCTCCCTCATGCCCACTGTTGGCATGTCAAAGTTGTTTGAAATGTGGCTGTATTGTTTTGTTGTGGTTTTTTTTTTGTTTGTTTGTTTATTTGCTTTTAATGAATCTCCTTACTTGATCTTGGAAGAGAATAGATCACCTCTGAGCTGTTATTAGTCATTTGATCCATATCACAAAACTGAGCAGCAGATGGGAAAGGATGGGAGGGCGTGTCAGGTTATGGTTAGGTATGATTAAAGAACTGGCTCTACAAAACTGCTTTGTTAGAAATGCACACTTTGATACTTCTCAAAATGAGCATTTCAGAAAAAGCTAAGGTAGATGACAAATAGATAATCCTGTTATGTTTGTTAAGAGGTTTGCAGTGAAATAGCAGTAACAAAATAATCCATATGTCCATGTAAGGGTTGTTTATTTTTTGCCTCTCTCTGTTTTTATTTTTCCTGCAAGCTTATGATATGTGACTGACTTTTGTTCCTTAGATTGCAATCATTTTGTGTTGCACAGAAATCCATGCCTACTAATGAGCAATTACTGATAAGAACTAAGAAAAATACCTGCTAATTAGAAGGCTAGCAAATCATCTCATGAGCTGTAACTTAGCCAGCAAATGATTCATCATTATTAGCAGAGAGATTTAAGGAATAAGTGGAATAAGGAGGCAGATACTCTGAATGACCCAGCCTGGAGTCTGCTCTATACCAGAAGAGCTGAAGTAGGTTAATTGGTATCTAAAAGGATGTCATGTCCTAGAATTCAATTAATTGGTTACAGGGCAGGGATTAATGGAGAGTCTCTCAGACCTCTAACATAAAAAGAGAAAGGAAAAAATGTTCTGTTTGATGGATTTCATTATCAAACACCTTATAAGAACTTCCTTTCTCTTGTGTAAACTATCAGAGGTCAGAAATGTCAGCAGCAGAGCTCCTTGCTGTTTGTTTTTATTAGCAGTTATGGTATTGGACTATATTATGCAGCATGTCAGATACCTGCCTTCCCAAAGCTCAGTTGGCATTCTCAGTGGTTTTGTTCTAATGGCAGCATTAACTGCTATGATTTCACAGCAGTTTCTTAGTAGAATATTGTTTTTAATTTGCGAATGAAAAAAGAAATCTTTAGTTTCAGGTTTGGATAACATCAGTTGTCTTTCTCAGGATAATTATTTTCACAGTTCTAACCTAAGATCCTTCACCTGTTAACAAGTCTATTATCATTGATTGAAATATGATGGCAAACTTGCTGGTGAAATAGCTTTACTTTCTCATTCTTCAGACCTCAGATGCATCTGTTGCCACTCTTATGAAAATTTGCACGAGGACCGTCAGAAAATAAATAAATAAATGAAAGGTTATTCTTCAATCTTTTATTGTGCTGGAAAGAAGGACTTCAGCATGCATTGTAGTGATGTGGAAAGACAAGTGCCGTAATCCTGGGTGCTGCCCTCCTGCTTCTCCTCACCCAGAGATTTTACTGCTGGGCATGACGCATGCGCTATGCAAACACGAGAGGTTGGTTCTGTACAGCTACCCTAGCTGTGTCACCTGCCAACTTCGTATGCATCCTTTCTGGGGGCACAGCATGAGAAACAGAGGAAGCCCTGATGTTGTCTAAGCGCTGTTCAGCCAGCAACAGCTAAATTGTGACTATTTTGGTTACAATTCTCAAACATAACACCATATGTGTCGCTATGAAGGAAATTAGTTCTGTTCCAGCCTGACCCAGCACAGATGACAAAGCTAATAACAGAAATCAATTGTGCTTTTTTCTGTCTCCTTTCCCCATTCTTCCTGGGCTCAGGGAGCCCTTTTACTGACGTTGAGAAAACAAAGTTATCTGATTGAATTCAAGAACCAAACCAGAGCAAAAGATTTGGAAAGATAAAAATGAATGAGGAAGAGAAATGTTCATAGTGGAAGTTTTGAGGAAGTAGAGGAAAAATCTGAATTTAGGTCAGTAAAGCAACACGTCAAAAAAAAGATTTATTGTGGAAAGTACATGATGTTGAAGTACCCCAGAACTTTTAATTTTTTTTATTACTGTAGACGTGATCAGATACACTACTTCAGCAAGGTGTTTCTGAACTTCTCTGCCTTCTCTGGGGAGAGCAGGAGGAACAGAACACAGCCTGTATATTTTCTCAAAGTATACATAGTATACATAGATGATACTACTATGCTATCTGCAACATTTTGGATGGGTATTTCTACTATGCAAAGCTGTTATTTTCCCACATACCAAATATTTGGAGAAGCCACTGGAAAAGTGTGTTTCATAATTGGCTATAGATCTAAATAATAGACTAGCTAACAACATACTGCTTCTACTGAGGTTTTCTTTTTTCTTGCATGTCATTGCTTATTGTGGTCAGTCTAAATGTTCAGCTTATCTGAGCAATTAAGAGTTTGTCACTCCCTAGGATGAAAACGTGCTATGTTTTTCAGAAATAATATTAAATATTACTTTCTAAAATTGTCATGAAAAACACTGAGGTAGAAAGCCAAGAAGCAAAAAATTAGGCAGTCTCAGAATTGCCTATATCAGCCTTATTGGTGTCCTTATGCACCATATCCTTATACACTATGAAATTCTGTAAGATAGAATCACAGAACTGTGTAATCACCAAGGTTGGAAAAGACCTCTAAGATCATTCAATCCAACTGTCTGCCAGTCACCAATATCTCCCACTAAACCATGTCCTTCAGTAGAACATCTAAATGTTTCTTAAGCACCTTCAGGGTTAGTGACTCCACCACCATGCTGGGCAGCCCATTTCAATGCCTGACCACTCTCTTGAAGAAGTATTCCCTAATGTCCAACCTGTTTCCCCCTGTGGTGCAACTTGAGGACATTTCCTCTAGTCCTGTTGCTAGTTACATTGGAGAAGAGGCTGACTCCCACCCCCCACAACCTCCCTTCAGGTAGATACAGAGAGTGATAGGGGTCGCCCTTGATCCTCCTACACACTGAACAATTCCAGCTGCCTCAGCCACTCCCCATTAGACTTGTGCTCCAGGCCCCTCACAACTTCACTGCCCTTCTTTGGACGCACTCCATGGCCTCCATGTCTTTCTTGTAGTACAGGGCCCAAAACTGAACATAGTAGTTGAGGTGAGGCCTCACCAGGGCTGAGTACAGAACGATCACATATTCTCTTAAGCTGATTTCTGATTTGCTTCCCTTGTAGGTGAATGCTGCTTGTAGGCATCAATACGAAAAGTGTAGCAATGGCAACTATGGTCTTCCCATTTTTTTCCCGGTACTTGAAAGAGGTTAAAGAAAAGCTGTGGAAGACTTACAGTGAAATGGTGGTCTGAATATTAAGCTAGTAGATTCTCACCTTAGACAAAATTTGCTTCTGTTCTTGGTTATACGAATAAAGAACTATGTAACACCAAATAAATTGCTTAAGCAAAGCTTTTGTCTGGTTACTGTTTTTATTATTTTCTGAATTGTGATCACATCACTGTGATGTGAAGAGCAAGCTGATGTGAAATGTTCCGAAACTGGTATTTCCCAAATTGTTCAAAGCAAATGAGAGGTTGTTTTTCAACTCACTGTTTCGCTCATTCTTGACTACAGACACTGGTGTAAATTCAGGCCTGTGAAGTTCTTAGTTGTTGTGATGATAGGCAACTAAATAAAAGCAGTAAGGAAAAGTAAGGGTGTGTGCAGGGCAGCATTGGTTGGGTCATAACCCTGCTGAAAAGGACTTGAGGGCTTCAATTGATGGCAGGGTGGATATCGGCCAATCGTCACAAACAACGCAGACTACATGCTAGTTTGACTGTAGCGAGTAGATCAAGGGAAATGCTAGGAGCCCAGACAAAGGCTACAGGGATGGTGAGAGCCTGAAGCTCACAATCAGTGAGCAGTGCATGAGGGAGCTGAGTTGTTCAGTCTGCTGTGAAGGAGAAGAAAGGCCATCTAACAGCAGCCTACAGCTACTTGAAGAGTAGCTGTGAAAGACGGCAAATTTGAGCTCCACTGTGGCATACTATACAAGGATCAAGGGCCCCTGTTCAGAAGGTTCAGGTAGAACATCAGGAGAATCTTCCCTACTAGGAATGTGGTAGAGAACTGGAGAAGATTCTCCAGTGGAGTGAGTAAACATAATACTCTTTACAACTGTATTCATAAATAAGACAAAATCACTAATGCATATTTTTCTTTTGTTTACCAAGTAAAATGAGTTTGATCAGTAGTATTTCCTAATTTAGATATCTGTGTATTTGTATCTTAATAAGTGATGTATTTTTCCGTAAAGTGATTTAATTTCCCATGACTACTAGTTGAAATATATGTTAGGTAACTATTTGATTTCTTAAAATCTTGGTTTTAATATTTGGTTTGAAATTTGTCCCTTGTCCTGACAGTTTCCTTTATGCAATACATCATTACCTCTAGTTTTTGCATGATTCAAAGATTTTCAGTGAGTCCACTTTCTTGTTTCAGCAGTTGATTCTGATCATCTGTAGCTGCAGTTCGAAGATTTCAGTGGTTTTCAAAGCAGCCTCAAAATCAACAGTTTGTTAGTGATGAAGTGGATCAAATAGCCTCCTGCAATAGACTAATTTTAGCTCTGATATTAGCATTTTTGTTTCTTGCAGAGCTATAATTAATTTCATTATTATTTTTTAATTCATTCAACTGTCTTGAATATCCACTGTGTACACACTGAAAATACAAGCCTGAAGTTAAACTTTTCCCTGGATGACTACAACACATTAATTCTTGTAGGCTTTTTTACAGTGATTAATTTTTCAGTGGATTTGCTTCAGTGTACATTTGATAATGCGTACAATTTTATAATCTTTGTTTTCTTAAACTACATTACAACTAGATTAAGAAAAATAGCTAAATTATAAATTTAGATTTTATGATTAAAAATTTAATCAGAAATAGTTTGCTCATAGCAACTGCTCAAGCTCTGAGTATAAATAGAGGTTATGAATATTACTCATCATGAAAGGGGGCTCATTAACATATTTCCCTACGTGCGCAGAGTAGATATGTTGCCCTGCAAACTTTCCTTGAAGGTATGCATCAGTCCTCACGAGACAGCTGAGACTGAAGACCACATCTGTGCTACAAGTGGATGTGTGATTTCATTGTGAGCAATCTGTCATAGTACACCATATCAACTATGCCATACATTTGAATGTTAGTTGGCAGAGGCAAATTCTCTGTGTACTAGTGTACTAGGACTTAGACATACCTGACCTAGATGGAATAGCATGTTGCTGTAATTCTATTGCTCATTCTTAATATAGATGGTATAGAAAATATTTAGATTTACTTATAAGTTGAGTTTAGTCACAGGAATATCATCAAAGCCGTAGTTGCAGACAGTAGTAGTATCTGTGCTGCGAAATTTATCAAGAGGTGGTGAGAAACTGAGTAAGATATGGAGGCTTTTGAAGATATTAGTGCTCTCAGAAAAATAATTATTTGCAAATTTTCTTTTAAAATTGTGAGGTTTGTTTAAAATTCTGAAAATGTTATGATGAAATTTCCTCCCTTTTAAGTACATTGAAGACTTCTTTCCCACATTAAGCATCATTATTCCATGACCCAGAAAATACTACCAATATTTTATATTATTATTTTAAAAAGAATGGTTACTTATGTTTAACCTTACCATTTTGCGATAGCCACACCTTCAGAAGATCCACTTATTCATTATTTCCAAGCACTACACTGGTTGTTTTAACTACTGATCACTTCATATTAACATGATACTATTGTGTGTCAGGAAGAAAGGTGGGAGTTGGAAAATCTGCAGTAATCTTTTAAATACAGTTTAATAAGAAATTTAAGGTGAGTTTTCTCTTGTTTTCAGTCTAGAGGTGTATAGCTGCATTCTCTAACTACTTTTCTTTTATTATTGCTATTTGGATTCTCACTTCTTCCAAAAGATAAACAATTTTCAGGGAAGCAAAAACGCATTGCAGGATAGAAGCTCATCTAAAGTAGACATTTGTTCCCAATGCGTATTTTAGGTAGTGGTGTTTTTATCTTCTCATAGAATAGCTTTCTCATTGCTTTTAAAGCAGCAGATTACTTCAACTCTATAAACTTTTTACTGCATTTTTTCACTTTTTGCATTTCCTGAATAATGGCAGTAATGTATAGCCAGTATTTATAACAAATTTATGGAAAGGGATTATAGGGGTAGTTAAATTGACGTTATGGTGTTCTCATATGTGATATGGTTTGGTTTTTTTTTGTTTTTCTCCCTGATTGTAGATTTCAGAAGAAGTACTCCATCACTGTAGTGAGGAGGAAGAGTCTTTCCAAGCAATGGAGCCCTATCTCGTGCGGAGATTATCATCCCGTAACATCCAGCTTCCCCCTTTGGCTTTCAGGCAGCTAGAACAAGCTGACTGGGATAAAAAGAATGACACTGAGACCATGCCACGGCCCACAACTCTTCCACTGAGGATTCCTCCTGTGATTGCCATTACATCAGCAGAGTCCAGCAGGTGAGATCCAGCAAGTTCTTTCTGATTTGTAATTTTCTGTGATAGCTACAGGACAGCAGATCCTCCTTCTAGGACAGAAGTTTATTTATTTTCTAAATCCCCTTAATAAATATATGGAAGTCATTTTGTAGAGTTTAGCAGAGTTGGTGAAAAATGAGAGTAAAATGTTCATACATGAATTTGTGGATGAAAATTAATAACTCAGTTTGTAAACCTTTTGGTCATGTCCAAATGCAAGTACTGGGAAATATTTTATCTGAACTTGATTGATAACTTCAAAGTAAAAAAAAAAAAAATCTCAATTACAGAGACCTGAATAACCCCCATGGAGTATTATAACAGAGGCAGAAGATTTTCTGTACTCAGAAAATATTTTGCACAGTTCCAAAATCACTTGCAAGGAACCATGAGTAGATTGTGCCTCCATCTCAATGTTTAGGATATTTATAGTATCAATTGTTCTGCATATTTGTTTGTAACTACTGTTATGGCTTCTTCATATTACATTCATGAGTTTTTACATCAAGCATGTTTTCTAATGTAACCTTTTCTGTTCTTCATTCCTTTTCATACTATTTTATTGAGTTGTTTTCCAAAATGTGAGTTGTCTGGAATGCAGTACTATGCTCTTAATTGTGAAGGCAATGCAGCCACTTGGTAACATAAGGAAGCATGAAGAAAAGGAAGGATGGACATATGGAGAACTGAAATGCAGAATTTAGGAACCTACAGCTGTGTAAAGAATGTAAGATTTGTACTGTGTGAGCAAAAGCTGTAAACATTCATTAGGATGCTATGGCAAAAAGAAAAAAAATCTATCTACGTAACATTGCCTCCTAGATCTCATTCCCACGTGTATTAATTTCTGGAACACGCGAGACTACATCTGAAAGCATGCTTGGTGAAACATTCACTACATCTTTGAGAAATGCAATGCCATTTGGCAAGGGTTTAAAAATAGATTGGTGTCTTGATTTTTTTTTTCTGTCCATAGAGGCTGGAAACAAGATTGGGCTGAAATCTTAAAGGAAAATAAGTGAAGGGACAATTATGACAGTTCACATTGCTGGCCTTTCTGAATTTCAGGAAATTCAGCTTTTTGAAAATTAAATTGTATTTGGGACACGTTGTGTAAACCATATAATGTCCAAGAGGTACTTCGTGTTTTGGAGAGAATATACTCAAAATACTGACCAAAAAAAACCCCAAACTATATGATAGATAAGTCAGGTAGCAGAGTGAAAAGTAAATATTCTGTCCTATGAAAAAGTCTAAGTGATTTTTGACTTTTGGAGATCACTGTTGTTTTCCAAGCTGCATTCAAATATGCAACAACAAGACAGTTTCATGGGTATTCATATAAATAATAAACCCCAAACGGTCTGGTTATTATGAATAGCTATCTGCTATACTCAGAGATTGATGTTCTCGGAAAGGCTTCTCTGCATCTAAGAATCTGTTGCGGACATTAGAGACGTTATATATAACTTTGTATTCTGCCTAAGGCTTTCATTTCTATGGTTGATAGAATTTGTTTTGAAACTGGACGAAGAAAGATTTATCTATAGAAAACTTTATTTCAGGGAGTAACTGAGAAACAGCAGATCTACAGATTGTTAAATGAAGCTGCAAGGCTGTTTAAACAAACAAACAAAGCAAAACTGAACACAACAACAAAAGCAATTATAATTTTGATGCTTCTTGGTAATATAAAATCGGTAGCTCTTACAATTCTTTCTTAGCTAAAGAGCAATTATGTTGCTACAGGAAGAATATTATTCAGGAAATTGAATTTCTCTAGATGTTTAATGCCATTTTTCAATGGTTAGCTCTCTCAAGCAGCTATGCGTTTCTCATTTACGTGATCGTAATGCAAACCCAACAGCAGGAAAAATCCATCCTCTTATCAAGGCTTTTTGTCTGCATGAATGTATACAAATCTATTCTCTATTTTCGATGGGTTGGAGGAGGTGGAAGAGCAGTTGAGTCATTGAGCTGATTTTAAGAAGGATGTAATCACTAAAGACAACCTAAATTACAAATATATATTTTTGGAGGAAGACACTAAAAAAATCCCATAGATGGCACTACAAATTGTCTTGTACTTCAATTTAAGTACCTGGAGTGCACAGAACTCAAAACAGTCACAGTAGATTTGGTTTTAAGAATACAATGTGTATTCTGTTCCTGCACACACATACACACATTCCGACTTTTTTTAATTTCTTTTTATTTTCATGAAGCCTCAGGATTGTTTCTGTTTTTTCATTAGCTTTATATAGGGATGAATTACACAGATTTAGCTGAGGCTGCTCAGTTAAGAAACAAAGGAGAATAAATGAAAAACTAGACAGGAAATATTCAGAAATATTTTTCTAATCTTTCACTCTTGTAAGTGCTTACTTAATGAGACGCTTCACACTAGTCATCCCTGTCACCCTTCTATTTTTTTCCTATGCTTAGGTTGCTGTTGGGCTTCATTCTGATTTTTTCATCCAGGTTTAACTGGCAGGATAACAAAGATCATCATTAAGATGAAGGTTTCATGTCTTGTACTGAAGTTTCACATATAATATTACCAATAGGAGCAAAAAACCAACTGCTTATAAATCGATAAGTCTGCTGCTGGTAGCAACAGTTAAATTTGTGAAATATAACAGTTGCCAGACCTTGCGCTGAGAAGTTTAAAAAAACAGGCGGGCAATTGCTTTTGATATTTCAGTTCTTCTCCTTTTTTTTTTTTTTTTTTTTTTTTTTCCTTTAAAGTAGCATAGCTTATATACATAACTTTATATGTGATATCCTGTTGCAAAGTAGAATAGCAGTATTTTGCTTGTACATGTGATTACAAACTTTAAATTTTTCCCGTTTTCCTCAGATAACCACAATTAATTTTTACCACTATTTTTCATAAAGGTAACAGATAACTATGTTGTTTAAGAATGAATGCACATATAAGAACAAATTGACAGTGGAAGATTTTTGGTCTTGCCAAGGCAGATAATATTAAAATGGTGGAGGACTGTTACCTGAAACTCATACATTTGAGAAAATTTAAATAATTTGGTTGTACCTCCTTTATAATAAACATTTCAAAGAGTTTGCTTTCCTCTATATTTGTTTTGCCCAGTAGTCACAACTCCTGATTTGATTCAGTAGTATCCTAACATAAATATTTGCTTGAGTAAATGTGATATGATAAATTTTATTTATATTTTCAGATACTTAGATGTGATTTGGAAGGCCAATTGGTTCAATCAGTATTTAATAATGGTACTAGTTTGGTACTGAGGGACTTTTATTGTACCCTCTGAAGTGAAATAAACACAATTTTGCTTAAGTATAAATACAGAGAGTGGTCTGCAAGTTGCAGCATGAGCTGATTCCTTACATGCACTTACCCTAGCATCAGTCATGTGGGCATAGGAATCATGTGGTTTTGGATTCATCCCCCAGAGCCTAGAAGCCTCTGGGCACTCAGACTACACTGCAACAGGACAATGCTATGGCATTTCTTGTCAAGAAACTTCACTCTCTTGTGGAATCTGCCTTTCACTCTTGATTCCAGGTAGTCTGCCACTTTTGATTCTTGCTCTACATGGCAGATCATTCTTTGGTCATGAATCCCTATTGCTGACCAGTTGCAATGTGAATTTTGTCATCACCATTTGCCAAGCTTCATGAAATTTAATGACAGATTCTTCAGTCATCTTTCTGATGGAAACTCTGTATTATGTAACTCAAAAGAAGAGATGGATAGAAAAAGATAGGATGGGATAGAGATACTCCTATCTGAATCTGCTCCTGTTAGACTCTGAAATGCAACGACACACACACATATCCCACTGTGAACAGTGCCTTTGAAACACAAATTACTGCTGAAGTAATGAGGTATTTTAAAGTTGTACTTTAAAGTCAATGTTGTAATTCTTCTGTCCTCTTAAGACATACAACTATCATAGTATGATGGGAAATGTCAAGCAATATGACATCAGTTGAATTTAAACTCAAGAGATAAAAGATTATACAATGTATTTTAAAACTTCACTTATGGCTATCTGAACACCAGAAGTTATTTTGGAGAAAAGAAGTGGTTAGGAAGACTTTAGCAAGGCGAGCATTAGCCTCTTTTCTCAGGTTACAAGGGATAGGATGTAACTAGTAGGCCTCAGGATGCTTCAAGAGAAGTCTAGATTCTATATCAGGAAGGGAAAGGCTGGTTAGGCATTGCAACAGGCTGCATAGTTAAGTGGTAGAGTTGCCATCTCTGGTGACATTGGAGACCTGTGGCTGTCATGCTTAGTGACACAGTTTAGTGGTGGACTTGGTAGTGTTAGCTGTATGGTCACACTTGATGATCTTAAGTATCTTTTCCATCCTACATGCTTCTATGCTTCTGTGATTTCCCTGTTCTTTGCTAAAGCACAATTTATGAGAGATTACTGTTACTACACAACATCAGGTTTGTTTTAAATTGCTTTCTTATTGCTTATATACACCTGAAAGTATATTAGTATACCTATGGAACTCTTGGGAGCTACAAGAATGACTTACACAATGGTTAATTTCTGAAGTTTTTTTTTTTTGCAGTGCTCTTTCTCTTCTAGTATATTAATTGTTCATTGTAGGGACAGATCCACGGATTAGACAGACACTGCAATGCTTAAAATCTCTGTTTTCTAATCCATGAAAGAAGAAATTAAAGTTCTCTACATTTAAAGATCAGAACAAAATGTGATATAAAACTATGGATTTTTTCTTCCTGTCCTCTAGAGATGCACTTGTAATTTTTTTGTAATTATTGCAGACTTTGAATCAAAAATTAAACTATTAATATCTAGTTTTGAGAAGAAATACTACAAAAAATGTTATTAGCATCATCAATGTAAGTTTGATACAGTAGCCATGCAGACTAATGGTTCTAATTTCAAACAAAATGTGTCTTAAAGCCTTTCATTTGCTTGCATTGTCTTTACCCCATCAAAGCAATAACTCAAAGATTACATTTTGTCTTCTGTATTTGATTTTTAAGAAAAAGGCGAAACCACTGAAATGTGGGACTATTAAGCCATAATTTTGCAGTTATTCACCTAATCAAGTATTCTTAAAATAACAACAACAAAAAAACAGCTCGGTTGTTTTTTAAGGGAACTGAGTGTTAAAGTTTGGTGATGAGAATGGAGAGACTGGACCTTATCAGAGTAACATGGAATAAAAATGCAAGCTGGAGAAAAGCTGCTCTTTGGAATTATTTATTTTTAACTCGGTAGGGTACTGTATGTAGTGAAAATGAGTGAAAGCTATGGTTTGCATAGCATTAAAATAATAATAACAAAAAATTGCCATTTTATTTTCTTTTTGAGCTCAGAATGATGATCTCTGGGCTGTCACGGTGTAACTCTACATTGGCAACTTCTTATAGGTCTGTGCTGTTTATTATGTGACTCACCTTCCAGTTAAGAATAATGAACAACAGCGCAATAATTCTTAACAGTTTTGTTGCACATCTTTATTTTAGAACCATTTTAAGCATGACCTAATCACAGAATCACAGAATTGTAGGGGTTGGAAGGGACCTCCAGTGATCAACGAGTCCAACCCCCCTGCCAAAGCAGGTTCCCTACAGCAGGTCGCACAGGTAGGCATCCAGGCAGGTCTTGAACATCTCCAAAGAAGGAGACTCCACGACCCCCCTGGGCAGCCTGTTCCAGTGCTCTGTCACCTCACTGTAAAGAAGATTTTATGCACATTTGTGTGGAACTTCCTATGCTGCAGTTTCCAAACGTTTCCCCTTGTCCTGTCTCCACTCACCACTGAAAAGAGACTGGCCTCACCACTATGGCCCCCACACCTTAGATATAGACCTGGATCAGGTTCCCTCTCAGTCTTCTTTTCTCAAGGCTGAACAGACCCAGTTCACTCAGCCTTTCTTCATAGGAGAGATGCTCCAGGCCCCTCACCATCTTTGTGGCCCTCCGCTGGATTCTTTTCAAGAGATCCCTGTCTTTTTTGTACTGGGGAGCCCAGAACTGGACGCAGTACTCCAGATGAGGCCTTACCAGGGCAGAGTAGAGGGGGAGGATCACCTCCCTCGACCTGCTGGCCACGCTCTTTTTAATGCACCCCAGGATGCCATTGGCCTTTTTGGCCACGAATTAGTAAGCAAGTAATGCTATCTTTGTTGTATAGGAGAACTTGCACATGAAGGGGTGGTGCAACTGGCCAAGACCACAGGGAAAACAGATAGCAAAGTTTTGAACAGAAATTCGGGAGCTTTTGTCTCCTTATTTATTTAGACTCTATGCTATCTGCCACAGTGCTGCATGCAAATGGACCTAGGGAAAATAAATAAATAAAAAAGGATCAACGTTTAACAATAAACCTAGTAGTGAAGAAGAATTTTACCAACCAGATCTGAGAATTTGCATATTTTTAAAATGCCTAGCTGCTGTTATGCATCTGGACTCACATTAAGTCTGAGTTTGTATCACACTGACTTACTTTCATGGAACTCTGACTTACTAGTTGCTGTATCTATGTAATATATATTACCAGTCAAAAGAAGTAATTGTTCGTCATTGGTGTGATCTTACTTGGAGTACTGTTGCACAGTTTTAGGCTTTGAAATACAAGATGGATATAAAAATATTAGATTGTGTCCAAAGGAGGCAACAAAGATAGTGACAGAACTAGAAAGCATGACATCTGAAAAATGGCAGAGGTTACTTCATTTGTTCTGCTTACAAAAGAGGAGACTGAAGGATGATCATACTGTTGTCTATAAATTCCTCATGTGGGGTAATGGCGAGAAAGGTGCTAATCTCTCCATTGACCAGTGATAATGTGCAAGAGAATGGCTTAAAGCTGCATAAGGAAAGTCCAGATTGGATATTACATGAAAGTTCTTCACAGAGAGAGTGGTTAGAAACTGGAGCAGGGCTCAGATCTGCTGATGTTCAAGAATCACTTGAGCAGCATGCTCAGGTTTAACTTTTAGGTTGTCCCATGTGAAGTCAGACATTGAACTTGATCCTTCCAGCTTAGGATATACTATGAATCAATTAAAAAATATAACACATATATAATCATCTTTGACTGCAAATTTATATAATTATCACATCAACTAGGAGATTAACTTTTAAAAGAGTAAGTTTACAGCAGATAAAAGTCTGAGCTGGGGTTATTTTTTGCCTTTGCTGAACTTTGCATGGTTCCTCTCACCATTCTTCTGGCTTGCCAAGGTCCTGTGAATAGCAGCCCTCCAGAATAACAAGTCCTCATACTATTCTGGTGTCTTCTGCAAACTTGTTGAAGGTTCATGACATCTTACTGTACAAATCACATTGCTAATTAATCAGTCATGGCTCCAGTACTCACTTCTAGAGATACCTGTTCTTACCTAGCTGCTATTTATATTTGGAACAACTGCCCAGTATCATTTGAATCCGATGGTCTGAGTAGTTTGTTTGCCTTTTGGTCTCATTTATCAAGTCTGTATTTTCCAGCTGGGCTACAAGGTTTCAGTAAAAGTTTGTCAAAAACTTATCTGCTGCTTCTGTCTGTCACAGAACCAGGAATTTTGTCATGAAAGGAAATCAAATCTATTACACATGATTTTCCCTAGGTAAATTTATGCTGACTGTTGCCAGTCTCTCCTTGTCCTTTAAATGCTTGGAAATGACTTCCTAGAGCACTGGCATGACATTATTCTCAGGACTGAGCTAAGATTGTAGCTCCCCAGGTCCTCTTCTCTCTTTTAAAGATGGTCTTATCATAAGACCTTCTCAGATAACTAGGGACCTCTACTGATCACAATTTTTCTAAGACAATAAAGAGAACATGGCCTCACAAGGACAAAGATCAGCTTCCTCATCAAGATTGGGTGCCTCCCGCATGGTCTCATCCAGTTTACCTAAGGAGGACTTTAATGTTTCCCTACATTGTGTAGTACTCTCTGCTTCCTCAAACATCTCTTCTAGAGATGATGACCTGAGAAACCGGATAACAGACCAGTAAAAGTAAGGCAAAGAAGAGTTTGAATACATCATTCTATTCCATGTCATTCACTTCTTGATTACTTGTTCCACTCAGCAGTAGGCCTACATTTTCTTTTGTTTTCTGTTTTTGCTTTTCTTGCTCTTTTTTACTCCTTCATCTCTGTTACCAAATTCATCTTGAGCTGAACTGGATACTAATTGTATTCTCAGAAAGCCATTTCCCTCCTTGGAAGTTTGGTTCTACTTGCACCTTCTATACTTCCCCTTTTTGTATGTTTGCTCAATCTGAAGTTCCCTGTTCAGGCAAGTTGGTATCCTGCAGTTGTTTTTGAATACTTAATTGCAGTGTATCCAGAACACTACAGGAGAATGAGTCATTGGCTTGTAGAAGGAGCTGATTATGTAGGATTTTTATGATAAAATACTGTTTTAATTTTCAATTATTATTACACTCATAATAGATTTTATAATGTGTCTAGGCACTTCTCTGTTTTTGCATTCATATAATTTAGTGCTATTGTATGTTAAAGATAGTGAGACTGTCTTTTTTTGTAGTTGATTTGATTGTTAGTATAGAGACTAGTCATTTGCTAAGTGATCTCTTTAAATAATTTCTCCTGATGATTCTTGCTTGACTGATGTCTTAATTCACATGTTGCTTGCATATCTGCCTGTATTATTATTGGTGTCAAGGTCCACAGTTGCAATGGCTCATGCTGCAGGGAAAGCTCAAAAAGAAAAAGTTGCTTCTAATTATAATTGGTCAAAATTGCAGTGAGTTAGGGGAAGTCAGGGAACTTACTAAGATCAGCTTTACTTTCTGTATTGCAATTGTTAATAGTTTTAAAGAGATTTTTACTGTTCAGCAATTGTCTCTTTTTGAGCAATTAGCTATCAAAATAGTTAAGTTACTGATATATTTGTTTGGGCAGTTAGTCAAACTCAAGGCCACAATTTCTTGGTTCAGTATTAGAAGTGCAATATAAAAAGAAGTCCTTAACAAAATAGTATCTTAATGTCTACTTTTTCATAATGTCATAGTAATGTCAACTTAGAGGTAGCAAAATAAATTAAGAAATCTTATCCTGTTAGAGAGACACACAGAATTTTCCTTACAAGGATTTTTTTTTTTTTTTTTTCCCACTTTGGATATTGTCTTTTCATATTATATTCAATATTAGAGATATCTTGGAGGTGTCTAATTATCCATTACAGCAATGTAAAAATAGAAACAAGAAATATACTGGATTGTCACAGGCACGCAAAGATGAGAATCATTTCCAGAACATGATCCAGCCGGCAATTATAGGTGAATCTCTCCTTTAGGAAAATTCCATCCATTTTGTCTTGGCCTGATGGAGAACAGTCAAAGGAAAGCACAGAGACTAGCAGCAAAAAGCCATCTCTTGTGGTTGTATGCAGAATGTTGCCTGGCATCTGAGCAGTTAATGCATTCCCAGGAGAAAGATTCAAACTAGAAGCATAGCAATTCTGAACATTTTCATCACCCAATCTTTCTACAGTTCTGTGAGCACAGTCGTTGTATCACCTCTACTAAAGCCAATTACAGGTGATATGTTTCTCACAGCTTCCTCCTCTAAATCAGTGGATATGGCAAGGTGGTGCCCAAAGAAAGGATGTGGGCTGTAGCATAAGTCAAGTTGCTGTAGTCATACTCCTTGCCTCTCTTGATTTAATAATCTTGTGCGGAGACAAAGTTTTTATGACGTAACCTAAAAATTGTTACACATGATTCACTGGCTGCTACTCTATAGTCTTAATGTATTTATGTAACTTGAAACATACCTGACTAAGAAAATCATCTGGGAATAAAATTAATAAAATTGTTGAATAACATTTACTTGGAAAGGTCTGCCTTAGCAAGCTTATCAGCTCTGCATGCCCCGCTATTCCTGTTTGTGAGGCACCTGCTTGTGGGTAGTGTGGTCTGCAGAAAGTTGTCTGGAAAGACTCTTTATCTAGCTAAGTATGGTTATTCTTTGGTAAAATAGATTGAAAGAGTTTCTCTTTTCTAGATCGTTTATCTGTTCAAAATGTGTATTCTTTCTCTTCCATTATGCAGAATTTTCATCTGAGTTCAGACCATCAGTAACCATAACTTTAATAATGATACACTTGCACGTTAGCATATGCACAGTAAGACCTTGCCACACCTCCTATTGTATGCAATAAATTTTCTTAAAATGTCAGAAAATTCAATTAGAAATGTATGTAAGATATTGCTAGGTAGGAATGCCACAACATCAGAAGTACATAGTTCTTCATTTGATGATGTATTTACATGAACAGATTTTTTTTCGTTTATTGTTTTGTTTATTCATGTTGTTACACAGAAGCAATCTGCAATAAATTTTACACAACCTAGATGTAATGTTGATTACTTCTGACATAAAGCATATCTTAAAAATCACAGATAAGAAATTTGTTTTTAATATTAAGGAATTTGATCTTTCACCCACCACCCCGCATATTTTCCTGTTACAGATGCAGGTAAATTGTGTGAGCCCAAGTTTATATTTAGTAATATGTCTTTTGAACATATTTCCAGTAACAACTCATATTAATAGCAAATGGTGGAGTTAAATGCAGATTCCAAATCTCACTCTGGAATTTGAATACTTCACACTTTTAATGACTGCTTTTTAAATTCTGTACAATATCACATCCAAGTTGCATAGAATATTTTAGATCATGCTGATGAGGCCTTTTCTTTGTGAGACTACACTCTGTTGGAATAGTGCAAACATTTTATAATGCAAAATTTTTATCAAAATATTATTTAATTAAACAATAACTATTATAATTGAAACTTTAAAGGAAAAGAAAACATTCTTACAGATGGAAGTTATTTTTTCTCTTTGGTGTGGAAAATTATTATTTTTTTTAAATACTATAGTCTCAAATAGAAAGTTTGGAATTTATTGAAATAATGCTTTCTTTCATATTAAAAAATTTTAAAGAGAAAAAATCAGAGAGCAGACAGTTAACAATATTCCACATTGGAACACATAGAAGAAATGTGATTTTCGGGAAACAACTAAAAGTTAATTTCTTCATAGTCCTAGTCAAGATGATCTTTGAAATCATCAAGCATAGAAAGTGATTTCCACATACGTAATTTACATCAACTGTATGCTCTGAGAGAAGTTTGTTAAATATATTCACGTATCTACTGACTTTGTTTCTACTTTGAGGCAACAAAAGCATTCTTTATTCTTTTACACAGCCTAGTTACGGTTTTCCCTTTCATTTTAAATGAAGTCTAGATGGTAGTTCTCTGAAAAGTAAACAGATCAGAGCCTCTTAATATTTAAATATATTAAATTTCTACTTAGAATGGTTTTCTTTAAAAGAAATAATATACATAAAATAGAAATAATAGGAAAGAACTTTAAAGTTAGCTTGCAGAATTATATAGGCAGATTAATTTTTATTTCTTGTTACAGCAAAGAAAACAGAACAGCAAGCAATGAAAGACTGTAATTCTGTCTCTTTTCCAAAATTGAACCAGTTTTCTGAGGCGTTTTCTGAGGTCTATTGCTTGAACTTCTGAGTATAAAATAAAATGCGAGCCTTATCAGAGGATCTAGTCTATGTGGTAGACCAAGATCTGGTTTACTGCTATCACTTTCAACAAAATAAGTTTCTGTGCAATCTTGTGTAATGGCTATGTAATGGTCTCATTCTGTTCTTTTTTGTCACTTCTCTTCTAAACTATAATTTTCTTTAATTCAAAGTAATTCTCATCTCTTTTCTGGTATAGGTGACAGGGTGATTAAATGCAACAGTTTCATGATGAGCACTGTCTGAATAGGTGGCATTAGAATCTCAAAGACTCTACAATAAAATGTTTCATTATGGTACTCTGTGGCCTTATCAGGTCTAATGTGCTAGACATGTCTGAATATCTCTAGCAGGAAGAGACAGAAAATAAATGTTTATTGGTGACTTTTATAGTTAAATATGATGTGAAATTCATTGCACATACAGAAATGGATACTTTTTCAATGGAGGCAAGTCAGTACTGTGGACTTTTAGTTCTTTTTCCCTAGTTTTGTGTTTGAGCAATAGGATTTTTATGACTGTCTGGAAAGTTTGAAGAGGTTGTATCTTTCTCTGACTGCAATCTTCCTGCAAAATTTCCTTCCTCAGTTTCCTTCTCTTACTCTATCCTAGCTCATATTCCTTCTGCTCCAGATGGTCATATCTTCCTAATGCTTACAGGTATTTATTATAATCTCTGACACTGTCCAAAACATCTATCAGTCATCCATATTCTGCTTTTCTTGGTCTCTCACTGAGTCAGATTTACCTTTCATGCTCCTTATCATTTTTTTCAACTGTTCCTTGTCTTCATTGAAAGATCTAAATTCAGTGTGCCTTGAGTTTAGCACGTCTGGACATTCTGATGGAGAAGGCTGAGTAGAAAAATGTATCAAGGATGTATGTGATATTCAGTACTGTGGTTTTTTATTTTATTACAGAGCCATTTTATTACAATGAAATTACAGAAACTTCTGTACAATTTTGAAAAAAAAATTATAAACTAAATACTTAAATACGGATGTGAAAAGCACATCTTCTTCATATGTGCAGAGAGAACTACAGTAAGATATTTCAATAAGCAGTTGTAAAACTTGACATCACCTTAGTAATTTTCCTCAGTCAAAGGTTTAAATTGATTTTACAATTGAAAATGTAAAATGTGTGAAAGAATCCTTAGCCCTAAATATTTTTGTGAGATACTTTACTTACTATGCATGCATGAGTCGGTAGCAATTACTCTTCATCAAATTCAAATGTATAATTGTGCTTTCTGGTTCACAGATTAATTAGTACAGATTTGGACAATGACTATACTTTTGTCATATTTTTGTTTGATGGTAAAATTTCTTGATATAGAATATGCTTGCAAAGCCTGATTGTTCTGCAAATAGTAACGGTGGCAAAACCCTGTTTAATTAAATGGGGGCAGATGCGGCCTACACAAAAGTACTAAAAGCTGTGTGGGAGATTAATGTAAAGTCATCAGCAGTCTGGATTTCCTCTGGAGACGACTCTGTAAATTTAGCCTTAATTGAATACGGAGGGAAAACATCTTAAAAGTTTCTCTTTTAAGTTTAAATGACAATTTTAGCTTAAAGTAAACAATGATTTAGAAACTTTTAGAATTTCAGTATTTTAATTGTCATAAAAGAGGAAATTACCAAAACTGAATGAAGTATAGAAAAACAAACAAACAAACAAACAAACAAGCAAAAACCCACAACTTACTAATAGGGTAAAAATATAAAATAACAAAGGTTGATTTCTCTGACAGTTGAAAAATCTCTAGGCTCTTCATTAAAATGCCTATGATGCTTGTCATTTATTTCATGGATAAACTATAGCCTAGTTACTTTGTAGAAGTTTTTAAAAAGAGTTAAAGTATGAGTTTAACTTAATAACTAAAAATGTGTGCCAAAAAGCACATGAATGTACTTGAGACAGAGCTTTCAACAATGAATAATACTGCATATGTACTAGAAGCTTCTGATGGCCTTGTCTCTCTGTAGTTTTCCTCTTGCCAAATGCTCCAGTGAGTAGTGCAACTGTGATTCTTGCACTTTTTAGGATCTCTGTTGCAGACCTGAATACAACCCAAGCATCCTGAATTCCAATTCAAATAAGTAGCATTTCAATTACAGGCTGTGCTGGAGAACCATTTATTATTCTTTTCTTACTGTTAGAAATATGTGCTTTCCTTTACAGATGGAATATGTACTTGCTGACAGATGTGAAATATGCATTTTCTGAGAATGGTAAGGAACTGCTAGGAGCTGGTAGCTGTATGAGTTTTCAGTAGACTGGAGGACAGTCAAGTCCAATATTAGGTTATTCTGCCTATCTTTCAGACACGCTGATGTCCAATCTGGGAAAAAACAAACGAACAAACAAACAAACAAAAACACAACAACCCCAACTGTCAAAAATAATAGCAAGAACAATCTATTGAAAAGTAAAGATGAACAATAGACCTTCTTGGCCTCTAATAAAAGATCCAGAAAAATAAACTTAACTTTTTCAAGATATTTTTAGAGGACTGTGTAGGAACAGCCCAATATAATCAGATTGTGAAGTAAGAGAGCGTGTATTTCAAGGGTAATTGGAATACAATTGTAGAAGTTGCAATTTGTCTTAGAATATTTAAGGTTTCTTCTTGTTTTGACAAATTCCACAGGTAGCTAAGTAGCTAAAAACAATTGTATTTAGAGAGATCCACGCCTAAAACTTTTTAATTTTAATTTATCTTACACCTTTGAAAAGCTGCACTACAATTGATGATGCAACATTTTTCAGTCTCAGCCAGCACAGACAGTGTACACAATTTGAGAAGCTTTCGTAGAGTGCTTTGTAATGAGCCCTGATGGGATAACAGAAGTTATATTCATGGTAAACCTGTAATACCTGTAAAAAAACCTGCAACAACTGCTACTGCCTTTTGCACCAATTCGTGAGATGCTATTAGCATTACAGTGAGAGGAATTGTTTTGGGTGTTCCCTTCTGGCTTTGAATAATTTTAGAAAACCAAGAACAAAAGTTTTTGCTGATCATTTGTGATGCCAGGAGGTAAGACTGGCAGCTTTCACACAGGGGATTCAGTGAGTTTTACCTGGTTTGTTTATTTATAAATTAGAATAACTTTAAGAAATACAAATAGCTTAAAAATAGCATCAGAAAATTCTCCTCCATGCTGTAAAAAATTCTGAAGGTATTTGGAGAAATCTTGTCACCCTAAAAACCACAGAAAATTGAACTTGTAAATCAGGATTGCAGTAATTGTAGTAAGTTTTTTGGTGAGAAGCACAATCAGACAGAAATCTCAAGGAAAAGCTATGCTTTTCTATCTTGTGTCACAGCTAAGAAAATGTATGTATTGTATATATATATATATATGTATAAATGAGTATTAGTGAAGTAACAAGTAGTATTAAGGAACTGTCATAAGTATATGTGAAAGATGCATTTGTTATTGTTTTTTTTTTCTTTTTTTTAAATTGCCATAATTCCAGTTTTGTACAGATATTTTCCATTGAAAAGATTGTCTTCTTGTATACTTAAAAATCTTGATGATTTCAACTGTAACTTTTTAACATTCCCTATTTATGACAGCATTTACTGTCACCAATTATTTCAGTAATTAAAGCAGTAAGTGGATTATAATCATTACTCACTACTAAATTTCAGTCAGAGAAATCAAGAAGTATTGAGATGATTGTTTTCCCTTCAGCATTTAATGAATATTAACTATCTATATTAGTTATAGAAATTGAGGGCAGATCTTATTGCTTCATATTTTATGTTAGCTGGCAGATTGAAAAAAAAATAACCTGTACTTAACTTATTCTTTAATAGATATTAATATATTCATTGTTCTGTGCCAGAAAGCTTTGCTGGCCTTCTACAAAGGGATTAAAGCATTAGTAGATAAGGGAAGACCAACTGATATCATCTACCAGGACTTGTAAAAAGCATCTGACATTGGCCCACACAATATAGAAAGATACAGATTTGGTGGGTGGACCACTCAGTAAATAAGGAGTTGGTCAGGTAGTTGCACTCATAGTGTTGTGGTCAGCAGCCTGATGTGTAGGCAGACATGAACGATGAGTTTTGTCTATGAGGAGCATGTATTTGGACCAGAACTATTTAACATCTTTCTCAGTGACATGAACAGTGAGACTGTTAGCAAGTTTGCCAGTAACACCAAGCTGTGTGGTGTGGCTGACATGCTAGAGGAATGCCATATAGAGGGACAAGGACAGGCTTGAGAGGTTGGGCCTTTGCAAGGCTCATGAAGAACAAGGCCAAGTGCAAGGTTCAGGATAATCCTAAACACAAGTACGTGCTGCGCAGAGAATGAACTGAGAGCAGCCCTCAGAGAAAGATTTGGGGCATTGGCTAATGAAAAACCGAATATGAGCAAGCAGAGTGAGCTTGCGGTCCAGAAAACAACCATTTCCTGAGTTGCATCAGAAAAAGGATGGCCAGCAAAAAGAGGGAGGTAATTGTCACCTTCCGTGACCTTGTGAGATCCCACCTGAAGTACCATGTCTGAGGAGCCCTATCATAAGAAGGACATGGAGTTGTTGGAAAGGGCCCAGAGAAGGGCCGTAAGGACAATTAGAAAGCTGGAGCACCTTTCCTACGAAGAAAGGCTGAGGGTGGTGAGGTTTTTCAGCCTGCACAAGACTCTGCCAGACCATACATGCCTAACAATATATGAAGGAGGCCTACAAGAAAGCTGAAGGGGAACACTTTTATCAGAGGGTGTTGTGAAAGGACAAGGGGGTAATAGTTTTAAACCAAAAGAAAATAGATTTACATTAGATATTCAGAAGATACTCTTCTTTGAGAGGGTGCTGGAACAGGTTGCCTAGTGACACTATGAAGGTTGCATCACTGGAAGTGTTCAGGGCCTGTTTGGATGAGGCTTTAAGCAGACTTGTCTAGTGGAAAGTGTCCTGTCCACAGCACTTTCAGTTTTCCATATCTCTCACCCCATCTTAATCCATCTTCAAGTACAATTTAGCATCTTCAGATGTTAACTGGACCTTGTTGCTACAAGCAGTGTGTTGTCACCTGTAAAAGAAGCAGTAATTTCTGAGGCAAATGTTCATGTCTCTGTGAGTCTCTGCTGACGAGTTAGAAGGTGAAGTAGGGCAACAATGTTTTAGTGAATTCTGGCTTGAGAGAGAGACAGGTGAGGGGAGGTTTCCCTGCCTATAGCAGAGGAATTGGAACTAGATGATCCTAAAGGTCCCTTCCAATCTAAACTATTCTATGATTCTGTGATTCTGTGAGAAGAGTTTTGAAGCATCTCTTCTTTGTGATTGCTGCCTTGGATAGTCACAATCTGTCTAGCATCTCTAAAGGGCTTATAAACCCTGGAAATATCAAACAGAATCTCAGCTTCCATTTTTTAAAGGAGTGAAAAGTAGTTTTTAATCATTTTATCTTTCTCTACTTCTCTTAACTTGAAAATAGTGGTGAGAGGAAAGAAGATTGAAGAGAAGTTGTGGGTGCGACTAGAGTGGTAAGATCAAAGCATTCCATCATTTTTTAAAAGAAGGAATGTGAAAAACACTGCATTTTGCTGTGTAAACAATTGCCTGTGAGAACTTTCAAATTTGTCTCTGGAGGGCAGTACTTTCTTTATGCAAGTGATTCATTTGACAAATGTGAAAGGATTTTCAGCCAAGGAATTCCATTTTTTCAGAGCATAACTAAAACTGATATATTGTACAGGCTACAGGCAAATATTGCAGTTCAAATGACATTCACTTGTAGCACATATGAGCTAAACAATCCAGGTTTAAATGAAGACAGCAGCAAAAGAACACCTAGTGGTTCTAGATGGAAAACTATCAAATCAAACTGAGCTAAGCTCAGCAACTAAAGATTAATATTACAAAGATATTTTCAGCAAGAGTGAAATTCAGAGGTGTAGAGCAAAAGAAGGCATTGACAGAGACTTTATTTGAGAAATAGGTGCTATAGGAAAGGATATCCAAGAGGAATTAACTCATCCGTCTCAGTAACAGTTTGGAGAAAAGGACGAGCTGAGCAATGTGACCCTCCTCGTTCGTACCGTTGCGCCGCAGCAGAGAGGGGCAGGGGAAAAGGAGGACTAGAGCATGACTAAGATGGAAGTATCATGGAGACAGAAGGGCTGGCTTTAGACCCCCCCTACCTGCTCCAGGTACTTGTGTACTCACATAGCTCACCCATTGGTTCAGGCTGTGATCTTGGAATCCCATTACAATAAGTAACAAGTGACGATTTTGATAAATAATATTTTCTTTTTTATATGTCAATACCCTTCAATAAAGGAATTTACTTTGGAGAGTTACAGATAGGAAAATAAACTGGTAATATTCACAGTCACTTACCCACATTAATGAATGCTTCTTTCTCCTCTACCATTCATTCAAGTAATAAGTAATCCGCTGACATAACGAATCACATTTTACTATTCAATCTGTTAATATTTTTGATTCTGAGAAGTCAATAATCAAAAAATCTTTTACTGGAAATATCACTTGTTAAGAAAATCTACATCTTTATGATTTATTTGTTTAAAAATCATGCAGAAGAATGATTGATACTGATTCACAGTATCACAGTATCATAGTATCACAGAATGGCCTGGGTTGAAAAGGACCACAGTGATCATCTAGTTTGACCCCCTGCTATGTGCAGGGTTGCCAACCGCCAGACCAGGCTGCCCAGAGCCACATCCAGCCTGGCCTTGAATGTCTCCAGGGATGGGGCATCCACAGCCTCCTTGGGCAACCTGTTCCAGTGCGTCACTACACTCTGAGTGAAAAACTTCTCCCTAATATCTAACTTAAACATCCCCTGGCTTAGTTTAAAACTATTTCCTCTTGTCCTATCACTATCCATCCTTGCAAACAGCCGTTCCCCTTACTGTTTATACATTACCCTCAGGTACTGGAAGGCCACAGTGAGGTCTCCATGGAGACACCTCTTCTCCAAGCTAAACAAGCCCAATTCCTTCAACCTTTCCTCATAAGAGAGATGCTCCAGTCCTCTGATCATCTTAGCAGCCCTCCTCTTAGCGGAGCTCCACATTCTTCCTCCATTGGGGTTCCCAAGCCTGGACGCATTTCTGCAGATGGGGCTTTAGAAGAGCTGAGTAGAAGGGGACAATCACCTCCCTGCCCCTGCTGGCCACCCCTTTTTTCATGCAGCCCAGAACACAGTTGGCCTTCTGGGCTGCAAACACACACTGCTGGCTCAAGTCCTTCTCTGCAGTGCTGCTCTCCAGGAGATCTTCCTCCAGTTTGTAAAAATACCTGGAATTGCCCTGACCCAAGGGTAGCCCCTTGCATTTGGCCTTACTGAACCTCATTAGGTTTTCACAGGCCAACTTCTCCAGCCTGTCCAGGTGCCTTTGGATGGCTTCCCTTCCCTCCAATGTATCAACTGCACCGCTCAGCTTGGTGTTGTCTGCAAACTTGCTGACGGCGCACTCAATGCCATTGTCTGTGTCATTGATGAAGATGTTGAAGAGCACCTGTCCCAAGACCAATCCCTAAGGGACACCGCTTGTGAGTTTCCTCCCCCCTGTCACAGACTCTTATCTTTCTAATTAAAATAAAACTTGATTTCTGATGTTCAAGATTTCCATACTTTAATTAAATTACTTTAAATGCACTTTATTTGTATATTTTGCTCTGTGCCTGACAAAGTTAATATCAGATACTTGCTAATCAAGCTGTCCAATAATTGAAATATCTTGTACACGAGAATGTAATTTTCTCTTGAAAACTGTTCTGAATAAGTAACTAACCACTATTAGTCACACTAACAAAGTTTGATAGGTCTGATACTTTACACGTGCATGCTCATGCACACACACACACACAGAAAAAAAGAAGGAATAGTTGCTGAACTATTTTAGGAGACTTGGAGAACCATTATCTTTCCATTCACTTGCTTTCTTACTAGCTGGAATGAGACAACTGAAATACCTACTGTCCTCTTCCTGAAAAGTCACTATTTTAAAGCTTGTTACAAAAGCAATTTTACTTTCTATCTTTCTTGATGAAACCTGTTTGAGGAAACCTGTTAAAGCATATGTGAGAGTTTTGAAGAGTATAGAGAAGTTGAAAGAAAAGTGCCAACTTACGGTGCAGTTATTTCAAGGTTACCTCCACCAAAAATAATGGCTCAGTTGTCTTACTGTAATACTTAGTAGTCTTTGTTTCTTGAAAGAACTTAAATATTGGGAATACAAAATGCGTGAATGTGCTGAGTAATTAAAATCCTCATTAGAAATTAGGAAAGTAACTAAGATAATGAGTAAAAAGTTTCAGATATTATTTCAGTAAAAGAAAGCAGCCAAAGAATTCTAATTCTAAATAAGCATCTTATCCAATTTTGTCCGAAAGCCCTGTCTTTACAAATAGTAGTGATAAAGTTGGCTTTGAATTTTCTAGCTTATTCAACACGATGTTCATGAAAAATTGCAAAATTCACCTGATTTGGATTTTGGTTAAGCAATGTGGTCCTTTTTTCCTCTGATTTTTTTCCTAATGTTGATCCAGTATGATTTTCTGATTTTCCCTTGAGAAATGAGTGAAACTAGATTTGAACATGGTTTGCTTTTAACTTTAGTCTTTCCAGTTCGTAGAAGTTAGATTAAAATTAAGAGGCTTTAATGCTATGCAAGTTTGATGGGAATGAAGTGCTTCTACACTCCTGCAAACTGAAGCCATTATGTTTGATCAAGTGTAACCTTAATGTAATACAATGGATGTCACTCATATTCCTCTGCTTGATGTGAACAGATGAATAACTTAATGGAGAAGGTGGAAAATAAATTGGAGAAATGTTCAGAATGGGCAAGAATCTCACTTTGTGATTCTTCCAATCAGAAAATGCTGTGTAATTGTATTGTTTACAAACGACCTGGGAAACATAGTTGAATCAAAGTAGTGCTGTTCCTTATTGCTACAGAAAGAAGAAGCTCCACAAAGCTTGTCTCTGAAATTATGCTTCCCTGGATCTGCTGCGGTACCTACAGTAGCAGAAAGGAGAAAGTGGGAAGAGCGCTGACTGTGCTTAATCTCTCCTCTCTTGCTCTTCTGCTATCCAGCTGGGAAAGTAATACCTTGTTGTTTCCTCCTCCATCTGCAAATCAAGGCAAGCAAGGAAAAAAAAATTAAGACTCTTTCACATGCAGTAATTATATAGCACCAGTGAGAATCTAGCTGGTGGTTTTTAGTGTGCTTCTGAAATAGACTTAGCCTTTGCTCTTTACTCCAAGTAGGAGGTTATTGACATTTTTAGCTTAGTGGGAGAAAAGCACTTTTCATCTTAGTCAACTCAGCTTTTCATTAGTAAAGTTCTGCATCTGACTGGGCTAGTCTAAGCTAAAGCTTTAGCTACGCCTATGTACCAGTATCAAACACATGGTTCCTACACACATCCCAAATTTTGAAATCACATGGGTAAGAGGAGAGGGATGGCTTTGTGTTTAAAGATGTATCACTTTTATGTGGCTGGATTGCACTTACTGTTTTTCGCATAATTGAATCGAGTGCTTTAGAACAGAACAAGAATATAATACTCATAGAAATTTTATGCTCTTGTAATGGACATTTTAATATATTCAAAGAAACAACCTTCTAGCATATATGTTCTCTATAAGAAACAAAATCAGTACTCGCAAGGAACTTTGCATTTGTATTCAGATTTTAAAAGTCATAGAATCACACAATCATTAGGGTTGGAAAAGACCTTCAAGATCGTCTAGCCCAACTGTCCACCTACCACCCATTATTACCCACTAACTATTCCCCTAAGTACCATCTGTACATTTCTTGAACACCTCCAGGAAAGGTGACTCAACCATCTCCTTGGGCAATCCATTCCAGTGCCTGACCACTCTTTCGTTGAAGAATGTTTTCCTAATATCCAACCTGAACATACCTGGGTGCAATGTGAGGCCATTATCTCTCCTCCTCTCAGTGCAGCAGTTTGCATTGTAGTAAATATTTTAATTGAGTTCATTTATATTTTACTTTATATTAGAAATTAATTTGGTATTTATACAAAGTCCACTTGTAGAAAAGTAAATCTCTGAATTAATTGTGTCTTAACACAGGGAGAATTTAAAAAACTCAGAAATCTCATTTGCACAGTAATAAAATAAGCACTTTAAGTATATTTAAGTGTGGAAGGCATGGGATTAGATATCTGGTGAAATTAAAGTTGGTGTTTTTTTTTTTTTTTTCCCAAAATGAGAAATATTATATTCACCAAAAATCTCTATCAAAAATGGAAATTGCAGTAGAGTTACGTCTGGGAAGCTGTCTGTGAACTGGAAAGGCAGTCTAGCTAATTAGTGGTACGTATTAGATCAAAACTAGCATAATTATATAGTTTTAGATTAATTTCCCTTTTATCCTGTTAACAGTGATTTTAGTAGAATTTAATTTTGGAGTCCATACTTTACAAAAGACATTCAACAAAAAAGGGCTTTGATTGTTCATTTCACTCAGCAATAGGATTTAGGAATGTATACTGAAACAAGTGTATTACTCTTACCATAACTGTCCATTTGCAATTGTTAATAAGTTCATGATTATTGTAAGTGAATTCTACAAGTAGATTATGTGAGATTTATGTGGGCATGTTTTTGCAATACTTTCTTTTGCTATGATTTGTAGTTCTGCATCTAACAACATCTTTTATATTTAATCAGACCTTTACTTTTTAAAACACTCAATTTTTTCCTCTTTAATAATTCATGTTTTCAATTGATTCATAGAATGGTGATCTACAGAATTGCTTTTTGGTTGCTAGCAGGAATGTGTTTCTGTTTCATGAGTCATACGATTAAAAAAAACCCACTCTGATATGAACAGTTAATGTCTGTCCACTGTCTCCAGAATTTGAGCTAATTGGACTTAAGAGAACTCAGAAAAAAATTATGCAAAACACACTACAATTTCTTAAATGCCACTGCACTGAATTATGTCAGGATTAATGTCAGTAGCTATTATCAGTGGTAAACAGCACTGAACAAAATTTGCCATCGTCCAGCCTAGGTGCTGCTTTAGCATTGGTTCAGTTCCTGGACAGGCAATACAAATGTCTGTCCCTCACTTTACTCTCACACCAAAAAAAAATTAACATTTAAACCAGTGCAGAAGTATCTTTGTTATGAAATAAGGGGAGATTATTAGTTTCCTATTTAAATTGCAGAATGTTTTTTCTCATACTTGCTATCTCATAATATTTTCACCATCTAGGTTACATTTCCATTCACTTTTGAATGCCTCCTATTGCAGATATAAAACATGCTTCCCAAATATTCCCTCTTGTATATTCAGGCCAAAAATAAAATGTAGTGGTTTGCAATTTGTTACAAGTCCAGAAAGAGAAGAGACAAAATAAACCATCCCCAATTATTTTCTGTATTGTCAAAATTGCCTATCTTAACTGAATCATCGAAACCATAAATATCTGTTAAGAACTGCAGCACCATTTTGAAGCAGTGAGAGACTCAACAGTTTTTCCAGTGCACTGTTACTGCTACTACTGTTAGTACAGTGTCTTGAAAATATTATCAAAACACTGGTAAACAAAGATAGGAAAACAAACAAAATTCCTACCTTCAGAACTTTACTTTTTATTTTTCCACGGATTTCTGGAAAGCAAGGACACATTTTTAAAAACAGGTGTGAAAGGTTAAGAATCCTAACAAAGTTAAAATGGCATCTTCTCATGAGATGAAATAATACCTTCTGTTTTATGAACCTTGGCCTGCTAAGATGTGACTCACACAGAGAGCTCTGAGGTGCTAATACAGGTCTAATAGGTGCTATGGCTGGAGCAGCAGCTCTCCCATTCAAGCCTCAACTCACCTGGAAGGTTCCAATCTCCTGTGAGGAGGCTTAGGCAAGTTCCAGGAAAATGGAGAAAAAGTGCATTTTTCTAAATCATTTTCAGTTATAGCTCTCAAAATGTAGAATGTTCTGTTGCCATTGAGACTTTAGTAGACTTAGTACTTTTGAGGACTCTGCTGTGAAATAAGCCAGGGAAGAAAAAAAGAAAAAAAAATAAGAAAAAAAAATTACTACATATTGGAAATATTGTCAATAAGTATCATTAATAAATTTTTCTATTTTTTTTAGATAATGATACCATGTCTCCTTTAAAGCATATCTTTCAGGGAAGAGTAAATACTCTGCACTTTAGGAACAATATGTTCTGAAAGTAGGTTGGCACACTGGTCTAATACACAACTGGTCATCCACTTGTTTTTAAAATGCACGAAGAACTATTATGGGATGATAGAGAGTGACATTCAGGTATTTAATTGTGTCTACTGTCCTGTATTCTAGTTTCCACTTCTATAAAATACAGGTAGGAATATCCTATTTGCATTTTGGGATGAGGTGAATGATACCATTACTAATTCTAAAATATATGAACAAGCGGAACAAACTGATGCTGTAATTAACAATCAGCTTTTGCAACATCCATGCATCTCTCTTTTTCATTCTAAATCATTGTCGAATGAAACCTGACTCAGTCTACTGAACTGGCTTTGAGAGAGCCACGTCTTCTCATATCCTTTGTATTGGAGGTGATCATCTCTTTGGTCAGCTAGTCTAACTCTTGGCCTGACAGGATATTAGTCTTTTAGAGTGAATCATTTCACAAATATGAGTGGGAGACTGGTCAGAACTGTTAAAACAGCATAACCAAAGAAGAGGTGATCTGCTGCTTTTGAGAGAAAAGGTAGTGCCAATGAATGTGGATAATACTTCCTCCTGAATAATTAATCTGATTAGTCTATGGGAATTCTGTTCAGAGACTGACAATTTCTGTAGGTGGAGGCTTACAGAATTTTTTTTGAAGCTTTCAAACAAAGAGGCAGATAATGCTTCTAAAGAGATAAAATCATTCCTTTGGTCCTGAGCTAAGCTTAGTGAGGTGTGTTTTAACTGAACATAATCTTCATTCTCCTTACTGTCCTCCTTTCAGCCTTTGAGAGAAAACAAATCTCCCAGGTGTAGTTATGCAGAAATTAGATTCTTGGATAACTAACTAGAAGACGAAACTCTTCATTATATTTTTGGTTTAGACTTGTTTGCAATGTTTTGTGAGAGAACAGTTTATTTTGGCCGCTGTTTTTTTTTTTCCTTTTCTCTCTAATTGGGGTAATTCCAATTTTCCACTGATCTCAAAAGTGAAAATACTCAAAATATTCAATTTTTAAAATTTACTTGTATTCATATTCATTGTATGGAATGTTTCTTACAAAAACTAAAGACTTTGATTGAAAGATTTGCAATATCTGAAATTACACATTCAGATACTGTTATATTTATTCGTGAATTCTGGTACTCCAGTAAAAGTTTAAATGATTTAGACTTACATTTTCCAGGGAGAACAGGTATCAAACTGAGATAATTTCCATTACAGGATTCAGGCTGCAAAAACAGATGCATATCTATTAGTCTTTGTTTCATCTTAGTACTGAAATTCTTCTCCAATAGGCACTGTAGCAATCAATACTTACTGAAAATATATTTTTTTTAATTAACTTTTTTAAAAAATGGACAGAAGTAATCCTAGTTGTCTTCTATATGACACTGTGAGTCGTCTCACTCCAACAGAAATTTAAAATAACTTATCTTTGAACTTTGGTTATTGGAAAGATCTTGAAAGGTTTATGTAAAGGAAAAAAAATTGAGCTATAGGATAAATGTGCAGTTTTTTTCTTGATGTTTTTATGGTGCCATAATTCAAAGATCTGCTATGTTAATCAGCAAAAATTCCTATCCTTATGAGACTAGAAACCAAATTTGCCTTACAAAGTCAAGATTTTAATCATCTTTTGTTAGCAAATTCTGAGCTGTTGTTTTCATTATGTCTGGATGATCTTGAAAGCTATAGAACTGTAAGATTAAACAGTTCTGCAAAGTTAATAGAAGTAAGTCATGATGGTCTGCTTTTACACCTTTGTTATTTTACACAAGTTTCGATGAATGAGTTTACTTCACTGATGGACACTTTATGATCATTTTGTATACTGGCAGTTACAGTCATTACAAGTAATCATGATTTAGCCAGCTACTGAAGCTGACTGCAAATACTCCATGGCTTCAGCCTGTGACGCCTGTTTCAGCAGCCAAGCAAACTCAAGAAGTTTCTCTCTGGGTGCTTGAATATCATAATGCCATGCTTGTAAGCTGCTGTGCAAACCTGATTACTGACTTGTGCCAGATGAGTTACAAAACCCATGAAGCAACCCAGTTCAGTGATCTGGAGTAGAGCATGCATGTATAAGTCCACTACACAGGAGTTACAGGTGGCAGAGGAAAGATTTCAGGCTGTCTTAAGCATTCAGGCCAGTCATCTCTCTCCTGCAGCCTTACCTTGCTATCTGGTCTTCACTTCAAGCATATGAAAATTGTCAGGATTTCACTTGGGTCTCTGTCTGTAGCAGAAATGTAGGATGCGTTTCAAAGTGGAATAAAAGATTATTCATTCTTAAAACAATCCACTAAATGAATCACTGTCAGCATAAGACTGAACAGGTCAGAGCTGGATTTTCTAGTTATCTGTTAAATTGGTGGTCAACTAAGGCTGATTATAACTGCATTTTAAATTGCTTTTTAAAATCAGTATCTGTCATTCTGGATTAAGATTACTGTTATAGCATAGCCATATTGTTTTCTTTTTAATATAAAAATATTCTTTAAGCATACCTGTTTCTTAAACAGTGGGTGAGTAAAAAGGAAAAAGTCCACTAGACTGAAATGAAGAAAATTAGGAAATTATTTATAAACTAGAAAGTTACTGTTATAGCTAGACTTAATCAGTTTTTATTCATAAGAAATGAAAGTCGTCCCCCGTGGCCTGTGTGAAGGAGTGGGTTAGTCCTAGTTGGAATTCGGAATTAATCTTCATTAATCTTCACTAATTCTGAATTAAAAATTGTCCATTTATAACATGTTGTGACTACCCATGTGTCTAATTGGTTCCCTTCTTGAGTTGTCAGAAAAAAGGCAAAAAAACTGGCAAGGATGAACTCTTAACAAAACTGTCTGCCAGCAAAACTATCTCAGATTACATCAGCCTATACACTAATGCATTTTACACTACTAATCCAAACTAAAGCAAGATAACCTTGTGAATGTACATCTAATTTTATGCAAATCTCACTGGCAGTATTGCTTCTGTACAAAAAAAAAAAAAACTACCACCAACAACACAAAAAGAAGCCTTAATTCTCCCATCCCCATAATCAAATTCTTGTACCTTTCCAGATGAATTCTGATACAATACTTTCTGTTCTCCTTCCAAAAGCATTGGCTTTTTGGATGTAATGCAGATAAGCTTGTATTTCTACTGCTGCCTTTTCTGTGTTTCTTCGAGCAAGTATTTTTTAGTTAAATTGGTAATATGCTTTGATTATCTGTCAAATTGGTCTTTAAAACATTAGGTGTACTCTGAAAATATTGCATTGTTAGTATCTTGCCTTATAAATTCAAATATATAGGACCAGATCAACTGGCCAAAAGGGCAATGTGAATATCATCTGTGGAAAGTAATGGTGGTTAAGAGAGATCTCTGATAGTTGGGAAAAGGTTAATGCTACCCCCATCCTTGAGAAAGGCAAGCAGAAGAACCAAAGTACTACAGTGGTCAGCCTCATCTCTGTTGCTGGAAAGGTCCAGCCACACATCTGAATCTTTTTTCAGATGCAAAAGACCTGTAGACAGTTAGGGCTACTCAGTTTATGGACATACCTAGGGCAAATAATGTTTGATCAAATTTCCTGCCTTCTATATGAAAAGACAAACATGAAGAAGAGAGAATATAGCAAAGCTTCAGCTTAGTAAGACTACTGAGACAGCCCCCCAAAACATTCTCATCTGGATGCTGAGGAGCTCTGGAATGGATGAGTAGGCTGTAAGGTGGGATCAAAGTGTGGAGAATGATGATTCAGCATCTGGCAGGCAGCTGGTAATGAGCACATTACCGTCAGGGGCTGACAGTGGAGCTGAATACTGCAGCCCAGGACAGGGTTACCAGGATCTCAGGGCCTAAAGAACACTGCGGTCTGTGAGCAATACACGAAGGCACTGAGTTCTGTCTGCTGTGGAGGAGGGGAAAGGTCATCTAATAGCAGCCTACAATTACCTGAAGGGTAGCTGCAAAAGGCAACAAATTTGAACTCCACAGAGGAGCAAGGGTCCACGATTGGGAGGTTCATGTATAACATGAGGAAAAGCCTCTCCACTAGAAATGTGGTACAGCACTGGAGAAGATTCTCCAATGGAGGCTGGAAAATCTGTTTTTTTGAAACTGAAACAAAGCCATGGCTGATGTGATCTGGTTTTGGTGATATAGTCTTATTTTGAGTGGGAGGTTGGACTGCACAACCTCAAGAGAGCCCTTCCAAAGAGCATTTCTATGACTCTGTGAAATGGCAGTGAGATCAGAGAAGCTGTCTAATTTTAAGAGACTAAAGGGAACTAGAAAATCTGAAGTATGGTCTTACTGCAATAAGAGAATGGTTATAAAGAGAAGGAAAAAGGTCAGTTAGTGGATTTGTTTCCTATATGCCTATATCCTACGCTGCAATTTTCCCAGTGGTTTGTTTCATTTTGGACATTTCTTTCTGCATGTCCCACATGAGTCTTTCGTCTCTTCCAGTCTTTCTGCCTTCTGTGTGACATCAGGACTGCCACATCTTGTTCCAGCTGGGCAAAAGGCAGCATCGGAGGTCTCTGGTTCAAAAATAGGCTGGTGTGACTGGACAAAGAGCAAGAGGGCCAAAAGCTTGGTAAATGTGTGAGTTCAAGCTCTGGCTTCTGTCAGTGGAAGTGCTGTTGTTCTTTACAAGTATTTATAGTATTTATCACAATGTATCTGAAACTAGGTGGGGAGACCAAAAGTTAGGAGGGCGATGAGGGGTTGGTGGATTACCTAGGACAGTATTGTTGGCTTTGAAAATTGAGGAGTTGGAGTTCTGTCAAATAGAAGTGAGGATTTACACCTTCAGAGACTGAATCTTGATTTTAGGAACTCTGCGTGTCTGGAAAGAAAGACTGACTTTTAAGATGGAGAATGGAAAAATGCATTAACACTTCAACAGTTGACAAAGACATGCATTTCCATTTACAAGAAATTAAGAAATTTAGAAAAAAATGTCTGATGCTTATGATTGCAAATCTATGAAGCAATGGGAACAGAAAAGGCAATACCAGTTCTGTGATAAAGGAAGCAGAAGTGCATGAAGCTAATCAGAACAGTCTAATGAGTAGATTAACAGTGGCTGGAAGAAAATAAGTTTTTTTTTGGAGAAATGCGGCATGTGAGAGTTTTCTGAGGCCTTCTTGTTTAGCACTGATATTCTTGCAAATACAGTAGAAAGACTTGACAAATACCTGTTAACCATTTTCACATGAACACCTTCAGGTTACACTTCCATGTTTTGTCAGGAGTGTAGTGATAATATTTTTCTCATGAGTAAGAAGTGTGAGGTTCTAGAATACTGCTACCTAGGACAAATATAAATTTCTCTTTAAAGATAAATTAATGCAAAAACTTCCTTCAGTTTTGGATTATTCACTCTACATGAGTGCAAAATAATTCAAAATGTGAAACTAACAGTACTATTTAGGATTAAGCACCCACTTTGTAAATTTTACCTTTAAATGTCATTCCTGCAGCAGTCACAAACTCCTGGAACTAGTGGTTTAAAATGTAAGAGCATCTCTGTAGGCTCAGCACCACTATAATTAAACCTTTCTTGCATTGATTTACAGCCAGTATTACTTGCAGGAGGGAGAGAGCTTACTCATCGGGGAAGATGGCAGACCGGGCGATGATTTCAAGTCGGGGAACAGCCGATTTCTGGACCTGATATGCCAAAGATTGAAAGTAGGGTGGTGGGAGGAGGAGTTTAGGGAGTAGCAACCCATTTATAACCCACCGCAAAGTTCTCAGTGAATCCGAGCGCGAGCAACTTTGTCACCTGCCGTCTCTGCAGCTCGTGCTCCCCCGGGCGGGAGTTACGCCCGACCGGCAGCGAAACGCCAGCGGCCGCCCGCAGGGGCCAAGTCCCAGGAGGGCAGAGCTGCTCCGGCGAGGAGAGCCCCGCACTGAGCCCACCGCACCGCCCGCTCCCGGCTCCGCTCTCCCCCTCTTCGGCTCCATCTCGGCTTTAAATATTTCCGAGCGGGAAGCCAGCCCCCTCTCCTCTCCCCTCCTCTCCTCCTCCTCTCCTCCCCGCCTCCCTCCTCGGGCCAGGAGCTCTCGGCGGCCCGCGCCGCTCCCACTCGCGGGCGAGGGGCGGCGCGGCAGGAGCTGTCCAACTTTTCAGCACAGTTCCACCGGCGCTGCCCGAGGAAGCGGCCGTCGCCGCCCCGGCCCGACCCGGCCGTCAGCATGGAGGGAGAGCGCGGTGTCGGCAGCGGCTGCTCCGCGATGCCCGGCGGCAGCGACGGCGCCGGCGGTAGCGACGGCGCCGGCGGCAGCGTTAGCCTCCAAGCCCCCAAGCATCTGTGGCGGCACGAGCAGCACTACCCGCCGCAGCTGCGGCAGCACCACTTCCTCCAGCACCAGCCGCCCCCCGGCCCGCCGCCGCCGCCGCCGCCGCCGCCGCCCGCCTCGCGCGGCCGCTGCCTGGCCGGGGCTCGCGTCAGGCACCGCGGCTACTCGGACACCGAGCGGTACCTCTACTGCCGAGCCATGGACCGCGCTTCCTACGCCGTGGAGACCGGACACCGGCCCGGCCTGAAGAAATCGCGGATGTCCTGGCCCTCCTCCTTCCAGGGGCTCAGACGGTACGAGAGGGCTCGTCCGTGCGTGCGCGGGGGGCGGCAGCGGGGACCGCTCTCCCGCCCGCCATGGCCGCTGCCCCGAGAACAGCGCTGGGCGGCGGGAGGGGAGGGAAAGGACGCGGCGCGGCGGCGGGGCCCGGGGCTCCGGGATGCCAGGTCCGTCGGCACGTCGCGCCGCACACACCCGTCCGCGGGTGGAAGAGCCAACGCTGAGCACGTGGGCGGGAGCGCGGCCGCGTCGGTGCCGGCGCGGAGCCCCGAGCGGAGCTCTCCGCCGCGCTCCGCCCCGGCCCCGCTCCGCTGCCCGCGGCTCTTGGCGCTGCCCGCGCTCCCCGGGAGGATGCCGGGTGGGAAAGGAGGAATGCGTGTGCTGCTCAGGCGAAGTTGAAATAATTGAGCGCTCTGGGAGGTGGGAGGCAGTCTGGCAAATCCAGGGTTAGGGTCTTGCTACTTTGAATGGGCTTAGATGAGAAAATAGGCTAATGGTTTCGTAGCCAAAGGGAGGAGTCCGTCATTTAGTAGTCTATTGTTCCCTGTTAAATGAGCTGTAGATGTATTTTGCAGTGTGAGGCTCACCAATGCCTATTTTGCCCTTGATGGCTATCACAGACATCTCTTCTAAAAACAAATTCTCTGTCACAATCAGTAGGACATTGTATTTGATCGATCAATTCATTATTCTGTCTTCATTTCCAGTAGCTGGAACCACTTCCTTTTCGTGGAAAGCCACAGGCTTCTGTTTGAATATTAAGCGGATATTGTGAATAAAAGATTTTTGCTGAGAATGGTGGGCAGAATGGCAGTACTTAATGCTCACCCTCTAGATTTTTGATTCCCTGGATAATCAGGTTTTTACAGTATGATATGCTCGATGAATAAATAATAGAATCCTTTATGCATGAAGATTGCTTTGTGTGTTTCTGTGGTACACACTGTGTTCTTTACTATGGAGCTTTGGCCATAAATCTCAGCGAGACATACCTGAATATTCTCTGGCACGACTGCTCTATTTCTACCCAATGTTTGCCTCGTTTCCACTTTGACTATAATTGAGAAATAAAAACAGATTCAGGAATTCCAAATTAAAGCTGTACATCAGTAGTCATTAAAATGTCTTTCAATACCTTTGGCTTTCAAGCAGCCACTCTGTGGCTACACCTCTATATCAGTTGTGTGAACTCATGCTTGTCCAAAGTTAATGATGTTATTTTTTTCACAGTGTAGGATTTGAAAGAACAAGTCATATGCTTCAAAATGAACAAATACTCAGTTTAGTGCTCTTTTCAATATATTGTTATTTCTTTCGCAGGAAAAAAGGAAAAAAAAAAAAACGAAACAAAACAAGAAAAACCCAACCACTATGCATGGGGCTTTCAGTCTTTAAGACTGAATACATTTCTCTTTTCTGAATGTGAAGAAGTTACGTTTTTGTAAATTGTAATGGTTGGCTTAGTACACTCAGTCTTTTCTCCATGACTGATGAGTTACTGAGGGGATGACAAGTCATGGTGGGAAGAGTACACATATCTTTTTCTTCTTCTTTTTTTTGGGGAGGTTGGGGGGGTTTGGGGGTCATTTTTAAAAAAATGAAGTTACAATTTCTATGATAACTGTTCAAATAGGAATTAAAAATTCCACAAACAGTTTTTTGTTTGTTTGGTTTTGGTTGTTGTTTTTTTTTTTTCAGTTTCACAATCTTTTCTTCCTTTAAAACGTGCAGTCATGCTGCTTTGACAAGGCAAGCTGCATTAAAATTGAAGGGGAAAGTGGTTTTTATTTTCATTTTAAGGGATTGGCAAAAATGCTTCAAGTAGGCTTCTGTTTTAGAAGTAATCAAGCAAAGTGGAGTAAAGAAGCTTAGTAAATTTGACTGTTCCATGGCTTTCTTAGAAAAAATAAATTCTTGTAGTTAAACTTTCTGAATGTAACGATGAGCTATAATATGGAAACACAAGTGAACTATGACAAATTGCTTTATGAATATATACACGGAATTTCAGAAAAAGCCTAGCATTTCCAAGACTTTTATTTCAAGTTCTGGGTCAATTGCTTTTTCATGAAAAGCAAAGCGAAGTATATTCTTAGTATTCTTCTAAAACAAATAGCTTGCAAAAAATCCCTGTACTTTTGAAAAAGACACCAATTGTTATTGAAGCTGTTCAGTTCCTTTATCATTATAAGATTTCTATTATTCCTGTCTTACTCATGAGAAGAACCATTCCTTGATAGATTCCCTTGGATTTATTGTGGTCCAGGCTGATAGATTTGTTTTACAGAAATTTTCACGTTATTCTCATTTAGAGGGAGTGGGTAAAATGGTGTGCAGAGCTGTAAAGGAAACATATTGTGAAGATGGTATTTAAAATTACTGGCTCAGATATGAAAGAATGATACCAAAACTACTTTTTTTTTTTTTTTAAATTTTCTCGCAAGAGATCATCATTCTTAAAACCCCAGTTAAAACCACCAAGACACACCTGAGAAAACAGGACACAGCTTCGAAGCTTCTTCTGTCTTAAGTTTTATAGAAAACTTTAAAATATCTAAAAAGCATCAGTTTTTTGGAAAAGAAATGGGGACAAAGAATGGCATATGTTAAGATGAGGGTTAAAACAGAATAGTACATCTTTAATATCAAGGCTAAAGAGAGTTAACATTAAAAAAAATCAACCACCAAAAATTCTAAATGGCATCAAAGAATTGAAAGACATGATGCCTTTGCAATTCAGAAAATTAGGTACTGTTTTGAATATTTGAATATTTCCTTTGGCCCCATATAATCATCCCAATAATTTTTACACGGTTTATTTAGTAGAGTTGTATTTCTTTCATAGAATGTAACAGTGCATTGCATAGAATAGCGTATCATCATAATTGACTGATATATTTTTCCCAGAGTCTAGATTATTCCTTCTTTTTTCAAACCACAGAGTGCTTTGAACTGACATACGTGAGAGTTACAAGAAAGAGAAAAGAATGAAGAAGATACGTGTGAGCATGTTGGATCTTTTTTTTTTTTTGCCATTTGTTTATTATGTGCTCTTGGGCAAGTCAATTAACCTGTCTGTTTTCTCATATGTAAAGTATGAACTGAAAAGAGTCATTATGGATTTCTGTTAAAATTATATTTTTAGGTCAAAAAATTAAAGATACCATGTATCAGTGGTTAGGATTATTGAGATTGGAAAATACAGACATCAGCTCAGATATTTGTCCAACTGGTGATAAAAAAATACTCTATATAACAAATTGAGTGGATATTCTGGTTATTTTTAAAATTTCAAGTATCTCTATTTGCTTCTCACATGACTATCATTATTTCATGGTCTGTGTTCAGAGTTTAGCTGTCTTTAAAATAAAATAAAAAAAAACCTAGTATTTTTAAAGGCGATTAGTCATATGTCAATTTAATCATCTTGCCATATCATCTTGCTGTGTTCTATTTTTCACTACTGAAATTTCAACCAGGAAAAAATAGAGAAGAAATACCGTAGACCTTTGTTCCACTCACTACTCAAGGAATTCCCCAAGATTTCCTTAAAATACATCCTAATTTCTTAGACCTACATCTTCTTTTCTGTCAGATTTCCCAGAACATTATTTCTTTACGGTAGATCTCCTGTAAATTTTATCTGAAGTGATTTACAGGTCTAAGTTTCTTCATGAAACCAAGATTTCATCTGTACTTAAACATAGGCAATTGCACAACAGTGAGGCAAAATTTGCCTTTGCAATCCAGAAATCATGGTACTTGTTCCCTAATTGTGTCTATTTTATATATAAAGTATAGAACTGTCAAATCTTTTCAGCTGGAAGGGATCTGCAATGAACAGGGACACATACAACTAGATCAGGTTTCTTAGAGTCATGTCCATCCTGACTTCGAGTGTCTGCAGGGAAAGGGCTTCCACCACCTTTCTGGGCAACCTGTTCACCGCTCTTACTGTAAAAAAACCTGCTTTCTTATATCCATTATCCTTATCTAAATCTCCCCTCTTTTAGTTTGAAACCATTCCCTTTTTTACTTACACAATAGACCCTTTAGCAGTCTGTCTCCTTTCTTACAGCCCGCCTTAGATACAGAAAGTCCATTCTCAGGTGGCCTTCTCTTCTCTAGGCTGAACAACCCCAATTCTCTCAGCTGGGCAGATGTTCCATGCCTTGGATCATTTTTGTGACCCTACTCTGAACTCAAACAGGTGTGCAAACTCTGTGCTCCAACAGGTCTGTGTCTCTCCTATGCTTAGGGCTGGACATCTGGATGCAGATCTTCTCCTTTGCCCTGCTGGCCATGCTTCTTTTTATGCAGCGCCTAAGCAGCCATTAGAAATTCTTCAGTCAAGGAAAACTCTTTCCTTTGCCTTTTCCTTTCTCGTAAAGCACTAGGTCTAACCAAGTAGAAGCCACTGTTGCACAGCTTACATAAGATCTCCTAAGTACCATTTTTTTTTCTTTATGCCTTTCCATAAAGAGTCAAGAAACCAAAAGAGCATCCAGCATTGAAGGCAATGTAATAGTATTTTGCTGGTACAGAGACTTTATTCTCCACTAAGAAAAGATAGGAGATTTATCACATTGTTTACTGACTTTCTGAAATCTGAGATGCTGTATAATGCTATTCTCCTTTAGCCAGTTAACTGCTTAGTTTCTACAAATACACGACCTGGAAAAATAATGGTACCTTTGAAAAGCTTAGCAAAAATCTATTGTGTGCGCCAATACAATACACCCTTCTTTCCAGTCTAAAAATCATTCTGTTCTCCATCTGGACTAGAAAAGCTGCTCTTGATGTATTATGTCCTATCTACTTCCACAGAACCCAAGGAAAAGGAAGATAAATGTTTTCAGACTTATAAATAGTAGAAATTACTCTGAGTTTAGTAGCAGTTGCTAATTAAGAATTTTGTTGTTTACTTGTCTGGCAGCTTATTATTGCTTTGTTTACTACTTAGTGGTACTGGCATCAAGATGTTATAATAATTGGCATATGCTAACCTCTCTAAGATAAAAATAACTTTTACAACTTAGTAAACATTGTTGAATTAATGTTCTTTATGAATTATCTGTAAAGATAAAGTAAATAAGAAACTCATATTTTTAATGTTTTATGTAAGTGACTATAAGGACCTTATTTTCATTTGTGTTTCAAGATGCTCATATCTTCAGATTATTAGAGGTTTGTGATTCATACATCCTGAATAGCATTAATTCTCATGCTGTTGGAATTTATAAAAGTATTAGCTTATAAAATTAATGTGTATGAATATACTTCTTTGAGTGTAAATTTTTCTACAAAAGCATGGTGCCAGTTCTCCAATTTATAGAATACAAAAACATGTTAATTTAGCAAGTCAAGCCTGTCATAGTCAAACAGAGTCAAGACTTAAACTCTTGTAATTGAAGACATACCTTAAAACTATAAACGTGTTTCTTAACAGGAGCTATATAATCAATTTTTTTCTTCTTCTTTATTTTTTTTTAACAAGTTTTGACACAGGAATAGTATGTAAATATTAGTAGAAATATATGTCCAAGAAGTGATAATGGAATTGAAACATAAGGTGTTATGGTTTCAGCTGTGTGACAATCAGTCACACTCTGCTTGAGATGCCTGAGTGTACTGATGCAGGTTAACTTAGAAGGGTATTTTGCATCTCATACCAGAAGAACTTTAGTGGATTTCATATCTAATATATCTTAAACTGAATCAAATCTTTTTTTTTTTTTTTTTGCACAGTATTCCTTTGATAAAGAAGATTTTGGAACTAGTAGATGATGGGAAAATCTGTGAGATTATGTTGATGTGCTAAAAATGTGAAATACGAGAGGAATGTATAAATCCAAAAGCAAGGCAAAACCATTTGACTGTTAAGTAGGTAATCTTGGTGGGTAAGTTCAAAGACAGATTTTTTTGACAGTGAGTGTTTTATGAAGAAAGAAGTGTTAGATGGACCCCACTTAATATCCCCTTATGGACAGATTTGAAAGAAAGCTGATATGTGCAGAGATGTGGAATGTCAGCTTTCCTTTGCGAGTTTAATCAGTATGAGGCATATTGCATCTCTAGAAAAGAAAAGCATTACTTTCTGAAAGAGTTTGTTCTTATAAGTGGGAATGTAGCTTATTTCTAATAGTAAAGTTTATTTTATTTTTGGTAAAACGGAGGGTGCACCACCATATCTGGATTAAATTCTACCGGTGATTGAGAGAAAGTATATTTATTGATGCTTGCTTACAGTGCGTATTCCATTTTTGGTAATATATTAACCATTAATAATGGTAGGAAAATGTATAGTTAAGATATCAAATTTAGTTGATGTTTATTTTGAATATGATGATCTTGTTATCTTAATGACTTCCTTGATGAATAGAAGCTTTAAGCTATGAATAGCAAGAGTTACAGTGAGGGAAGCAGTACCTATTGATTACTCATAGCTTTGAAATATCCCACAGAATTACAGAATCATAGGGATTGGAAGAGACCTCTGGAGATCATCTAGTCCAACCTGCTGCTAAAGCAGGCTCCCTAAAGCAGGTTACACATAAAGGCATCCAAATGGATTTTGAATATGTCCAGAGAAGAAGATTCCACAACCTCTCTGTGCAATTTGTTTCCACTATACTTCATACTCAAAATGCATTTCATTTTTTTCTGTCCCCTCTCTTATGTCTTCCCAATGACGTAGTGCCTCCTGGTGTGATAGTTTAGTATGCTAAAATAGTGAGAATGTGAAGGGTGGGGTCCAAAATGGCAGTGCTCACACCATTGGAACTGACTGGGAAATAAGCCAGGCCAATCAAAGACTGACAGATGTTCCTTAGATCCCTCCCATGGTATGAGGTGCATTAAGCAAGGGGAGATCTTCTTGTATCCCTTAGAGATTCCTGCATCCTCTGTTCCCTTTTCTTTTCTGAAGTGCCTGTATAATAACATGCAGCACAGAAAATAAACAGGAAGAATTAAGAAAGCTGTGTGTGGTTGCAAGACCATTATCTTGTTGCAGTCATAGACATGGTGGGACAGATTGAATGACTGGAACGCTGTCATAGAACCATAGTATATCCCAAGTTACAAGGGACCGCAAGGATCATGGAGTCCACTCCTGTCTCCACATGGCACCATCCAAAATCCAAACCCTATGTCTGAAAGCAGTGTCCAAGTATTCCTTGAACGCTGGCAGCTAGGGACAGTGCCCACTGCCCTGGGCAGCCTGTTCCAGGGCCCTACTGTCCTTTAATTAAGAGCTTTTCCCTACTGCCCACCCTGACCCTCACCAGAAAGCAAAGCTCAGCACTGCCCGTCCTCTTCCTGTGAGCAGCTGCAGCTGCCATGAGGCCTCCCCTCAGCTCCTCTGCTCTGGGCTGAACGCACCATAGGAACTCAGTCTGCCCATAGTCATGGATGACTACCATGACAGGGAGCTGTTGGAGAGGGTCCAGAGGAGAGTCACAAAGATGATCAGGCGACTGGAGTACCTCCCCTACAAAGACAGGCTGAGGGAGCTGGGCTTGTTCAGCCTGGAGAAGAGAAGGCTGCAGGGTGACCTCATTGCAGCCTTTCAGTATCTAAAGGGAGCCTACGAAGTGGAGGGGAATCAACTCTTTGAAAGGGTAGATAACAGCAGGACAAGGGGAAATGGTTTTAAGTTGAGGGAGGGGAGATTTAGGTTGGATGTCAGGGGAAAGTTCTCTCTGGAGAGAGTGGTGAGGTGCTGGAACAGGCTACCCAGAGAGGTTGTGGATGCCCCGTCCCTGTAGGTGTTCAAGACCAGATTGGATGAGGCTCTGGGCAGCCTCGTCTTGTATTAAATAGGGAAGTTGGTGGCCCTACATGACAGGAGGTTGTAGATTCATGATCCTTGTGGTTCCTTTCAATCCTGGCCATTCTGTGATTCTGTGACTACATTCTTTTTAGGAAGGACAGGTTTATGGAATGTATTGAGCTCACCTAGGAATGAATAATAAATGAGTGGAGAGCTTATGAGTGAAAATTAAGGGGCAAATTAATATGGCGACACCATTGTGAGTGTTTACTATGGGCTGCCTCATCAGGAAAAGGAAGTTGATGAGGCCTTCTGCAGACAGCTGAAAGTACTTTTTCATAGGCACTGTTTCTCATGGGGGACTTCTACCATCCTGATATTTGCTGGAAAAGCAAAGCAGCTAGGCACATACAGTCCAGGAAGATCCTGTAGTGCATTTAAGAAAACTTTCTATTGCAAGTGGTAGAGGAGCGGTTGAGGAGAGATGTGCTGCTGGACCTTGTTCTTACAAACAAAGAAAGGCTGGTTGGGAACATGAAGATTGGGAGCTACCTTGGATGCAGTAATGATGAAATAATGGAATTCAGGATCATACATGGAAGAAACAAGGAAGTAAGTGGGATTGCAACCCTGAACTTCAGGAGAACCAAATTTGACCTCTTCCAGGACCTACTTGGAGGCATCCCATGATTTAGAGCATTGGAAGGTAAGGAGGCACAAGAGAGTTTGTTGACATTGAAGCACCACTTCTTCCAAGCTCAAGATCGGTGCATCCCTAAGAGTAAGAATCAGTCAAAAGTGGCAGGACACCCACGTGGATGAGTAAGGAGCTAATGAGAAACCTCAAATGGAAAAAGTGAATATGAAAAGGGGTCTAGCCAGAGCCTTTTTTGTTTCCTGGGAGGATTACTGGAAGATTGTCAGGGCCTACAAGGATGTTACGAGTGAGGCTAAGGCCCACTTGAAATTAGATCTGGTGAGGGAGGTCAAGGAGAATGAGAAAACCTTCTTTAAGTGTATCAGTGTAGCAAAAGGATGAAAAAGGAAAATGTAGGCATTCTGATGAATGAGGTGAGTGGAGGACATTGAGAAGGCCTTCTTAGCTTCAGTCTTCACTGCTAAGATAACAGATAAGAGAGTCTGGGGAAAGGAAGACGTTCTTTTGGATGAGAAGAATCTGTTCAGAGACTGCCTAGGGACACAAATCCACGGGTTCTAATGAATGCACTCATGAGTGCTGAGGGAACTGGCAAAAGTGAGTTGAAACTGCTCTCTATCATCTTTCAGAGGTTATGGAGAATGGGAGAGGTGCCCAAAAACTGGAGGAAAGCCCCTGTGACTGCAGTCTCCTAAAAGGGCAAGGAGGACCTGGGAAATGACAGGGCAGTCAGTCTCACCTCCACCCATGGGAAGCTAGTGGAACAGCTAATTCTGGCTGTCATCTCCAAGCAATTGGAAGACAAGGTTATCAGGTGTAGTCAGCATGGACTCACAAAGGGGAAATAATGTTTGACCAATCTGGTAGCTTTCCATGATGGAATGACTGTCTGGGAGATGAGACGAGGGCAGTGGCTCAGGGGAGAGTAGTACCTTACCTTCAACAAGGCTTTTTTGACATTGTCTCCTACAACGTTCTCATAGGTAAACTTAGAAAGTGTGGGATAGATGAGTGGACAGTGAGGTGGATTGAGAACTGGCTGATGGAAGAGCTCAGAGTGTTTCAGAGTCTAGTTGGGAAGACAGTATTGGGTATGGTCTTGTTTAACATCTTCATGAGTGGCCTTGATGAAGGGATAGAGTGCTGATGGTACAAAGCTGAGAGGAGTGGCTGATATACCAGAAGTCTGTGCTGTAATTCAATAAGTCCTAGACTGGCTGGAGAATTAGGTGGAGAGGAATCTTATGAGATTCAGCAAGGGCAAGTGTAGAGTACTGCACCTGGGAGAAGTGATTGCATGCATCAGTACAGGTTAGGGGCTGATCTAGTGCAGACAAGCTCATCTGAGAAGGACCTAGGTGTTCTGGAAGACAATAGGCTGGCCACGAGCCAGGAGCATGCCCTTGTGGCAAGACAGGCCAGTGATATCCTTATGCATTAAAAAGAACATGGCTAGCAGGTCAAAGGAGATGATCCTCCCCCTCTACTGTGCTCTTGGTGAGGCCACATCTGAAGTACTATGTCCAATTCCGGGGCTCTGAGTTCAAGAAAGATAGGAAACTGCTGGAGGGAGTCCAGTAGTGGGCTACAAAGATGGTTAGGGGCCTGAAGCATCTCCTGTATAAGGAAAGGCTGAGAGATCAGGGACTCCTCAACCTGGAGACAACTGAGAGGGGATCTTATTGATGCTTTCAAGAGTCCAAAGGGCAAGAATCAGGTGGATGGGATCAATGTCTTTTCAGTGGTGCCCAGTAACAGGCCAGGGGACACAAACAAAAGCACCTGCCAATTCAGGAAATTAGAATAGTCAGAAGAAAGTTGAGATGTGAGTGCAGTACTAGAACACATTTGAGCTTTAATTTCTGTTCCTTCTACTACTTTTCTGTGGTTTGGAATGGAGAGTGTTACGTGTTGTGGATGCCAGTAAGATGGGAGGTGAAAAAATGGGCCCTGAAACCCAATTATATTACTTCATTTTGCTGTTAACTCTACAACCTACTTGAAAAGGTTTTTTATTCCTTCTGAACCAGAGTCTTATAGCACTTGGTCCTCATCCCAGCCTTACAGAAGGAAGATTAATTAAAAACAAACAAACAAACAAAAAAAAAAAAACAACAAAAAAAAGCACAAAAATAACCAGCATCAATACAACATTAAAAACCTATAAATCTGTGTGTAAATTGATATTTGCATGTATACATAAACACACACCTTCAAAGACAGCAAAAACCAGTCATCAAAGAAATCCAATTGCTGAATTTAGATTTAGGAAGTCAATTAATAATACAAGCTTATATTGGAAATGGAAAGCAGTTTGTTTCAGGAGATCATGAAGTACTACAGATCTTATGCTCAAGGGATCTGTTATTGCATGTGAACACCATAAAGTTGCCCCCTTCAAAAGTCATGTTGAGATACAGGGAGAAAATTTTCAGTCAAATTTTGAAACAGAAGTCATTAGATGGATACCACTCAGTCATCACTACAGGTTATCACATCTGTGTTTTTGGAGGCAATTGGGTTCCCTTTTCTCCTACAGAAGCTGACTGTAAAAATTGATGAAAGATCCACTGCTAAGAAAATTAACTTTCAACTTTTTTGGACACATTAAATCAGTAGATGAAACAGAAGCTACCTCCCATCCAATGACAGCATAATGTTAAAAAGGACTGGCACAGTCTTCAGGAACTAATGTTAATTTCATTTCGTTCTGCTCATTTATAAACATCAGATTATGAGCAAGTCACATTTCTCTATGCACTGATATTCCAGGGACTTTTAGGCACCCATTGTGTTTGTCAGAATAAAAACCTTATACACTTAAGACAGCTGTTTTGACATACGTACATTGTTTTTAAGCTTCCACGTATGTGAGGAGAAAAATGCTTCTGCGATATTTAACACTGTGGAAATTTCACTAAGAATCCATTTTATTTTCATTGATTAACAGCAAATTAAAAATACTGTAACAGCAATTAGTGAGCTTATCACCTGAATTTCTGTTTACTTCTAATGCTGGTTACAAAAATACAAAAGAAACTGATAATTTTAACAAATAATAGCACTCCAGTGATGTTAAGAAATAAACGAATGGATTAGAGGTATAAAAATTGACTAAATCAAGATTTAGCGAATGACACCCATTAAATCTTCACTACAGGAGTCTTGTGAATCTCACCATATTTTGATCACTTTCTGATGAACTTCCTTCAGTCATTCCAGAAATTGGTTGGCTTTCTTTAGCAACTAAATAGCTTTAGAGTCATGCTTGCTGACTGACTTTCCAGTAACAGGAAAGGTGATCAGTAATTTTGATGTGTGACATGAAGTAGTTGTGAGAAAAGTGGTCTTTCTTCCACTTCATACTGTGAGAAATGCTGTGTGTCATCATGAAGATATGAATGAATAAGCTGGTTTCCAGTATTGATCTTTTAATGATTAGCAATGATCTTTGGATTAAGGGAGATTTCATCTTCACTGTCTATTTTGTTCATTGAAATGCACTTTAATCTTTCAAAAACTATAAATTACATTCTGCAAAAAGTATTTCAAACATTTTGCATATCTTAAAATTTTTAGGAAAAATATCTTGTTTTTTAGTGTCTTAGAATCATAAATCTGGGAGAGATCTCAGGACAAAATCAGCTACACCAGTCACTTCTTTCATCTAGACTCTTTCATGTTTTGACCCGTACTTTTAAATATATAATACATCCAAAGTTGATCAAAGCATTCCACTAACTATGAAATGTTAAGAGTGAAGTAGCATACATTAAGTGTTCTGCCAGTTAAGCTACTGTTTATTTATCCTTTCTTCTGACCACTGATTCAATATTCTGGCAATACTGAATCATAATCAGTTCCTAATGCTTTTCAAAAGAATTGCTGTTTAATTTGGTAACTTGCAGTTCTGCAGTTTTTCCCAGTTGTGTCTTCCTGCTGGTCTTATAATAATATGAAGACTGCCCTGAAAGTAATGCTTCCTATTTTATTATATTGGTCCACATTGTCAAAAGCAGATTTGATGGTATGGCAGTAGAGTTTGGATGTTCCTCCCAGTATTCCATTACATTTTGTTGCTGTGTGACAGATGGCAGCAGAGAGGCAGTCAAAAGGGTGTCTGACGTGGAAGTGGGTATGAAGCAAAGGTGTGTCACTGAATTCCTCTATGCAGAAAAAATGGCACCCACTGACATTAATCGACTCTTGCTGAACATTTATCAGAAGATGTGAACACAGTGAGATGGTGGTGACATGCTTCAGCAATGGTGACAGCTACATGAAAGAAAAGCCACATTCCAAACAGCCATGCAGAGCTGTCACACTATGGAATGAAGAGTGCTTCAATCAGCTCACCCATGTGAATCAGAGAATTAAAAGCTTGGAGCAGCGTATGGAGCTGAATACCAGCTTCAATGCATTGGAAATGTTGGTGGCAACATTGGAATCTGTCAGAGCTTGCACAGGTGAGTCCCACAGATGTTCATGCAGCAACAGAACATGTTATGCAACTCTGTAAGTACCTACTGAACCAAAATACTAGGACTAAAGCAACAGTTTCCTGAATTGAATCATTGCTAGTGGCAAGATGTGATGTCTTCACTACCAGCCAGAATCTAAACAGTCCATTTAATGGCAACATATGAATTCCCCATTGAAAAAAAGTTCTAGATGCGGTCATCAGGTCATAAAGTGATGTGCACTGTCTTTTCAGATGGGAAAGGGGTGTTCTTTTTGGATTTCCTGGAACCCTGAGAAACTACCATCTTCAACCAGTATATTGTGACATTGATATCTGAAGTCTCAAACTTCCAGAGTCAGGCCTGAAAAGGAAACAACCTTTCTTCTGCAGCACTAGGACCCACACCAGTTTGAAGATCATAGATCACTTTGCCATCTTGGCTGGGCTGTCCTACCAAACCTCTTGTATAGTCTGGATCTGGTGCCTCTGACTTCCATCTGTTTGGACCCATAAAAGATGGACTGTGTGGGCAACATTTTCCTAACAACGGTGCCATCATAGTAGCTGTGAAACACTGGGTCACCTCTGGTTGAATCAGGTTGAATCCTGCTGGTGCAGGATTTTAAGAGTGCAGCACGCAGGCTCTTGCCTATTGCTGGCAAAAAATGTAGCTGAGAATTTGCTCTATCAAATATTGTTATTTTATTCCTTGTATCTGTTGTAGTATTCATGGATTTAAAAAGCCATTACTTTTTGAATAACCTACATGAGTAGATATCAAGTACATTGTTATGCTCACAAAGCATGAAGAATGAGTATTATCGTAGGAAGCACTATTAGACTGCTAAATCTTTTGATGGCATATTTTCATTGTACAAACAGATAGAGGAAAAGTTTGTAACTTGATAGTTCTACTGAATTAACAAGTAAACATCAATGCTTTAGTAGTGTGTTAGTGTAAATAATAAAAAGAGTACATAGTGTTGTCTTTCAGTGGCAGATGAACACTCAAAGAAATCAAGGCAAAGAAGTAACTTAAAGTGCCTTTTTTCTTGGCATGAACTACATAGAAAACAATTAAATTATTCATTGTAAAATTATTATGTCTGTTAAATAATGCAGCAATATAGAGTAATCCATGTAAGTGGAAACAACTGACTAAACTTTACCTGGATCACACTCAGAAGCAGAAACATGTCAGCAAAGTTTCAGTTGTAAACTTTTTCTGTACCCTTATCCAGAATGTGCATTAAATCTTTTCTGATATATTTAACTTTAATGACTCTAAACGTGATTGAAAAATTAATAACTGGATCCAGGAAGAATAGAATGCAAGGTTGTAATAGGAGGAAAATATTCTGATCTGAAAAATATACTTTTAATTTGTTTTAGGAAAACTGAATGCCCAAAATAGGAATTTTAACATTTGACTTTACTTTCATGTAAAGTATATTTCAAAATATATCCACATTTCATAGGGTTAATGAATCTTAAAGTGTGGTGATTTGAAACTCAGGTCAAGAAAAAAATTGTTGGTGTGAACTGGCAGTGAAAAAATTGAAAGAAAGATAAATATTAAATGAGTACAGAAACTTAAAAAAGGAGTAGACTGAAACCTAAACACATCTGTTTTCTGCCCTTCCAACCATATAATATTTTTCATTGATTCATAAGTGGAAAATTAGCTGAGAAATTATATGTAAGTATATGTCAATTAGTATCAATTCACTAACTTAATCACACTGATTTTTGCTTTATATACCTAACCTTTAAGATCATGCATTATTACCAGACACCATATAGTGAAATGCATCTGCTTCTGCCTCTGTCTCTACTTCCAAGAACAATATATATCAATCTAATTGCAGTCTAAATTTCCTTGAACTTCATCTTCTTAGACTTTGCAACAGGAAGTTGTTAAGGCCAAAAGATCCCAGAGTACTGCTCTTTGAACAAGCTTATCTATATGCTTATTTTATTGAAAAAGCAAAACCATCCTTTTAGTAATAAAAAGATTTTTGGCTTAACGCGAGCTTTAATATTGTCCAAATTCTCACCAAAAGAAAGAAAAATGAAAGAGTTGTGTGCAGTATATGGTTCACAGAATCACAGAATGGCCAGGATTGGAAGGGACTTCAAGGATCATGAGTCTCCAACCCCCCTGCCACATGCAGAGCCACCAACCTCCACGTTTAATGCTAAACCAGGCTGCCCAGGGCCCCATCCAACCTGGCCTTGAACACCTCCAAGGACGGGGCATCCACAACCTTTCTGGGCAGCCTGTTCCAGTACCTCACCACTCTCTGGGTAAAGAATTTCCCCCTGATGTCCGACATAAATCTCCCCTCCCTCGACTTAAAACCATTTCCCCTCATTCTACACATATCAACCCTTTCAAAGAGTTGATTCCACTCCCCTCTGTAGGCTCCCTTTAGGTATTGAAAGGAAGCAATGAGGTTACGCCGCAGCCTTCTTATCAGGTTCCAACAGTCCCAAGAATTTTCAACCATATAAGTTAATTTAGAAATGAAACTGAGTTCTTTTTCAAGATGGTGCATGGTGGAGTCATTACTATCATTAATAGTGTAGTATGATTGGCTGAACACAGGTTTGATACACAGAGTACCAGTTTACACCCATTCTTGCTATATCTCAATTATCCTGAAAGATGAATCTTCTCCTAAGACTTCTAGATTTTTGTTCCAGTTTTTCCTTAAAAACACCTGTGAGGTTATTAGTTTAAGTGCAATAAATACAGAGAAAATCAGTAAGGAATATTTCAAGACAAACCTCCTCATCTTTACAAATTTTGGATGAATTCTGAGCCTCTGGATACTTTAGTAAGTGCTTACTTTAAATAGCCTCAATCAAATTCTTGTTTTTCCCAAAATAAGCTTTAAGTGCCCTGCATCTTCAAGAATAGACAACCTCTTCCACAGTCCCATTTTCAACATGAGAGAAACAAAGATTCTGTGCCATGTGTTTCCTAGAGAGAGCAAAGAGTTGACTAGAATTGATTTCCTCAGTGTTGCATCCCAATATAAAATTTCATGGCCATGAGGAATGATATATCTAACTTTATCAACCCTCACCCTACATATGATAACCTAACTGAACATGTGTGAGGGTTACTCCAATAGTAGTGGCTTCCATTTGGTTATGTTGGCCCATGATGTCTGAGGTGAATGTTGATGGTATGGCAGTAGAGATGGAACCTTCCCACCAATATTCCTTTACATGTTCTTGCTGTGTGACACAGCCGAGGGGCAAAAAAGGGTCTGAAAAAGAAGTGTGTATGAAGCAGAGGTGTGCCATGAAATTTCCTGCATAAGGAAAAAATGGCTCCTAGTGACAATCATTGACAATTTCTGGATGTTTGTGGAGCCCAAACAGTGGATGTGAGCACAGAAGGGCAGTAGGTGGAGACAGCTTTGTGAGAGACAAGCCATGTTCCAGATGGCCATGCAGAGCTGTCGTGCTATGTAGTGAAGAGCATGTCAATCAGTTCTTCCATGTGAATCAGCTAATGGTGATGAACATGTTGTAAAATAGTATTTAATAGGTAAGAGTTTGTGCTATTAAACAGTATTATCATGCTCATTGTATCTGTTGTAGTTTCCATGGAAATAAACAGGATGTATAACTTTTGGAGCAAACAAAATATATGAATTTATATTATTTTTATCTTTGGTATTAAAGAAGATGCCTAAAGCCCGACTTGGTTAGAATTACTGCAGTATTTTCAAGGTTTTTACTCTGATATGTACAGAACGGCAACCAAACCAAACAGCTGATTTTGAACAGGTTAGAAGTATTCAGTTATGTTTTCTTACTTATTTTCTTCTTTATAACAGTGATTATTAACCAATTATGTATCAAACTTGCTTTAGTTTCCTTGCTTCTGAGAAATGGGATGTAGCTGTATAGTTTATTACCTGGATTGTATTTACATCAAGAAATAAAAACAAAAAAAATTACTTTTATTTCCCAGCTGGATCTCTTGTTGGATCTCTATATCATCCTCAATATACTTGACATCTCTTTTTGTAAATTATATACTGCTAAATTTGATTCCTCAACAATTAGCTTCCTAAATTTTATATATGTTAAAAAAGCTAATACTATATTTACAATGTTGTTCTAACCTTCAAAAAAATTTTTAAAACTCTAAGTAAAATGACTTCCTTTGGATTTACTGCACATTAATAAATTTCAGATGCAATGGTATGTAGGGGTATTTGGCAGGAGCTAAATAAAATCTGGAGAATTTACAATGCTGAGGTTTTATGCTGCATAAATCAAGATTTAATTAATGTTATGTATTCTGATTATTTATTTGTTATACATAGTATAATAAATACCTTATTGATGAAAGTGTTTAGCACTGGTTTTGATTAATAAATGTTTTACCTATATAGAAACTAAGAATATGGAACAACGTTGTTTTCATATTTTACATTATTAGGTATTAATATTTGAAACTAGCATGCATTCTTCTTTTTTCTTCGGAAAACTTCATTGTATTTGATATGGTACTTATGCATATAAAATACTTTTAATTTTGTGTGAATAGGCAGTAACTGAGCTGGTTGTATAGTCATATATACAATTTATTTCTTAGGGTGTATTTTAAGTTACAAAAGACAGGAAATACACTTTACTTTCCAATGAACACAGGCACAGATTTGTCATTTATTTTATACATAGAATATATCTGTTATAGTTAGAATGTTATCACTATCTTATTTTTGGTAGCATTGAGACCTCATGATGACTCATTTCAAAGGTCAAACCACAGAAATAACTCTAAAGATGCTAAAATTTAGCTATATAGTAAGAGATTACAGATAGATACAAGCAGATAAGCAAACACAAATAAAAGAGGCAGCAGTTATAGGCACTTTACCCGGATCAGAATTCAGAGGTGCATTAAAATTATTTCCTTCATACATGCAGTTTTTCGGCTTACTTAAAACAGTAGACAAGCATTCAAACTGGAGTATCTGGGTATAGTGTATCTGCACAGGAGAACAGTGTCTTAGTATCTTTATAAGGCAGTGTGGTTGTAAAATACCAAGTGTTGATCTCAGAAAAACTGCTTTTGTTTGTTCTCAGAATTGGAGCGTATTTCCAAGTCATTCTGTGAGTACTATATCAGCACCCTGTAGCTTTTCAGTGGCATAAACTTCCCTTTCTGCATGCAGAGATTTTATAAGTCTTCTGAATTTATTTATTTCTGTATAATCTGACAGCATTTCTCTCTCTTGGGATGAGCAGAAGGGCATCTAAGTGGAAGGAAGGTGGTGGAATCAGGTAAAATTGCCTTTTTTCCGTTACTGATGAGGAACGTAACAAACTTAATGGATCAGTCAGAAAAGACTGAAATTTAACAAGCAGGGAAATTTGTAAGTTCTCTGAGTGCTGTAGATACTAGTTTTAACTTTTTGTTTGTGTTAAATGAGCTTCTTATTTGTTTCTGTTTTGTTTCTCACCACGAAATAGCAGTTTACTTCTGATATTCAAGGCTTATTTTATGGGAAATGTCATCATGAGATATCATCTGTCATAGCCTAATGTTCAACAGTATGTATGACTTGCTATTATACCTACAGTACTTGGTCCCATGCTGAAATGTTCAGTCAAGCTTAATTAACTTAATTCATGCTCATGTAAAATATTAACAGATTTTTTTTAATTAATTTTTTTTTTTTTTTTTTGGCTAATCTTATGGGAAAACAGTCACTCCAGTGGAATTTAGAAGAGATTAATGTGCTGATTTTTTAGTTTACCTTCTATTGAATTTCTTCCTAACTTCAAGAAAGGAGCAGTTTCAGCTTGTTTGAAAATTTGACATGAGGGTTGGCATTGTAAGTTAGTTTAGAAATCATCATACAGGAAACGATAAAAATAAGGTGGAGATAACTAAGGAAGAACACTGAAAGTGAAAGCTGCAGATTGTATTTGATTCAATAGAAAGAGTAAATCCATCAGGGGAGGAAGAGATACTGAAGAAATTGTTTAGATACTTTTCTTTGCAGCAGTATTCTAAGTGTATAAAGGAGATTTAGAATAATAATACTGTGGATTTTAGTGTTCTCTGTGCAGATGGTTAGGAAGAGGAGTATCTAAAAGCTGGAAAATGGGTTTTGCTTTTTAATGTGGTCTTAACTATCTTACACAGAACATCCCTGGACAAGTATCTGTTACAAAATGTGGTCTTTGGAAGCTGCAGTCACCACTGCTAAATAATTGCAACATCTAACTGCATGTATAGAGGAGCTGTGCATCATTTAATTTATTTTGGGATTTCTGTAGATACAAGGTCACACATACCTTATTATTTCTCTATATGTATACATTCTAAGACATTTCAGTAGGAATGTTATGATTTTAAGCAAATAGGAAGATTTAAGAACAAACAAACAAACAAACAAACAACAAACCAACCAGATGGATATGTCCAGAGTGTCTGAATTGTGCATACAGGTATTGCAAAAAGCTAACTACAGATTTATTTATAATATGTGCTGTATTCAAGAAATCCTGTTTTCATTTTACCAGGAAAGTCTGTTCTTCCAGCAACATGTAGGTTATCGTGCTTAACTCTCTCAGTTAATGTCCTGAGAAGTAGACTTCTGCATTTATACATTTTATTACCTTACGGCAAACCCTCTTATTAAAAGCAATCTCTATTAGACCATGACTTCTTTTTTGCTAACATTTATGTCTTGATGATCTGAGAAAGTTAATGGACTAGATTTCTCCAAGAAAAACCTCAAGCAGTATTTTTCTTTTTCTGTGCTTCCTTTGAAAAGTTTTGCTTCCACTGCAGTCTGCTTTTAATGATGCTTTCCTATTCTTTCTTAACAGAAAAAATGTTATAAAAATGACATTAATTATCCCAAAGGAGCTGTCTGTTTTCAACTCTCTCAGGGCGTGTCAAAATGTATATTGAATGGCAATTCAAAAATAGTTCACTTGGATGTAACATGATCCCACAGTATAATTAATCAGTATTTTGAATAATGATAATGTAACAATTTGGATGCAAATACCAGTGTATACTGTTCCAAATATTCTCTGATGTTGATATTTTCTATGTTGGATCTGCCTGTCTGCATAACTTTCTTCATTTTTCTGTCTTAAAGGCATAAGGAAAAGTATACTTACATGATTTTTTCAAAGGTTTTTTTTGTTCGTTTGGTTTTTTGTTGTTTTTTTTTTTTTTTAGTCTAATGTCTGTAATAGGTGTTTAATAAGGTATTAATTAATATTGTCTATTAAGAGAGAATGTAGATACCTGTAATTTAAAATTCTCTTTACCAATTGGAAAGGAGTGTATATATATATATGGATATATATACATGTATATGTATGAAAGTCAAAGAAGGAAAAATGTAACTGACTAGTAGATACGCTTTACCTGTAGACTAACGAAGGTTTATAATACCTACTATAGGACTATTGAAACAACATGACAATATACAGATATATGAAAGGAAGTTGATGATGAAGATATCGACTAGTCATGGGTGTGTAAACAGAAGAGTCTTCTGTATCTGTATACTTAATATGATTGTTTACTTAATATGATTTTCTGGAAGCCCACAGACACTAAGCAACCAGCTACCTTTTGAAAACTGGTTAAATTAATAGTTCACACACAAACTTAACACTGCTGTAACACAGAGCGTTTAGTTAAAGAAAAACAAATGATAAACAGCTAAGAATGAATTGTATCCTATCAGAATATTGGTTGTTTGCAGAATTACTCTTGTGATAATCTTATAAGAGGAAGGCTGCCTGGTATTTTCAGTGGTACTCAACGCAACTGCTACTGATCTCCCTAACTACTGCAGTTGCTTGTGCAATAAAGCATTAAAAGCAAGTTTATTTGGAAGTAATCAGTGTAAGCAGGCAGGGTTTCAGCTATTTTGTAAGAATTTCATAGATATATTCTGTGCCATCATGGCAAGTTTTATTAAGCAGGAAGCTGCCTCATATTTAGCTCAGTGCACACGGAAAGCTGTGCAGAACAGAGGCTATGCAGTGAGCCAATACTCTTGCTCACATATCATAGCTTCTCTATGTGCTTACAAACTTTCGTGCCACTTTCCTACAAGGTCCAGAATGAAAGTGGCATTCATAAAACAGTTCACAATGAAAGGAGTAGAATAGCAGCTATTTCCTGCCCAACACAGACACTGAAGACTAGAATTATTTATCTGAAATGATTAGAACACATTGTCCTAAAGTTAAATATTTTACTATAAATGAAAAAGTGGATAGCATAAGTGCAGGGTTTTTTTTCGGAAATCTTATATGGCTTTATTGTATAAGCATAAGAACAGATGTTAGCATCAGCTAAGAACTGGGTATCACCTTGTAAGTTTGAAGAAAGATAGACAATGATCTGTCAAAACAGAGGATTTACATTCACTACATAAACCAGCATTGTTTGTGCTTACACAAAACTGCAGTAATCTAACATTATGACTAAATGAAATTTTACATGCAGACTGACTGATGGTGCATTTTTTAATCTCATATATATGACAGTTTTTAAGGTACCCTCAGTGGAGACGATCATTTATGCTGAATAGGTCCAGTCTTAAAACTACAAATTTCACTTTGGTATTTTGGTGTCACTGTTGATGTCTTGACATTGTTGACATATGTCATGTATTACTTTGAGAAATCATCTCTCCACTCAGTGTGTAGAAATATTTACAGATATAGGGAGTATGTTTTTTTAGGCCAATCTGATGTCACAGGATCTGAAAATGGCACATTTTCGGTTTAAATTTCACGAAATAGAACACCATAAATCAACAGTATTTACACATAAAATATAAACTGTTGAAAACATGATCTTTACTCTGAATTGCTTGTTAGTCCTGGATTTTACAGTGGTACCTAAATCTATCTGGTTATATTATGAATTCTGTATCTTGCTAGTTATTTAGCTGATTTTAATGGAAGTATAGGAAAACTCAGACTTTAGGGATTCGTAAAATGTTCTTCAACTACTTGCTTCAGAACCAGACAGTGAAGAAATAGCAATTTATACAGAAATGATGCACTCCAAAAAGTCTGAACACACATCATCAGTTGTAATAGAACACATGATAGATCTTGCTAGCTTTCTAAAACGTGGCAATAGATCTACAAGGTTCATTACTGAAAATAAAAGAACTTCAGGAAGGAAAGGAAGGAATAGGAAAAGGAAATAGAAATATACTCAAAAATGTACTTACTCACACAGAGCTGGGTAAAGTATCAGGAATACATTCTTTACAGTGGTGTAGCCTGAAGTTAGATTACAAACCTAGACTTCTACTGCATACACTGTAAAGGCTACAAGCAAGCAAAGCACTTAAATTATTCATAAACCCCTCACAAAACTCCCATGTTTATGACAGAAGAATTTACTTGAACAAGGATTGCCAACTGAAAAGGAAAGTCACACAAAAGAAGATGTTAGTCTGTAGAAATTGAAGATGCTTGTAGAATTAAGATGAAATGATTTCTTGTGAAGGTGAATGCAATTTTGAACTTCATTTAAAGCTTCAATAGTTGCAATTGAGAGAGAAACTATATCACATTTTCTGTGAGGTGAGAGTTGAAAACAGACAGTTCCTTTGGGATAATTAATGGAATATATACCCCACATCTTAGTTTAATTGTTAGCATTTAGTTACTACAGTTTTATGCAATACCTAAGTAACAGATATTTAGGCTTTAGTAGTTTTCAACTTAAGAAGCACGGCATTAAAATAATAATAATAATAATTAAAAAAAAGAATTGTTACGGATGTATATGTATGTCAGAGATCTGGGCTATTTGATAGTTAACTATCTTTAGAGATAATTTTCAATACAGTGAATCTTGTAATATTTGGGTAGATAGGCTTGGCAGGAAATTTTGGAATGTATCTCATCCATCTGTTATTATTATTTGATGTTTCTGAGAATATATAATATTGATTCATGTGTATGTATTATCCAAACATTTATGTACATGTGTGGTTCTGGGAATTTATTAAAAGAGAGATAATTTATTAAAAGGAGATAAAAAAGACCATCAAAGGTTGTAAAAACAAGTGTTCTGTGTTAGTGCTAAGGCTCATTGCATGTCTTTCATTATCTGCATTTGTATGAAGCAGAGATATTCCTTTGTGTCTATAGAATTTAATGAAAACTGTAGGCTCTGTAATACTCAATAGATTAAATAATAAATATCTGGAGGGTAAGCAATGTACATTTATTATGTACTGTAATACCTTGATTAAAATTGGGCTTGAACATGGTGATGGCTGTTTATCAGTATTTTTCCACCGACTACACTAGAAGCACAGAGCACCTTTAAAAATGCAGAGGAATGACCAATTTCATAACCTGTGAATGTGTTTTGCTTGCTGAGTTGTACCCTGGGTTCTGATATAGAGCCCTGATCTTTATTATGCTTTACTTCCTCACTGCTAATATCGAAATGACCAACAATTTTACTGTAGTTGGATCATCTGTAGTCACTTCGATTAGAGGAGAAAGTTTTTCAAATGATGAACAGTTTTAAGAGAGGGTAATGCTCTCCCTTTCAAAAATGTGAAGTACATTATGTTATCCAATTTTGTATTCAGTTCTGTGATTTTTATCACAGAACACATTTTCTGTAATATACAGAGCTAGTTTTGTGTTTCGAATGAAAGCCACTACTTACCATGTCTTACTGGCAGTTTTTGCAAGTGATGCAGCAAAGTGTATGATGAGGTATTCTAAACAGTACTGGGAAACTAAAAACTTTTTAGGATTTTTAGAATACAGAAGAAGTACATTACTTAGAAGAAACTTTTTATATGAGCAGATTATTCCAATGAAATTAATTCTGCAGATCTTCTGTGAAAAACTCACAGTTTCTATATACAATGGAAGACAACTGCAGCAGAAATTCCTTGTGTAACTTGATGGTCAACTTTTTACCACTTTGAGTAATTTGAAAAGACAGTGGGAGTCTTGCATCCTAATTTTGACATCCTGTAGCAAAGCAAAAAGTAAAACTGTAAAGTACTGGAATATGAAATTAGGTTCAGCTTTTCTGCCTAGGCCTTTTTATAGTTTTCATCAAAATGTTATTTTGCCTAGAAGATGAGGTAATAAGACATTTGTGAAATTTAATAATAAATGTCTTTAGAAAATGGATGGTACAATATATTTGTAATTACAGGAATCTATAGAATTCTGGACTTTCACATTTTTTACTATAAACTCAAATGTGCAGTTCTCCAGAAGGCAGCCTATTGTATGACTCATATTTCCATAAGCACTAAGCTTATGTTTCCCTAGGGAATGGAGGGGTATTCTAAATGCAGAATTCTGTCTGGTAAGGATGAGACCACAGAGTTGTAATTTGTGTTCCAGAGTTCTTTAAAATAATGCTTTATTGTGCCAGAATTTAGTAATTCTACTACTCTGAGTTTCAGGTATTCTAGAATGGTTATCTAATGTGATGTTACCTTATTTAAATGCAGTATAATTTCAGTTGCATGTAATTATTGAGGAAATTCTCATGTGAGCTATTGCTTTATTAACCACCTTTTGTAGGATATTCGAAGTATCTTGACTGGTACTTGATACATATCTACCACTTTTTTTTACTATTATTTTAAAATGAGATTATGACTACCAAAGTAAGTGCATTATTTTATTCTTTAGATTCTTTGAGCAGTTTGACTTAGAATGAAGTGTATGATGTACTAAGACCTGTCTAACTGGTAATACTAAAGAGTAATTTCTATGAACAAAATTACATGCAGATTTTTCTAGAAGGACTTCACAGTATTTTATTATCAACTCAGTGTACACAGTGTTTAGAGATAAAATTAGGAAGATGAAATTAGTAAATGAGGTTGAAAGAACAACCAAGTAATAAAGTTGAAAGACCAGAAGGATCCTGCAGACTGAGGTAGAAGTAAAATGAAAACAAGCTTTCAAAATGGTAAAATCCAAGATTAAACATCTTGAAATCAAGGCTACATGTAACAGAAAGTGTATGACAGGTTACAAAGAAAATCTCTGAGCAATCTAAAAGGCAGCATAGTGAATACTCTTTCTTGGGAATCTGGTTTTTTTTTGTGTGTGTGTGGGTTTTTTTTTTTTTTTTTTTTTTTTTTTTTTCCTATAAAGATATTTTCTTAACTTCCAGCTGTAGTATTTGAGGAATGTAATAGTGGTAATCCAGTTTAACCCCATTTTGAAATTGCATATCATTAAAGAACCATTTTCAAGAAAAACCACCAAGGACAATTTTATTTATTTATTTGTTTATTTTAAGTTTAAAGCATGTGTTTAGAAACTTCTTGGTGGAATAGAGGTAAAGACATCAAATTTGATAAAACTGTGCAAGATAGTGACTATATAGGATCAATTTCCCTAAAGCCTTGATTCTAAAGCTTGGTACTCAAGCTGCCATTTCCTTGAGAGGAAACTGGCAGAATGAATGGAAATGATAATTTATCATAGCTATATGTAAGTAGAACTTTCACAGATATATTGTACCAAAATGCCACAAAGTTTCCCCAGACTGTGTTTATTTTATCTTACAGTATCATCTTATGCAAAATAGCATAACATTTTCATTAGCAGAAATTGTTTATCCATCCCACTTAAGAGTGAGTTTGGAACACTTTACATGGGAATAATTATTTGCAGATAGAGCCAAATTGCAAACATTATTTCTCATCATTAGAAAATATATGAGCTCAGCTGCCAGCTTGTCATGGAAAGAGAGCAGAAGAATTTTCAATTACTTTGGTTGTATTTATTCTTTTTTCTGTTATTTATTACGTTTCTGACATCTGAATGATCATTTTGCTGCTGCAATGGGTAACAATCTGTGGACATAGATGTATATGGGCAATAGGAGTGCCTGTTCTCAGAATTAGTATTCTTGTACTTTAAGGATTGCTATTTCATATTTGTACGATTGAAGGATTCTTTCCTTGAAGTAAAGCTTACTCTATGACAGAAATTTATTATTTTTTGTGGTTGTCTATGTCTTCATATGAAGAAAATAAGAACACGATATGCTAAGTACAAATCTTTTTCTATCAGTCATCAGAAAATCATCGTATTCAGATAGGCGCCTATGTCTGATCAAAATATGAGAGCCTTCTTGCCTAACATCATGTTTTCTTTGGGTGACCGAATACATGTCCTTCAGAACTCGAATCTGAAGGTAAGCAAATGTAGTATAGAAAAGCGAGCTTGACTCAGTAAATGGAGGCATAATGTATTATCATTGTGATTGCTCCGAGAGACAGAATGAATGTACTGCAGCATTTTTAGATAAGATCAACACATATTTTTTAAAAAAACTTTTGATAAAACTCTTGTCTTACTATGGTTTACACTGAGTAGGTATCTCAGAATGCGTTAGATTAAATTTTCTCATCTTCTAAATCAGAAGATGGTATAGCACACTGTCTGGCACTCTGGCCACTGATGGACATGGCCCATTAGATGAGACTGTAGGCATGCTGCATTAAACATCCCGGAACAAGTAGTATAGATTGCTAGGTCTTTATACCAGCTATTTCATTCTACATATCTGCTCCTCTTGGGTCTCAGTATTTTCTAATAAAGACATAGCCTTAGATAACTTGCTCCATTTTTCTCTTTCTCTTTAAAACTTATGCACGAAGGCTATTTATGATAAATGTGTCTGGCTTCAGGTTTTTGAACAGTTCTGCATTTAGTCATTTTCTTTAAGGCATGTGTCTGAAGAAAATTTGAAGAACTTTTCAATATTCAGAGATTCCATAAAATATCCATTTCCAAAATTCTGCAAATTTCTAAAATATGAGCTTTGTGTTCACATATACACTTATCTAAATTAGGCCAACAGCTGATGACAGTTGTGGTCACAGTACTGTAAGGCAGATGGCAAACTTTTCAAGAGAATTCTTGTCTTCTTTAAGGAGCCAAGAGAATTATGTGATTTCACATGTATTCTCAAGCATCGAAAGCCTCTCTTGAGAACAATGGGAATTTTGGCCAAAGCATTATTCTGGTCATACAGGCTGGATATCTGTTATTATGAGTACTCCTCAGTTAATGTCAATTGTAGTTATTTTTCACAAAAAAAGGCATACTTGTGTAATCATTTCTGTAAAAAAAATCCTCAAAGAAATTGTCTTTTAATATCATGTACTAAACAATTAAAATCCATGAAAAGAATTCTGAAAGCTCCAGAGTCCACACAAAAACAATTGCACATGTCTCATGAAAGAAAAGTGAAATATGTCAAATCCCTATCTAAAAGGGGTCAAAGACTATTCAGTGACATAAAAATAATTAATCTATTAATCTAATAGATAGAAGCAAATCCCAGCTCGGTATTGAACTGTAGCTAGCTGAACAACAAGAAAGTGCTCATATCTTCTCCGAACAGTGACTTATTTTTACCATATTCTGGCATTAAATTCTGTGTTTAAACATGTTGTGAGTTATATGGCACATCCATGTTGGCCACTCAAATGAAAAGCACCAGTCCATTAAGTCTGTTGTATAATACCCTTTATTACTGATGGAATGTTGTGGTGTGTAGCATAGTGACAAAAGAGCATTAAGTTTAGCCATTCTCCTGGAAAAGCAATTGTAAACGAGGAGACAAAATATTTAAAGCTTGATCATGTATTGTGACAGCAATGACAGCAGAATGCTTTGGCTTTAGACAGTAGGTAATTATCCCCAAATACAACTTTTTCAGAGAGATATCGAATGAAGAAACTCTTGCATTTAGTATAAGCTGTGATCTAGCCCCAAATTTAGTGCTAGAGAAAGTACTCAGTAAAGCCAAAAGAGAATGCATTCCATTGCTTTCTCATAATATTCACAGCATAAATTATTTTATTCTTCTCTATATGTAGGTCTAACAAGGTGCAAGTTTTTTCTTCAAAAAGTACTTGTTATTTTAAGCATTTTAAGGTTAGTTTCTTAACATACTCTAAAAGAACTGCCGCATTATGGTACAGCTCTATGCCATGAGAATGTTTCTGTTAGAATGAGTGTCTCAGTTGGTGATGACTATTCAGATTGATCTAAGTGTGAGTTCCAAAAACCAGACCTCTAATCCGACATCTGATATGCCTGCAGTTTCTCTTACAGATACTCATACTGGTTTACAGAATGTGTAAATTAAGCAAGCAGTATGTCAGTAAAGCTTCAAGTTTTTTCTAACGTGTAGAATTAAATACTAGTACTATTTGAAAGCAGACCAATCATGCAAGTAGAATCCTAGATGCATACAGTATTAACGTGAAGTATCCTTTTCTAGCTCCTCCAAAATGACTTTAGTTATCAGCAGAACTATTAAAGCCTGTTTAACTACAGATAGATGTCTTGAGATCGTTTGATGTTGATGTCTGAAGCGTTTTGTTCTTAAAATGAGTCTTCTAAATGCAGATGGGGCATTTATAAATATTGAATCTGTATTCTCTTGATGATTCCTTAGATATAAACTTCATCCTAAGCCTGCTTAGTGGAGATGAAAACGTATTTTTTTCTCCTTGCAGTCTTGCAAAATTTCAAATTAATAGACAGTATTTCTTTGACTTTCTTTATCTTCATTGATTCCTATTTTCAGTCAGTCAGCATCTTCCAGAGTTATGAAAATAACGTGATGTTACAGAGATAAATTTTTAAAATTTAGTTTTCTTAGTAAAAAAGCTCAATATCATAAAGAATATTTGGTGGAGTAATATTTAACCTTTTAATGTGAGACCCTTATTTTCTGTGCAAGTCTGTATGTCTGATAACATTAATTGGAGAAGTTTGAACTTTTGTTAATAAAATCATTCTACATTTCAAAATGCAGATTTTAATTTTCTAGAGAATATTTCAAGAATAAAAACTAAAATCACAAGTGCTTGTATTTGTCAAAAGAAGGTATGCAGCCATTGAATAAATAGCCAGTTGTGAAAATCTAAGACTGTATTTATGATAGCAAATATTCATTTTTTGTTTGAACTTAAACTTAGAAGAGAAAGAAGGAAATTTGCACAGCCATAAATGTAAGACTCTCATGAGCTCCCTCTCTAGTGTTTTGTGAGCAAGTTAGACAAATGAACCTTTAAATTGCCTCCTCTACTTCAGATGCTTTAGAATAAACTAACTTAGGAAACCAGCTCAAATTCTGACCTGATTTGACAGAATTTGACATTTGCAGCAATGATAGGAATGGTTCAAAAAAAAAAAAGTAATAATACAATTCCTGAGGAGCAAGGAGACCAAATTTCAGAGATTAATCAACTGAATCTGTAGTGCAGTAGCATTCAAGACATATGAGCTTTGCTCTTTTATTTTTTTCCTATTTTACCGGTAGATAGTTATAGGGAAGAATTTTGTCTGAAGCAAATTACAGCATGAAAGAATTCTGATTCCTGCAGTGCACAAATATTCTGTTCTGAGTATCTACAGCAGATGATATTCAGTTTGACAGTTCAATTGTGCATGTAAAAGTTTAATTCCTCAATTTTAATATTTTTTATTTTGGAATTTGGCTGTTGAATACTTCCTCCTACTTCTTTTTTCTTCAATTTATTTGTTGTAACCCCAGTGGCAAGGCTATGGAAAGCAAATTTATCTTACACTTCCAATAAAATTGTGCTGCTTATGTTCTTCATGCTTTTGGTTTCTGTAAAAGTACTTACTACTTTCTGTGAGAAATGTCATATAGATGTCTACATAAAAAATTAATTACTTTCTTAAGATCTTTTTGTTTTTCATGTTCTGAAAGCAAGAGACAGTGTGAAAAGGTCTTTTCCATACCTTCTTTCACTTCCATAACCACCTTGTGCACGTCTGCAAATAGATTTATATATGAATCTTTTTTTGGTAAAATTAATTTTTTTTTTGTTGGTATAGTTTTAAACCCATGGATTTCAACTGATCTCCAGCTATAGCCCAAATCACCAATTTCTATTTAATTTATTTGATTTCACTTTTGAAAGTTAACTACTGGGGCTGGTATGGAAATATGGGATTGTTACTTCAGTAGTGGGGGACTCCGTATTCCAGTGTGGGAACTGAGGAAAATACTGTGCTAAAACTTTGTAGAGTGAGCAATTACAGCTTTGAACAGTGTCCTCAACAGCTGAGCACTGCTATGAAATTAGAAGAACGAGCGGAAATTTGGTAATATATTTTCAAATCCACTTTGAGACAAAATTGCCTTTTCATACAAACAAAATTGGAGTGTTATCCCTATGGATTTCCTAAGGTAGAAAGTTGCTAAATACAGTATATCGAAACCTTCTTTTGCTATATTTAAATATACCTTACAGCTGTTTGTTGTAACCTGTTTCTGATTCTTTATTTGAGCTTTAGAGGCATATCATTGGCCAGTACACTTTGTATCATGGGAATAATCTACAGGCCTATACTTATTTTATTTTATTTTGTTTGCTTGTACAGAATTAGTCTAGAAGTATTGTGAATAAAACCAGTAAGCTCACAGAAGGCTGCAAAGTACCTGTTACAATAGAGAGATAAAATATTGTTACTTCAGTATATGTAGTTAATGAAAAATAAACAAAAATGAGGAATTACATTTTGTTTTGTGAAAGGGTAATCAAATTTTCAGTGGGAAGAACTTGAAAGAAAAGTAGGATCAGATGGTCAAATGATTTGGTCTCTACAGTACCCCTGAGCTCATTTGAAGAATCTTGAGCTGTGGTTTTGTTTTTGCTTTTAACATTCACAAAACAAGTCTTGAAGATCCAAAGACATGATCCAAAGCTGAACAAATCAAATCTTTCTATGATTTTGTTAAGCCTTGTCAGTGATTTGTAACACAATCATGACCTGTGTAGGAATAGTTCATAATTTTTATAATTGTATTTTATTACTTAAGAAACAAACAAATATTGTAAATCCTTTTTATTCTTATCTGCAGAAAAGGGAGTGATGAGAAGGTATTTCAATCTGTTGCAAAATACATTCTAAGATATCCCAAAGCCACAGTTAGTTTTATGCCTTTTTGTTCTTTTTGTTGCTTCAGGATAGCTTTATGCAGTCTAGGAAGTAGAAAAGAAATCAAGAGAGAAAAAAAGGTAGGTATTTCTCCTCTGTGTTAGCATATTCCTTTATGTTTTGAATCACGCTTTGCTCTTTGTATTGGTATCCAACACAAATGTTGGTCCTGATGATATTCCAGCCTCTGCAGACTTTATGTTCCCACATATAGCATACAGGTTTTTAGCATTCCCAGGCCACTCTGACAACCTCCACGCAATTCCGGTTTTTGCCACAATTAACTGGATTGGAAATTCGATCTTAACATCCCATCACTGGGTACCTTTCATTATACTTATGCAAAAGCAGTGGTTGTGTGTACTGTTGACAGTGATTCCTTCTTTTTTGTTGTTCTGACTATCTTTTTGCATCTGTTTCCTATAAAATATATTTTTAAAAAAATTAGGTATAATTATGTTGCATTTTTATGCTTAATCAGAACTCTTCTTGTTGTTCATTAAGGCTTAACACAGCTCCTTACATTTTCAATGCACAAAATTTTTCCTCCATTGTACACTTGAAATTGTTATGCTCTTTTTCTATTCTATAAGTAATATGAAAGACATTACATTCAACTTTGTTAATGCACAAAACGGATCTTTTTGAAGGAAGTGGGCCCCCTCTACTGTTAAATAGCAGTAAATGTTGTTGTGTGCTTTTTTCTTAAGCTGACTCAAATATGAAAATAAGAAGACTGAAGAAAATACAATAGCCAAGAGCTCCGAGTTTAATACCATATGGTATCATACTTGAAGATTAGGCACGCCTTTCACTTTTCGTGTTATACACGTGTTCACAGTGTGCAGAGCTTCTGGGAAAATGAACGATATTTTACAGGACTCTGTTACCTGTTTTAGCTGTTTCCAAGTTCACCATTGCTTGTGAGTGTAACTTTAGTACAGTGTACTAAGTGTAGCTGTAGAATTTCAGAGCACGTGTTTTCATTTATACATCCAGGTGTGTTTGACATCACTCAGTCTTCAGAGTTTTGTTTTTACTCACTTCAAAGTATATATATTACAAAATGTTTATTTATAATACTTGATATTATGAAATATAAAAAATGATATATATTTTGCAAGAAAATGAAAATTCTGAAAGGAAGTGTAATTATAGCATATAATAATTTTTTATAGCATTATGGGGGAAAAGAATTATTTTCTGATCTGGTGAAGAAAAGAAACATTTGAAGTGCAGGTTACTTACTGATATTCTGCAGAAATCACCTAATTGAGGATGGAGAGAAAATTTTCTGGATGTTTCATTGTTTTAATGAGAGCAATTTCATATTTCTTTTAAATTAGTGAGTGTATTAATGGCTCTGCCACTAATATACTCTAAAAGTACTCTAATACACTACCAGAAGGATTCTTTAATATGCCTTCTATCACTATTTTTGAAGGTAATTTCTTTTAATCTTCAAATTCATTACAGAATACCTTGCTAGATGTGTTAGAAGTTTGAAAGATTCAGATTGTCTGTTAAAAAATCCAAGTGTATTTGTGAAAGGCAGTCTTTGTGACATGCAAAGAGAATGTTTTATCTTCTTTCTCTGTCATCTTTCCTCTTTAATTATGAAAGCATAGGAACTTCTTGATAAAGAATAGAAAATATTTTTTATCATATTGTGTATCCTGGTAGTAGAAGCAGGAAATAGGATTTTCTTTATTTTAGAGTGAGCACGAATATCCTGTCCCTTTATTAAGGATAATAGGATTTGAGTTACCAAACCCTTACTGCAGCTGAGGAGAGGAAGTGCATAAGTATCTGTGGCAATGTTGTAAGATTTTAAATTATATTTCCGTATTTTTAATGTGGTCATTTAAATTTGTTTTCAAAGGTCAGACTTCTCTCCTGCTGTTCAGTGCTCTCTAGGATGGCAATTAGGGGAGGGGAAAATAGATGTTTGAGAAGCTTTATCTTGAAATGCTGTCTTGGAAACAGTATAGCATTGTCATTAGAAGTCTCTAAAAGCCTCTTTGTTTTCTCAAGAATGATTGCATTATCATTGGGTGGGTTGTTTTTTTTAGTCCAACAAGCATATTTTATGCAACCAGAGACAACATCTATTTTTCCTCTTGATTTCATTTATATATTTAGGTCCAGATTTACTTTCAAATATATTCCCAATCCATTCAGAAATGAAGATGTCTAAAAATCAGAATCTTAAAAGGAAAGGGGATTTGCAGTAATTCTGTTGGTGTTGAGAGGGGTGATGTATTCACTGTATGTATGTATTTTTTTCAATTCATCATGCTTTTCCAAAAATCTGTATGCACTTGTCTTGTTTGTACTCTTATCTTTGGAACTTAACCACATCTAGTTTTTCAGGTTTGCAATACTGTTGTCACATAAAACTACACTCTCAGAATTCTCTGCTTCCTCTAAGGCATGTTTCTAAAATCCTTACTCTCTTTTTCAGATCCCAGAAGAAAAATGCATGCTTGTTCTTATGTCTTCAGTTATCTATTCTGATCTGTTTTCTTCTGGTCTGCCCATTTCCCCCCCGGTGCAATATGCAGCTCACTTGTTAAACAAATCATTTCCTGTTCAACCAAGTTATTTGGTTTTTGTTTTTGTATTTGTTTTTAGTTTTCCCCTAAACACAGTTGAATGCAATTGCTTGCACTCTTTTGTTCACTTCATATGAAGTTAAAACTGAAATTGCCCATTTTCAAATCCTCAAATTTATGCAAATGTTCATTGTAGAGATTCTTTTTCTCTAGTTTTCATCTCTTGAATATTATTAAGACTTTCACCTGTTAATTTACTGGCAACTGTTTCTCTCTCTCTCATCCTTTCTAAGAACAGTTATTTGGAGTCAGGCCAGTAGTTTGTCAAGTACATATTTTGTTTCTAATTGTGGCTATAAGCAAATCCTTCAGGAAAAAATAAAAATAAAAAAAATTGTGAGGACAGCATGGGTACATTTGATAAGTCTACTCGAAACTTTTCTATCCCACAGCCATTTGCTGAAGGATTTTGCAAGCCAGATGTCCTATCCAATCAACAATATAAAATGGATTTATCGTCTGTGATCTTGCATAAATGCCTTTAAACTCATGGAAACTTGTGGCACAAACGATAACTTTAGGCAATAAGTAGTTTGATAGTTTGATTATTTACTGCACAAAGAACTAGATTGTTATCTTTATCTCCAGTAGACTCATAATAGGCCCAGTTCTTCAATCAGAATACAGAATGAAGTATTTAGTTTGATCCTCTCTCCATGCACATTATCATGTTTGCCTCATTGTCCTGTACTTATCTGCTGCTATTCTGTCAATTTGTAGTGTACAGTCATGGGCTTGACTAAATTATGAAGACTTTCATTTGTTTGTAATGCACCTCCTATTTCCATATTGCTGAATTATAGGGTGGCAGAGAGAGTCATCAAATCAATCAAAAGCTGAGGTGCTCAGTAAGTGCTTTGCCTCAGACTTCACTAGTGGTCAGTCCCCCCATGTCTTCCAGGACCCTGAAATTCTAGGTGTAGGTGAGAGAAGCAGATTCCACCCTACCGTAACAGTGGAACAAGTCTGAGACGTCCTCATGAAACTGAATGTATATAAGTCCAAAGGGCTGGATGATATCCATCCCAGTGTTCTAAGAAGGATGGCTGATGTGGTTGCTGAGCCGCTCTCCATTGTATTTGAAAAACCTTGGCTGTGTGGCAAAGTCCCAGTGAGTCCCCTGGAAAAAGAGAAACATTACTCCCATTTTTAAGAAAGGAAGAAAGGAAGACCCAGGGAACCACAGGCTAGTGAGCCTCACCTCTGTGCCTGGGGGAAGCCATTGGACAGGCTGAAGAAGTGAGTCCATGTGAACAAAATGATGTTCAATGAGACCAAGTGTAAGATGCTGCACTTGGGTCAGGGCAATCCCAGATATTTGTACAAAATGGAAGATCTCCTCGAGACCAGCCCTGCAGAAAAGGACTTGAGGGTCCTGGTGGACGAGAAGCTGGACATGAGCCAGCAGTGTATGCTTGCAGTGATGGCTGCATTAAAAGAGGAGTGGCCAGCAGGGAGAGGGAGGTGATTGTCCCCCTCCAGTAGTCATGTAGGTTGGAAGAGACCTTCTGAGAATTATAGTCCAGCATTCTGCAAGAACAAACTGTCTCAGGAAGTGTACAGTTGTGTTTTGAATGTCTCCAAGGATGAAGTTTGTAAAACCTCTCTGGGCAGCAAGTTGATATGTTTGACCATTTTCATGGCAATTTTTTTTTTTATATCCTGTCAGAATTTTACATGTTCCAACTTGTATTTGCTTCTGCTGTTCTATCACTCTGCATTTTTTGATAGAAGTCTCACTACAGCTTTTCTATACCCTCCTATTGCACAGCCATAGACAACAGTAAGATTTCTGCTTAGCCTTTTCTTCTAAGGGAGGAACAAACTCAGTTTTAAACATTTTTTTTTTTTTTTTTTTTGGCCTGCAAGTGTTCTTTAGAATTTACTGAGCTAAACCTGCCAGTTGAAATTTCAGCTTTGCTTCCTCTACTCCAAACTATGGATCACATTTTTAATCAAGTCCAACCTCTCCCTTGTTCCAGGCTGTAGGACTTGCAGCTGTGCCTCCCTTCATCCAGACTGTAGGTTGTAATTTCTGGTTATGCTCATAAGGCAGAAAATTTATCAGGGAAGCAGCAGCTGCAGCATGGAAATTTGGAGTAGGGAAAGGAATGAAATTAACCTAAAATTATGAATAGAATGGTGAAGAGAGAGGGAGCAGGCTTTGTGATGATGTGTGTTTGTGGACAAGGGAGGAAAGGAAGAGTCTGGAACTGACCTGAATACACAAGCATCTGAAGCTCTCCATAATCAAAATTCTAATGCTACTTGTAACTGTTGGCTTTCTAGAAAACAAGTGCTACATTCTTCCAAGTTGAATAAAACCTTGGAGATACAGACTTTCTCATAATAGTGCAAATATTTTAAACTAAATCCTGACATTCGGTGTTAGCTTTTGTAATTCTAGGCTTGGAAACTGTCAAACTGATTTGTTTAAATTTCTTCAAGCTAAGTATGAAAGTAGGGGACAATTTCCTTTATGTCCCTCTCCTCTACCCTCCTCTGCTCCCTTCCCACCCCTCCCCTCCTCTTTTTTTCTAATGCTCAGTGATCTCTAGCAACAGAAAACAGCTGCTTGTTTTCCCCTTCTTTCCAGATGACCAAAATCTTGTCCTGTTCCGTTGCAAGTGATTAGTACACAGTTTTCATCAGCCCACAGTTAAGCCTATAATACTGTTGTCTTAGATTTCTAACAAGAAAATTTCCCTTCCTATTAGGTAGATGTTCTGTGGATATACTTTATTATTTTCCTATATTATTATATTATTGTCACTATAGTCACTGCTATAGTACTTGTGTATGTCTCAGAAGTACTGCATTAGGGTAAATGTTAAATAATCTTATTAAAAAGCTAAGTAAGAAATAGTTTAAAAAAACCCTTTTGATATTCTGATTGCTTTGTTATAACTGCAATTTTTCCTGAAGCCCACTAGAGGGGGAATTTCTACTTGTATTTTAACAGATGTTTACAGGCATCCGATTTTGTAAATTTTGAGCATTTTCTTATTGCTAGCTTATTGCTAGACCAGTAGCTGATGGTAGCTGATATTCATATATTTATAACTTACAGATCATTAAATTTTGTTGGATATTAATGGAACCACGGACTTAGGTTTTCAAACACTTCAGAAAATTTAATTTTTTACTGTCATGTTTTGCCCATTTTTTATGTAGCTTCATTATGTGGTTGTAGTCCTGAACTTTACTGACTCAAGCTCTAAACTATACTTTTTAACAAATGTAAGTATATCTGTCCTTGAAGCTCTAGGTGAGGTTGCAAAATCCTACCAGGATAAGCAAAGAGTATGTTTGAGACTATCTGATGAGACTGAATGTATATTAGCATATGGGGCCCAGTGGTGTGCACCCCAGGGTCCTGAAGAATCTGGCTGATGTGGTTACTAAGCCACTCTCCATCATATTAAAAAAGCTGTGGCTGTCATATGATCTGCCTATTTACTGGAAAAGGGGAAACGTCACTCTCATTTTAAGAAAAGGAGAAAGAAAGATCTGGGAAACTACCGGCTGGTGAATATCATGCCTGTGCTTGGGCTGATCATGGGGCAGATCATTCTGGAAGACTGTTAAGGTACATGCAAGATGAGGAGGTGATCTTTGACAGCTACCATGTCTTCACCAAGGGCAGATTGTACCACATCAATGTGGTGGCTTTCTATGATGCAGTGATGTCATTGGTGGGTGAAGGAAGGGCAACTGATGTCATCCACATGGACATCCGTAAGGCCTTTGACATGGTTTCTCACCACATCCTTATCCCTTAATTGGAGAGATGCAGTTTAAGGCTGGACTGTTTGGTGGATAAAGAATTGGTTGGATGGTTAAAGCCAGAAAATTGTGGTCAATTGCTCTAAGTCCAGACAGAGGCTGGGTGACAAGTGATGTCCCCCACAGTGGGGGACCAGTGTGGGGGACATCACTTCAATCTCTTCATCTCTTCAATATTATTATCAATAACATTGACAGTGACATTGAGCATGCTTTCAGCAAGTTTGCTAATGACACCAAAATGAGTCGTGCAATTGACAGAGTAGAAGGAAGGGATATCATACAGAAGGATCTGGAAAGACTTGAAGAACGAGCCCAAGAGAACCTAATGAAATTCAGCAAAGCCCACAGCAATGACAATCCCAGGTATATATAATCTCTGGGGGAAAACTCAGAGGGAGCAGACCTGCAAGCAAGGACTTGTGGGTTCTGAGGGATGAAAAGCAAGACATTCTCGGCTGAATATGAGCCGACAGTGTGCCCAGGTGGCCAAGAAGGCCAATGGCATCCTGGCTTGCATCAGAAACAGTGTTGCAAGCAGGAGCAGAGAGGTGATTGTTCCCCTATATTCAGCACTAGTGAGGCCGCACCTCGAGTACTGTGTCCAGTTTTGGGCCCCTCACTGCAAGAAGGATATTGAGGCCCTGGAAAGTGTTCAAAGGAGGGCAACAAAGCTGGTGAGGGGTTTGGAACACAGGCCATATGAGGAGAGGCTGAAGGAGCTGGGAATGTTCAGCCTGGAGAAGAGGAGGCTCAGGGAAGATCTCATTGCTCTCTATAACTTCCTGAAGGGAGGTTGTAGTGAGCTGGGGGTCGGCCTCTTCTCTCGTGTCATTAGTGATAGGACCAGAGGGAATGGCTTCAAGCTACGGCAGGGGAGATTCAGGCTGGACATCAGGAAGTATTACTTTTCAGAAAGGGTGGTCAGGCACTGGAACGGACTGCCCAGGGAGGTGGTGGAGTCACCAAGCCTGGGGGTGTTCAAGGGAAGGCTGGATGTTGTGTTGAGGGACATGGTTTAGTGGGAGCTATTGGGAATAGGTGAACGGTTGGACTGGGTGATCTTTTAGGTCTTTTCCAACCTTGGTGATTCTATGATTCTATGATTCTATGATTCTATGATTCTGTGATAAGCCAGCAGTGTGTACTTGCAGCACAGATTACCGACAGTATCCTGGGTTGATTAAAAAAGGGCTGGCCAGCAGGGCAGAGGTGAATTCCCTCATCTGCTCTGCCCTCCTGAGGCCCAACATGGAGTATGGAATCCAGACTTACAGCCCCCACCTTAACAAACATGTGGAGATGTTGGATCAGATCCAGAGGAGAGGAATGAAGATGATCAGAGGGCTGGAGCAACTTTCCTGTGAACAAAGGCTGTTTTGTTCAGCCTAGATTAGAGCAAGCTCTAGGGAGATATCACTATGGCCGTCCCTTCTTAAAGGGAGCTCATAAACAGGAGGGAAAGTGACTTTTAAAGTCATCTGATAGTGATAAGAAGAAAAGATTTCAAGGATGCCCTTGGCTTAAAAGAAGGGAGAATTAGATTAGATGTCAAGAAGAAATTCTTTACTCTGAGGGTGGCTAGACACTGCCATGGACTGCCCAGAGAAGCCGTGGGTGTCCCATCCCTATGGGTGTTAAATGGGGCCCTAGGCAGCCTGAGCTGGTGGGTGGCGGCCCTGCTCATGGTAAGGGGTCGGAACTGGACAATCTTTATAGTCTCTTCCAACTCATGCCGTTCTAAATAGATTGTTCTGAAAGTAATGCTTCCTATTTATTTTTCCCCCCCATGGAAACTACTACAGATAAAAGAGCGGAATAATGATATTCGATAGGGAAAATTCTCAGCTGCAAAACGGTCTTTTCCAACACAGATACTGCCATTAGCTTTGCATTTTTGTCAGTGTGAGCGAAAGTGTGCATGTCATACTCTTAATAATCTGCACCAGCAGAAGTGACCCACTGTCACTGTATCCCCTGCTGAAATGCACCATCTACAACTTTGCTGTTCTCACATCCGCAGTTCAGCCTCTGTAGATGCTCAGTGAGTGTCACTGAATGTCAGTGGGTAGAGTTTTTTCCACATGGAGGAATTCAGTGACAAACCTTTGCTTCATTTCCACTTCCACGACAGATGGCATTTTGTCAAACTGTCCCTCTGCTGCCATGTGTTACACAACAACAAAATATAATGGGATATTGGTGGGAAGGTTCAACCTTTACTTCCATACCATCCAATATCTTCTGATATCATTGGCCAGCATAATAAAAGAGGTGCCATTCCTTTCAGAGCAGTCTTTGTGTGCTTCCATGATCTCTAAACTAACATTATTTGCCAAAGAGATACTGCAGATTAAATCAACAAGTTGCAGACTGGTAGAAAGATTTAAAAGAGAGTGCATTGCTAGAAAAATTATTGTTTCCTGTATCCTAGTTGACAGGTTCTAAGTCACTGCTAGTAAGGTTTTGAAGTTAGATAATGAGATAAAGTTTGCAGACTTTTATAGGCAACATCCCTTAAGAGAAGGACTAACTTGAAGACAGGTTGAAGGCATTTAGTAATGACAGAGGGCTGGAGGAAATGGATATTGTAAATGGAAATAGTCGTTTCAGCAAGTTGGGGGAAAAAAAAAAAGAGAAAAAAAAAAAAGAAGAGGGAGTGTGTGATAGCCGGAGAAGACTTCTAAAAGCCAAGGCAGGCAGTTTGTGTCAGCAAAATCAGGAGCAGAGACATATAAAATTGAGTAGAGTGTCATATCAAAATGATTGGCTAGGGAAATAATTTTAGTCAGCAGTGTTTTGCATTACTGGCAAAACTGTATTTGTCAAGGCCAGGAGAAAGGATGGAAGATAAGAGTTGTGGCTGTGTGGATAGATGGGATCACGTAATCATATAACTGCAAATTAGATTCTCTCTGTCAGCATGGTGACATTCATAATCTATAGACAACAACATAAATGTCTTACCAGAATTTTGATTTCCTTTGAGTTATAAAGTTTCCAGAGACCTAGCTGATTCAATTACCCAAATCAGCAAACTAATGTTTCTGTACTGTTCTTTATCTTACACCATCACTGCTGTTTCTTAAACCTTAGGCTTTCCCTTCTAATTCTTTTGTGTACCCTTCTTCATGTGTCCCTTCCAACATATTCTTTCTCTTTTGTTTAACCCTTTAATTTTGATATGATTCTATGATTTTTCTTTGAGTGTTTATCCGAATGCACATTTACTCTGTGATGCATGTTGGCTGTATTGTTAGATCATTTCTCAATCTACTATTATTTAGAGGCTCATCTTCCCTGGTATGAGTTGCCCAAGGAGGCTGTGGATGCCCCATCCCTGGAGGCATTCAAGGCCAGGCTGGATGTGGCTCTGGGCAGCCTGGTCTAGTGGTTGGCTACTCTGCCCATGCCACGGGGTGTTGAAACCAGATGATCTTTGAGGTCCTTTTCAACCCAGGCCATTCTGTGATTCTACAATTCCCTTAGGAGCAGTTAGTTGATAATAGGTGGTTCAAGGACATATATGGAAGAAATAGGTTGTTTTCCTATATGTGATCTTTCCATGTAGGCTCCAAGACTGTTTGACCTTCAGGCTCTCAAAAGAGCTTGCTTTGGATGCTCAGTATGCATTCTCATGGTTGAGCAGCAGTTGGAAAAAAAAAAAAAGAAAAAAGCCAAACTCTAAGTATTACACAATGAGAAGGTACATATGGAGTGTACCATCTGATTCATTTCTTGAACTGCTATATCTTCCTTCAGTGCCATGTGTCTTGTCAGAGTACTACCAACTGCTTTGTGGTATTTTTCTAGAGATGGGAGAGTTAGAGGTGTTTCTGAGCCATTTTGTTATGTCTGCTGTTTCTCCAAAATGGGATTCATAAAGAACATTGACAGCTGAACTGGTTTAAAAATTACAGTATTCACCTGTCCAGAAGTCCCTGGGGACTGCAACAATACAGCACATCAACCCTCTATTTTCTAAGAGTGTATTTTCTCTTCAGTACCTTCTAATCTTTGTAACCATCAAGATTTGACCAAAAGGGAGCTCCCATAAGAAAGATTTTCTTGGAACTCGAAACATTTTTCCAGCATCTTATATCCACAGTACGTATTCAAAGATTTCTAGTGAGCTGCTCTGGGGACATTCAGTAGGATATTGCTTTGCGACTGATTATTGCCATTTTTGTTGTATTCACCGCAATAGCACTGAATCATACCACCATTCACCAAGTCTTAGGCTAGGACAGAGAGAGAAATTCACATTAGTTTTCCTTTATTCTTACAGTTTAAAATTGCCTTTCTGAAAAAACTTTCACTGAGGCCAAAGGATCCCAACGAACTCAAATGTAAGACAGTTATGCATGCCTCATCTCATCAATATCTCCAAGGTTCAGAATAAGATAAAAATCATGAAATCATAGAGCAGCTTAGACTAGATGGGACCTTAAAGTTCATCTAGTTCCAACATCCCTGTCATGGACAGGGTTGCCACCTAGAAGATCACTGCTTGGGGCCCTTCCAACCTGGCAACCTGTTCCAGTGCCTCACTACCCTCTGATCAACACATTTCTTCCTAACATCTAAACTACATGTTTTAGTTTAAAGCCTTTCCCTCTTGTCCTAGCACTATTAGACCATGTAAAATGTCAGCCCCCCCCCCTCCTGCTTGTAACCCCCTTCAAGTACTGGAAGGCTGCAATTAGATCTTCCCAAAGCCTTCTTTTCTCCAAGCTAAACAAGCCCAACTACCTCAACCTTTTTTTCAAAAGAGAAGTGCTCCAGTTCTCAGGTCAGGCAGCTTGTAGCAGACCCCTCCTGGATTCCGGGCCACCCTTCATGGGACTGCCACTGCAGCCACTGTGCTTCTTCCCACAGAAGGCACACCAGAATCACAGAATCACAGAATCACCCGGGTTGGAAGGGACCTCAAGGATCATGTAGTTCCAACCCCCCTGCCTAGCAGGGCCACCAAACACACACATTCAGATCAGGTTGCCCAGGACCCCGTCCAACCTGGCCTTAAACACATCCAAGGACGGGGCATCCACAACCTCCCTGGGCAGCCCGTTCCAGGGCCTAACCACTCTCCTTGTATAGAACTTCCCCCTAACATCCAACCTAAATCTTCCCTCCTTCAACTTCGATCCATTTCCCCTAGTCCTGCTGTTGTCAGCCCTTTTGAAGAGTTTACTCCCCTCGTGGGTGTAGGTTCCCTTCAGGTATTGATAGGCTGCAATGAGGTCACCCCGCAGCCTTCTCTTCTCCAGGCTGAATAAGCCCAACTCCCTCAGCCTGTCCTCATAGGGTAGGTGCTCCAGCCCCCTGATCATCTTAGTCGCACCAAGGCACGGTGATTTCTCTCCTCACTGCTGGCCATGGGTGCAGAGCTTTGCCAGGGCCTGGGAACACACAACACACTGATAGGGCCATGGTGTCCAATCTGGAAAGAGATATATTTGATATCAGGAGAGGATTCCTGGACATGTAGGGAAAATCTCTCTACTTCTTCATGAAGGTATGTTTCTCAGTGTAAGACATAAAAAGGGGGCTGAAAAGCTATTTGTATTGTCATGCAGAATCAAACTCTATAACCCACTCCCCAAATTCTTGCTCTCTGTTAGTTTCAATTTCTGCAGCTTTCATCAGATGTCACTTGGAACTGGCCAATGAATAGGGAAATTAGTTGTTGTATTCCTACCTCTGGTCCTGGGTCTAAAGGAGTTTGTCTCCTCATGGTATCTTGTAATTTGTCCAAAAATTCAGAGACTCTCGTGTACCTCGTCTTCTAGCATATGAGCTGTAAGCTGGGTAGCTTGGTCTGGTGGTTGGTGATCCTGCACATAGCAGGGGGGTTGAAACTAGATGACTACTATGGTCCTGTTCATAGTCCAGCCATGCTATGATTCTATGATTTGATTCTATGATCTGGTCTCTAATTTTGTTGTGCAAGCTCTCAATATGATCATATCGAGATCATACCTTTTCTCACCGGCAGCTCTTTGCAGTCTATGCACTTTTTAACACAGTGGGCAATTCCCTCACCCTTCTTACCTTGCTTATTCCTTCTAAAAAGTTAACTGCCCTTAATCATGGTTCCATTTATGTGACTCATCCCACTGTGTTTTTGTGATAGGACTAAGCTCAGTTTTCCAGTTGGACCGTGGTTTCCAATTCCTCCTGCTTGTTTCCCATGCTTTGTGCATCGGTATAGAGGTACTTCAGCTGAGCTTTTGTCCACCTTAGTGTCTTAGAGAGGCCCTCCCAGAAACCTCTGGAAAAAATCTAAGATTTCCCCCACGCTTCCTAAAGCAACAGTGTTTCCTGATTCTTCATTATTACATAGCAGTGCATCCCTTTCTCCCACAAAATCTAGTTTAAAGCCTTAGTGATGCTTCCAGACAACTTCCTGCATAGGATATTCTTACTGTTCCTGGACAGTTGTGTCACATCCCACATCAACATTCCTGATCTATTAAAGTTCTGTCCTAGATCACCAGTCTCCAGACTCGAGGATTGAGGAAAACACTACCTGTGCTCCTGATTCCTTCAGCATATTCCTAAGAATTGTGAAGTCTTTTTTTGATATTCTTTTAATTTTCTAGTTGTGGACTCATGCAAACCTGCTTGAAAGACCAGCAAATAGTGGATCTCTGGCTTTATCATACCTGGTGTCCCCTTCCTGATGTCACTAATATGGGCCCTAACATCAACAAACCTCTTTAGAAAGGTTATCCAGGCAGCAGATGAATGTCTCCTTGCTATTCAGTGCAGATTCTCCAATTACTAAGACACTTGGCCTTTTATTAGTGGCATAGGCTGTGACTTGGGTTCTCAATTAGACCTGAACATGATTTCTCATTTATGGTTCTGAACCACTACCCACACCATCTTCCCTTTCCATCCCCAGAGCTACTTATCTATTGGTTAGGGAGAATTCAAGAGAGGGGAAGGCTCCTCCTTCTGCTCTGAGCAGAGATGAGGGTCCAAAAATAAGTTGCTGTCTACTGAATTAAGTTGCAGAAGTCCTTGTGTGAGGAACTGTGGATGCTAAAATTCTCAGTGGTTCAAAAAGTGACTAGATAAATACATGAAAGAAAAATCCACTGAGAATCATTAAATAAAAAAACAATATTGAGCTTGGAATGCCCCAGTCATTGCAAGCTACTGGAGACTGTCCATAATGGGACGTGTTGTTGCATGCTTCTTGTCCTCTACTTTTCAATCATTATTTGTGTTTAGCAATTGTCAGAGATGGTATATTCAGGTAGATAAACGTTAAGTCTCATCCAATGTTGTCCTTTCTTATTTTCTTGGTATTTAGGCCTTCAGTTATGTTCATCACTTGTTTCTGGACATCATTCATCACTAATTGCAGTGAAATTGTTTACTGTCTTAGATGTTGCCTGTCTTGTTTGGCAAAAAACAAATGTATGGTCATATTAAAATAACAATAATAATAAATTCTACACAGGAGATACGCAATTTTTCTTCACAAATGAAAGCTGCTGCCACAGAAAAAACAGACAGGTTAAAGCCTCAGTGTTCACATAGGAATGTAAATGCATCAATGCTTTGGCTGAACAGATAATTTCTTTCTGATATTCTTCATTTCTGCCTCAGCAATTTTGATCAGGTATAACAAAGTCTACTAGCTCTGTGAATGCTTTCATTCCATCAGACCTCTGTAGGAGTCTTGATTCTTGGAGAGTGAACTCTTTTCTAGGACAATACCTTATAATGCAAGCAGTGTCTCAAATGCAGTTCTGCTGTTACACACTTGTTTCCAGAAGACAGCCTTGATCACTCACTTCTCTGATAGTTGCAGTCTCCTTTAACAGCAAAGGAGTATTTAATCTTACATATGGAGAAGATTATGCATTCTACAAATGATCCTAGGAGCACAATCAAGTCTTCAAAGGTACTCCAACTTCACTAAAGAGGAAATGTGCTGTCATCAGACACTTTCTTCCAGACCATTGTGGCTTTGATTCTTTATAAGGGCAAATGCTGTGATCTAACCCAGCAGGCAGCACTGTGCAGCCACCTGCTCCTGGGAGGGATGGTGGAGAGAATCAGAAAGGTGGAAAGTGTGGGAACTCATGAGTCGAGGTGAAGACATTTACCATGTAAAGAAAAAGCTACACATACAAGCCAAGCAAAACAAGGAACTAATTTGCTACTTCCCATCAGCAGATGTTCAGTCACTTCTAGGAAAGCTGGGCTCAGAGTGTGTAGCAGTCTCTCGTAACGCAAAAGGCAAACTTCTGCTACATAATACCAAGGTTTCCCACAACCAGTTCTTGGATTTAGTTGCTGTGCAAATATCTGCTTGATATAACAGCCTTTAGTTGTGCAAGTTAGCTGGCAAATTCAGCCAGCTACAAAATTTTAAGAAGTGTTCCCCTGATGGGCTCCCATAATCAGTGAAAATAATAGGAGGACTTTTTGTTTTCCCTTTCTGAGGGTTATTTTTTTGTTTTTTGTATTTTTTTGGCCTTTTGTTTTGTAGTCAAGATATAAATAGAACCAATATTTATTCTTAATGCAGCCATTATGAGATTAACTAATTATTTGAAATGTAATAATAAATAGAAACATTGCAAAAACCAGCAACAAACAGCAGAATTTTAAAGGTTAAAAAATAAAAGCTTGAAAAATAAAGCTGGAAAATATCCTTCATGTTCTGGCCTCCGGATTATCTTTGTCAGTTAATGGATTTAATGTTTTACATTCAACTGTATAAAAATCTCCTTAAGTCCTTAGTTCTTTTTCCACTAACTCACAAACTCTATTTTTAGTGAGCTCTTATGTCTGTTCTTTGTTAACATTAAAGGCAGAATATCCTATCTAAGCACCAGAAGGATATTGTAAAATTCAATTCAGAAATGTTTTGCATATTTTTTGTCATGTTAGCTTGGTTTGGCTTCAGTCAGTAATTCAAGGGTGTTAATGTAACAGATAGTTAAGGTATTTCATAAAGGTCTGACAGTTTTTCTTGCCCCTTAGAAAACTTCAGCTTTATAGATGAAAAAAAGGACATATTCCTTACAATCATGCTGAATTAGAGGTTTGGAATGTTAACTACTCCAAAACTAGAAATATTCCTTAAGCTAGTGATAAAGTGCTGACACAAATATATACCCAATTTTGTACTGGGTAAGCATCACACCCTTAAATGGTTTTCCTGCAGCTCCTTTATTTCTTCTATTTCATCATCCTGCTTCAAATGATAATGAAATACTAGACGAAATACTAGGTTGATGAAATAGAAGTATATTGGAAATATTTTGTTTTTCTAACCTGATAGATTGTATATGACACTCTTACACTTGGCTATACTTCTTTGTTATAGTTATATTTTATTTCTCTAGTTATATGTGTGATAGAATGTAATTCAACAGATAATTTGGAATGTCTCTAATTAGATGCATTGAGGAAATTAACTTTGTTACCATTTTCTTTTAAGGCATTAGTTATATATCAGTTTTTCATACTCTGCTTTGTATTCTGGCTTCTGTTGCTAGTTTATTCCTGTCTAAGAATTGTCTTTATTAATTCCTAATCACACTGTAGAAGCAAATACTTTGTGCTGTTTAAATTCCAATTCTTAAAATGTGTCGAGTTACAACTTTAAAATACATAGAAAAGACACTGCAGTGGCTTTCAATGAATTATCTAAATGAATTTCTTAAAAGGTGTATTTTCTTTATCTATTCAAAATTTCATAGCAGGAAAGAACAATTTAAAGGAACAAGCTTGAATTGAACCCCTCATAAATTCAACAGCTTACGTAGAAGTCTCAGAATTCTGAAACATCCTGTGTTATTAATGCTTTCTCATTAGCTGTGATTTGTCTTTTAATGTACTTATTTTTTTGCCACCAAGAAATAGCTCATCTGCAGACAGTGAATTAGTCTTAGGAACTTATTGTAAACTTCTATACTTTTTTTTTTAATTGTTATTTTTGGATCGCTTTAGATTTTATAAATATTTCTTTGAATTCATCCCAACTTGTAGCATGTGGTTAAAATAACATGTTGGTTGGAATATAACAGATGGTACAGATTCCTTTATTGAGTCAACTTTCCATTCTTGTGTCTGACTGCTCAGAAATGTCCTTGTTGTGTTGTTGTGTTTTAATGGCAGGAATTTTGCCAAATACACCTCCCCATTGTTTGATGTAGTTGTGTAAAAGTACATCCATTTCCTTTAATCCTACTCCAGGAAATGTTTTCATTACACAGTTGCTGCTCTGTTTATTCTTATTTAGCATTTGTGGTGATTCACTTTTATATTAATGTGTATGTGTGGGGAATTATACATCTTCCTATCTCTTCCTATCTTTTCCCTGCAAACCATGCTTCTTGCCACACTGAATAGCATATTTTTAAAAGTAATACTGTTTTTTTCTTTGTTTCTATATTCTAGCATGTCTCACTGTAGCTGAGGCATTTTTTTTCAACAATTGATATGCTAAAACTTTTATTTTCAAGTGGTGATTGCTTATTTTGTTTAGTCAAGCAGGATTTTGTTACAAGTCCTTTCTAATGATAGCTCTTCAATATATTGAATATATATTAATATGAACCACTATCTTTCAAAGTTTTTTTTAATACCTTTACGCTAAGGAACATCTGATCTTGTTAGAGCAAAATCTTCAGGCTGTTCTATGCCATGTTGATAGAATTTTTTCACTCATAACAAAATGCTAAGCATATTGCTCCTGAGAACCCTGTTTCTCCTATTTCTTTGTTGTTGTTGTTGTATTCCTGCATGTGAACGAGTTTTTTTAGTTCTATTTCTTTGGCAGTTCATTCACTTCAGAATTTACAGAACAGTGGATCTCTTCTAACAGCACTCAATTCATAGAATGCTATTTCAAAAACAAATATCACTCTGAAAACAGCATTAGTTCTTCATAGCAGCACAAATTGTAGAAGGAAATGTAGAATCCTGAGATTTGGAGGGAATTTCAGTTTTCAACTGTCCAAAGTACACTATGGATATGTATTTGATTTAGCCATTTTGGAAGTATGCGTATAAAAATTTTCTGTGATATCTACAGTGAAGATGTATCCTCAGGTCTTTTTTGTCAGGACTGCACTCAATTCTTTCCTCTCTCAGCTTGCATTGGTGATTGCCTCAACCCAGACGCAAGACCTTACACTCAGATTTAGTGAATCACATGAAGTTAACCTGGGCCCACTGCTAAAGTCTGTATAGGTCCCTCTAGGTCCCTTTGGACTTAGACACCTTCTCGTGTGTAAACCACACCCCACAGCTTGCTGTCATCAGCAAACTTGCTGAGGGTGAATTTGACCCCACCTTCAATGTCACTGATGAAGACATTAAAAAGTATCAGCCCCAGCACTGACCCCTGGGAGACACTACTTGTCATTGATCTCCATCCAAACATTGAGCCACTGACCACCACTCTCTGGACTCAATCCTGCAGCCAGTTCTTCATCCACTGAGCAGTCCGCCCATACTCGTCTGTATTTAAAAATAAATAAATAAATACAATTTAATACTGGTTGAAAAACCTACAGCCTGTTGTTCTGATTATGTGAAGATTTTTTTTTTTTAAGCAGTCCCGGAATTTTTTGTTCCGTTTTGTTTCTTTCTCTTTGGAGAAAGAGGTGCATTTATGTCAGATAAAGCTGTCTGGGAAAACACAGTATCTGCATTCATATTTCTTCTAGCATTTTAGTTTTTAAGTAAATGTTGCTCCTTATATTGACTGTGTTCAGATTTTCTGCTAACAGGTGTTAGCTTGCTGTTCTGTACATGTTCCATATTACCTCTTTGAATATGTGGCTATCCACTAAGTACCTGTAATTGCAGAATCCTAGAATCGCTGGGTTTGTAAGGGACTTCAAGAGATTGAGTCCAAACCCTACATGCTAGGTATCAAAATAATGGTCCTTAATTCTAGTCCTACTAAAGAAAAGAGAAGTGAGACTCTAGATTTGTGGACTAATACTTTTATATCATTTTCTCTGTAATGTATTCCAACTTGAGTTATGAACTGAAATCAGTGCTAGTCTTATTGATGTAATTGATCTCTCAATTTCTGGCTTAAGAAAGCTACTACAGCTCTCTTAAGACCATGCTTTGGAATAGACATAAGATGGCAGTATTTCATAGCATAAAATAGCCTAGGTCTCACTTGTGCAAACTGTATTGTTTGAAAAAGTGAGTAGACTTATGTAGCACAGTAGACTAACACAAGTAATATTTTGTCCATCATGCAAACAAAATAATCACTTAAATTATGCTCCAGAAGCAGAATTTATATACTTATTCTACTTGTTGAAGAGCAGAGTTGTGTATACTGTTCTTCCAAAGAAAAAGGAATAGGAGTGATTATGTCAGCTCCATTTTAGTTACGATTTAATCCAGTTAATTTTTTCCATCTGTGGATTAACAGTCCATTTCATAACTCAATTTTGTTTTTGAAGTTTTAATTTTATCTGGATCTTATTTTATATTTGGGCATTATTGATCTTCACACTGCTGTGCTTTACCCCAGCAGAAGCTCAGCACCCCATAGCTGCTCACTCCCTTTCCTCACATGGGGCGGGGGAGAGAACTGGAAAGGTATAATTGAGAGAACTCATGAGTTAAGGACAGCTTTGATAAAACAAAAGCTGCATGCACAAGCAAAGAAGAAGAAGAAATTCATTCACTGCTTCCCATTGGCTGGCAGGTATTCAGCCATGTATAGGAAAACAGAGCTCACCACATCTAACTGTTCATTGAGAATACAAACATCATCTCTCCGAGCACCCCACCATTCCTTCATCTTTACCTCACTGTTACAATTCATCATGATGACATTTCATATGACATATCCCTGTGGCCAGTTTGAGTCAGCTTTCCTGGTTCTGTCTCCTCCCATCTCCTCGTGCAGGCTTAGCTCCACTCTGCCAAGGCAGAGTGAGAAGCTGAAAAGTCCTTGCCCGGGTACAGCACTGCTCAGCAACAATTGAAACATCTTTATGTTAACAATGTTGTTTTCATCAAAAGTCCAAGCAGCAGCAGCACTCTGTGAAGAAAACTGACTGTATTTCAGCTAAAATCGTGACATGAACCCTGATTAAATTTTACATAAAATTCTAGAAAAAATAGATAAAATGGAATGCATGGTATTTTCTGCATTCTGTGGCACTGCCCAAGACTGAGTTAAATCTGTAATTAACGCTGTTCTCAAATTTCATATAAGACACAATAAAGTTAAACTTGTCTACGTAATGTGGCTCATACCTGATAGCAACGTCATTCTTAATGTAAGTTGACCTTTCAGTTGCTGTTCTGCCCTGCTTCTGCCAGCATTGTGGTGTTCTCTTTATAATTCTCAGCATTTCTGACCTCAGTGCTAAGTACAAAGGTGATTCCTTTTCTTTTTTGGCACAGGCCTGCTTTTATGGGATTTCTGATTTCACCTCAGTGTCGGTAACAGTATCTGCCTTTCACATGTGGCAATATAATTGTGGTCAAACAAACTTCACCCCACTGAAAACCTAGATGCTGTATGTGCTTGTAAAATGAAATTCTTATTCGTAAAGGAAAGAAGGATTGTAAGATAAAGGGAAGGAAAAAAATATATTATTAACAAAAACAATATGCAACCAATGCTCTGACGTTAAAAAGAAATCTTTCATAGAGAGGCGATGACTTTTCCTTTAGAGTGAAGAGGAAGTATGTTTATAACTGAAATACTATTGTTGTCACTGTAAAAATGAATGCAGCAAGCTTAAGTAAATATTAGCCTTCCACTGGTTATTGCAGATCTTTGCCATCAGTCATCAACAAAACTGAGCACATTAAATAAAAATTTCCTCCTTCAGAATAGCTGGAATGAGTCAATTTAATTAAAATTTAGTCCTAACAAGCAACAAGAACCTCATCTCTAAGGATTGGCAGAAAAAGAGTTTCTTGGATTAAAAAA
>NW_024884811.1:8475781-8494625 GCF_019232065.1 Centrocercus urophasianus
CCAATCCTTAGGGTTTGTGGGAAAAAAATTTTTTTTTTTAAAAAAAAAAAAAAAAAAAGCTGCAATGATATCTTCTTGTATAATTAAAATATTTAAAAATGGAATTTAATAGCAGTAGCAAATAGCATTGATGAAATAAGTGCAAGTACTTCTGCTTTTTATATTTCAGAGGCTCCCTCTTCATTACATCAGACATTTTCCTCACCAACAGCAAACAGTAAAAAAGACACTTTTGTAGTTCAAGTAGTGATGATGATACACTAAATTAAGAACATCTCATTACACCAATACTGGTATCTCATAGTCTGGTTTTGGTTTGTTTACAACTTTTAACGTCATGTCTGTTTTGTATTTCTAGAAAATGTAAAGCAGCATTAGCCTTTCCTAAATGCATTTGAAAAGCTGTTGCCATAAAACTGCTGTTGTTGGGTTGGGGATAAGGAAGAGAAGGCAGTACTGGAACCCTTTTACATTGTTTTAGTATTTAATAGCTTGAGATAAAAGTTTGTAATCTTCATTTGTAATTGGGAATGACAAATACTGTATATTATGGGGAAAAACAACAACAACAACAAAAACATAAAAGAGGATATTCCCCCCTCCTTCCAGACCTCCCTGAAGGTTCAGGAATAGATAAATGGAAAGAATAACCAAACAAATGAGCACGCATCTGATGCTTAAGCCCTCCTCCAACACTTTTTATGTACATAACGAGAAGCTACTCAAGCAGCTGCAGCGCATTAGTTCCAATAGTTTAACAGGCAGCTTTATAGCTCCGACAAAAGGCTGTGTGCACTCGCTATGATAGCTAATAAGTGATCTTTGGCAAGAGGACTGTGAGAGGAGTGGTAATATTTAATAGGTTTCTGTGGAGGAGTTAGTTCGCTTTTTTCTTTGTAGATCATAATCTGCAGAGAGAGGCTGAGGGCAGCAACACCATGTTGAGAGCAGCATAGGCTGAGCAAGAGCCCGGAGCTCTGCGTAGTTCCTTGGAGGCGACTTGGAAGGGAGTCAAACTATCATAGGGCTATAGCAGACCTTAGTAGCAAGCTTACTTGGGAGGCATGGCTCAGCAGACAAGCCCGGACACCCTGGCTGTTCCTGAGGTGGATAATTCACATTGTCAAAATCTGTGGTTAAATGAAGATCTTGTGAAGACCCTGAGGGAAAACCTCTTGCAATATGAAAAGTCTGGGGCATCTAAGAAATCTTCATCTGCTTCTCCTCGCTTATCTCCAGTTATTTCTCCTCGAAACTCTCCCAGGCTTTTACGCAGGATGCTTTTGAACAGCAACATACCAAAGCAGCGGCGTTTCACTGTGGCACATACCTGGTAAGCACTGAGCAGGTCATTACAAGATGTCAGGCTAACTTGCCTGCATAGAGCATTTCTCTCCCTGGTGTCAGGGCTTGTGTTTACTTGACGTAGGCATGAATCGCTCTGACTGAAAGAGACAGTTTAATAGTTCTAATTTGTGACTCAAGTTCATTTCATATCTGAAGTTTAAAACAGTGAGTTAGATAACAAATATAAAGTAAAAAAAATAAAACAAAAACAAAACAAAGTATTTGCTTTTTCAAAACTACCCTTTTTTCCTTTGTTTTTCTTTTTATTTTGGATGATAATTCCCTTTTTCCCCTTCTCCCAAGAGAAAAAAAAAAAAAAAATGTAGTCTTCAGAAGGAAAAGTTCTTATCTGGTTCTGTGCTGTTCAGGCTAGAATGACAAGGAAGGCTTTTTTTTTTCTTTCTTGCTTTTTTTTTTTTAATACATTTTGTGTATTTATAGCTAATTTATGCCCCCCTACTCCCCTCTTGTTCACCTGTCTCTAAACTTGAAAACAGGATAACACGACTTTATCTGTCAACAAAGTTCAAATTAAGAAGCACTTGATAGAGATGGGTGGGGATAGGTTGTATATGAAATAGTACTTCTTATTAAAACAGTTGCTAGGATAAACAGCAGAAAGACAGAAAGAGAAACCCTTGTTAAATGGTTCGGTAGCACTTTTTTTTTTTTTTTTTTGGTCACAATCATTTTAGCCATGTCTTTGTAATCAAATATATATTTAAAAACAACAACAACAACAACACTTAATTTTGTTGCATCCACCTTTTGCCAAACAGCAGCATAATTTCATTACTTAATTTATTCTTTTTTTTTTTCTAGATGATCCATACCAAATTATTGTAACTCAATAACACTTGCCTGTTTGCTTTAATGGTCCTGACATCTTAATGTGTTTTGCTGTTTCTTTTTTTTCTTGTCAGATTTTATCCCCAGTATTTTTCAAATAAATACGTAACATAAAATGTGGAGGGGGTCTGAAATATACTCAAAGTCAGACATTGTAAGCAGAACATAAACACGTGTTATTCAAGTTTATTTTCACTTGTCTGATATTAAATCTACACCACAGATATGTGATAGGTATATTCTACATCTTTACAATGAATGTTTTTTGTGGCAAAACTGTATTTCTGTACTGCATGTTAGAATATACTAGCAAGAACGTATAAGGGGAAAATGATGTTATTAAGATTAATCACTGATTAAAAAACAAATATATACAGCATAATAAATAATAAAGGTTAATTGAGAAAGATGTCTATAGTCAGTGTATAGTTAAGTGTGGATACATACCACAGACAAAATCAGTCAAATCAAGCAAGCTTAGTATATGGTACATTAAAATGTAATAACAAAAATCCCAAAACAATAACTGCCTTTTTTTAGCTTGTAGTTACAGACCTGGCTTAGAGTAACAAGTTTTCTCTGATAGTATAACTCTTGAATGAGGGAGGAAAGAATGTGTGCCTTTTTTCTTAAGAATGTTTTAAAACCAGTGTGTCTGGTCAGACATTGCACGTATTAAAAGAGAAAACTGGATGAAGTTATGAGACTACACTTTCCCTTAATAATTAAACGTAACTTCCAACAGTATTAAAGCTTTCTAAATCTTGCTTTTCAGAAAACAGCCTAGAGATAAGAATGTGTAGGACTGAAACAAAAACCAAACAAACAAAAAGCCAAGAAAAAAAATTCAGGCAGAGCTGTTTTACTTTGTAAACTGAAAATAAGTATGCTTTTTAAAAAAAATTACTAAGGAAATGTATCACGTATGGTTATGTGTTATGACAGTTATTGTGAACAGTTCAGGGAAAACAGAAAGGAAGCGTATTAAAGGTGACAGTAATGAAGTGAACAAACAGGTTTGGGCAATATGAAAGGGCAAAGGCTTTCACAGTATTAAAAAGTGGAATTTTGTTTAAATGCACTTCCTACAATTAGTTTTGGAAAGTTCTGAGTTTGGGTAGAGTGCCTCTTTTTACATGATGTTGACTTCAGGAAATGTTTGTTCTTCTCCAGATACTAACCTTTTAAATTACTTGAATTAAACATTTCATACATATTTCTAAATGATTTGTAAGACTGGGGCATCTTAGAAACAGGTTTTATTTAGCAAGAAAATAGGGAAGTAGTAAATCAAAGAGAGAATTAGAATAAATAACCAGAGAACTTGCGTGTGTTGTCAGATTTACAGGCCTGAAAAGGAAAGCGGAAGTACTATTGTGTGCTTTCTAATCTTACTTGTTGCTGCATTCCATTCACCCCATTGCTAGTAGGTCTTCAGTTGATTATCTATTTAGAAAAGTGAGATAACTGTGACACTTAGTTTTATAATACTTTGGCTAAATAGAAAATATAGTATTTGAAATTTTGTATTCACATAATCTTATTTCAGTCTGCTCCTAGAAAAAAATGGTGCTCTAAATTGAGAGCTTACTCCCAAATATTATATAATGGGTTTCAGGACATATTATTTGTCCTCCATAGTTCTGATCTTTTCTGTAAGTGCTTCAATTCTATTAAATTTGTAATTTATTCATTTTGTACTTTAAGAACAGTAGTTGAGTTCTTTATGTGTGCATCTTTCTTGTTTAGGGCACTGTCCACACTGACATGAAACCTTTTAATATCAATCTCACTTAAGCCACCAATAAAATGGAATGCTGCTTGTGTCATATTCCAGTCCTTTCTGCATTTGCAAAATACCTTTATTTTAGAATGTGTTTTCTTATGTTTTCTTATGATGTAGATAGGAGTATGCACATAAACATGCACTCACACAATTCTAAACATAAGAACTAATTATATAGCACAAAAGACATTGCCATGTTTTGTAGTGATGCAACATACTGCCACTGCAGGTCCAGTGCATTTAGGTACCAGCTAAATGAATAGTTCTGACTGCCTGATTTCCGTTCACATACTGGCAGTTAGAGCAGGCTGGATTCTTCTGGCGTTTTAGTTCTTTTTTCTTTCATAAGGCCCATAGCTATCGCCCTATGATGGCTTAGACTGTAAAACTGTTGACACCAAGATGCGTTTACTGTATTATGTGGCTTATTGTTTTGCTGAGTAAAATGTTAATAATTGTAGTCATATGCCAGGAATATCAGTTTGCATAAGATCAGATTGAATGAATGGCCTTGTTGAAATTTCAAAATGCCTTCTTGTTTTATGGTGAGGTACCTCTTATAAGATGCAATATTAACACGTGTCCAATTAATACTATGGGGGGATTGTGTATTATGTGAAAGGTAGTTATGTACATTCTAATCACTGCATGTGATAAAAAAGATTAATGGAGAGTGTAAGCCTTTGATATTTCTGAAAGAGGCTTTGCAGTTCATCCTTCCTGAAAAGTTAAGCTGTTCTCTGTTCTGAAAACTATATCTTGAGTGATACAGTAGGAATGTTTAAGAAATGGACAGGATTGTTTATGTCTTTTCTTTCTCAAAAGGAAGTTCAGGAAGACATGTAGTAGTTTTTATGGAAGCGTGTGTATGTGTGTTTAACTTTCCAGGTTAAACTGTGAGGTTTTTAAGGGACATTATGAACTATCTTTGTGCTATATTCAGATAAATGATTACTTCATTTTGCTTACAGGACTGCAATGAGAAATTTGATAATAGTTCTGTCAACTTGGTGTTCATGTCTGGGCTGGTAGCCTCATACTTTATCCTTCCTCAACTGTAACTCAGAATTCATTCTAACAGTTGAAAGAATAACTTCCAAATTACTGATTTTAGGTTCTTAAGGGGGAAGAAGCACTGCATAAGGAGCAACTTGAAAGAGGAAACTTTAAGCAGTAGAATTGCATAGGATCTTCATTTTGATGGAGAAGTTTCTGAATAACTTGGTATTTCAGAGAGTATTACGGCCTGGAACTCATTGGGAACTGCTGGCCTGTACCAGTGTCAGTTTGTAGACATTGTCAGTCCATAGGAAACAACCATAACAACTGGAAAGAAACAAGTGTTTTAAAGCTTTGTGGACAGGAATTTGAATATACTTTAGCCAAAAGCAACTCAAATTCCTCAGAAATCTGCTTTATATTGAACTACTGAAAAGTAATCGCAATGCTTTGAGGCCTGTTTAGTGTAATGATGTAGAAGTACTTGTAACAACCAGACAAGATAAATGAACCCTTGTACACGTTTGGCAATATCAGTTTCTGCATTGTCTCAGCTGTCTCTTCCTATGCCTTTTCTAAGCCACTGACTCCCCAGTGCAGTTTGACAAGAGCATAATTATGGTGGAATTGTGTGTAATGGGATTTGCGAGCAGTGGGTGCTTTTGGTTCCAGGGAGGGAGGTCTGAGAATTCCCCAGCTGTGAGAAAAGCCAGTGTGTGTGACGTGTTCAAAGGTTTGTGGAAGGATGTTTAGATACTTGAAGTCCTGCAGCTTTGGCAACTTGTGGGAAGTCAGCTTTCCTTTATTTAACATGAAAAATTCCTTTCTGTAGAGAAGGAAGGAGGAGCAAGAAGCGTATTTGCAATAAAATAGTAACATCAGTGCAACACAGCAATTAAAGGCTGTTTAATAGAATAGAAAAATGAAGTCATTACATGTTCTTAGTTTTTTTTTTGTTTGTTTGTTTTGTTTTTGCTTTTTAATTATCTGCTGTCTTAATATTTCTCTATGAACATACATTCAAATGGCAGATTTTTTACTCTGTTGTATACTATTTTGGACAGAATATTTGCACCCCTTAGCATTCATTTTTTGTACATATAATATGTTTATTATATATAAACTATATATACAATATATACAGTGAGTATATATATTCAAATACAGCAAGTGGTGATAAATGACATTCTCTTCATTATATGAGGCGTTGTTATTCATAGTTTCATTGCTATCTTCCCCTTTGATATCTCTGTCCCTTCCATATGTCCTCCAGGACTCATTTAGTAACTTGATATTTGAGATTTTAATGGTTTTGCTCATTATATGTCTTTTAAAAAATATTTACATATGCACCCTAAAACCTAAACGTTTAATATGGTTATTGTCTGTAAGAACACAAGTATGTACCCATTTACAGACAGTACTTAATATGGTTATTGTCTGTAAGAACACAAGTATGTACCCATTTACAGACAGTACTTTCATCTGAATTTAGTCAGTCTTTGTCCCCACCCATAGTAAATATTTTCCCATTGACTTTGGCACTCAGATATGAAAATGATAGATGCCTTGGAAATAGTTTAGATAGATATGGGTAGGGTGTGCCATTTTAAGTTTCAGGAATGTAACTGGCATAAGAATATTGACAAACTCAGTTTCTTTGCTTATTTCTATTTCACAATTTCTTTTCAAAATACAATAAAAACTCAAATGTTGGTTATAAATATATAAGAATGTTGCTTTTCCGCTATCTACCAAATCTGACGTGGTTCTGCACTATTGGATTCAGCATATTTTTGCGGAAACTGTGCTAAGCTACAATAAAATATACCACAGTGAACCTATAGACTTCTCTTCCAAATTTTAAGATGCATTTTATTCAAAGACTTTTAAAACCTATCTGTGCTTTCTTCTCTTTCACTACTGAGTGCTTTTCAGAAAACAAAGGTAATTTAGTATATGAAAAGTATTACAAAAGGAAGACCAATCAAAGCAGAATAGGTTTATAACTATGGTCAGAACATTAAGGATTGTATAATATTTGTGTAGGGAAGCATGTATATAAAATGCACAAGCAATGTATGTCTCTATATTAACATTTCTATAGCGTACCTTTCCAACCTGCCACTTTCATACTTTTTTATTCTCTCCTTTCTAAACTTCAATAAAAATATAAAATCAATTTTGTTATTTATATAAAATATATAATATAGTTAATATTCATGTGGCCTGAGACAATTTCTCTTCACTTGCTGCAGCTCAGGAAAGACAAAAGGTTAGACATCCATTTCCTAGAGAGAAAGGCAGAGTAGTTCAAACAACAGAGGAAGAAACTTTGTTAAGAAAGAGTATTTCAGACGTGCTAGATTGCAGCATGTTTTTTTCTGATTTAATGAGATATGGGTACTCCTGATAGCTAAGGCAGTATTTAGTCAGGTTACAGATGCAACAAAATGTAATTAAAAATAACATGCTATTGAATAGTAAAATAAAACATGAAGCTTAAAAAGAGAAGGTTGTATGAATTCAGATTGTATGGCTTCTCCAAGGGCAAATCATGCTTTACAAACTTGGTGGCCTTTAATGATGGAGTTACGGCATTAGTAGATAAAGGAAGAGCAACTGATGTAATCTACCTGGACTTGTGCAAAGCATTTGGCACTGTCCTATATAACACCCTGAACACCAAATTGGAGAAAAAAGGATTTGATGGCTGGATCACTTGCTGGATAAGGAACTGGCTGGATGGTTGCACTCAGACTTGCAGTCAGCAGTGGAGACGGGTGGTGTTCTCCAGGGACCAGAGCTATTTAGTATCTTTAGTATTTAGTGGGTGGCATAGACAGTGGTATCATGTGCATCCTCAGCAAGTTTGCAGATAACACCAAGCTGAGTGGTGCAGTTGACACACACGGATCAGGGCAATTCCAAGCACAAATACAGGTTGGGTGATGACTGGCTTGAAAGCAGCCCTGAGAAGAAGGATTCGTGGGTGTCAGATGGTGAAAGACTAAACATAAGAAGAAGGTGTTCTTGTAGCTCAGAGTGTCAAGTTGTATCATGGTTTGCGTAAAGAGAAGTGTGGTCAAGGGAAGTGATTCTGCCCCTCTGTTCTGCTCTCGTGAGACTTCATCTGGAGTATTGCATCCAGTTCTGGTGCTCCCAACACAAAGAAAGACATGGAATTATTGGAGCAGATCCAGAGGAGGTTTATGAAGAGGATCAGAGAACTTGAGCACCTTCCCTGCGGGCTCAGGCTGAAAGAGTTGGGGCTCTTCAGCCTAAAGAAGAAAAGTCTCTGGGGAGACTTTATAACCATCATCTAGTTCCTGAAAAGAGGCTCCCAGGAAGGCGAGGAAATTTGTGTAAGGGCATCTTGCACCCAGTAATTTCAACAACTTACCCTTGACAAGTCTTTGCATTTAATTCTTTAGCAAGAATATGTACAGCTAATATATATCGTGTTTATATTCTTCAGTGTACCAAACTTATCAGCACTGAGGAAATGCTCTCATTAAGACAAACAGAGCTAATCAAGTAGCATGTTCTGACAGTGGGGTTGATTTATTGTAGAGGTTGATATTAGTGGGCAATATCAACAAAAGATTGTTCAAGTAAGCCTTGGAACGCTTTTATTTTGTAGTAACATGTAGGAATGTGTGATGTACAATTATATATCTTAGTTCTATAAGCCAGACTAGCTGGCATGTCCAAGAAGTTTGATAGTGTTCTACTAAGGTTGAATCATAGTGAGTTCAAGATTGGAGTGCATCTTTCAGTGTGCAAAATCCATCTCACCAGAAAAAAATTGTGGGTGTGAAAAACAGAGATGTTTTGGGAATATTCTATTGAAGTATTGGAAAATGCTGACTTTCTCTGCCTCAGATATTTAGTCTGAAGTTCTTCAGTGTTCCACCCTCTCCCACAAGGACTTACTGAAAGAAAGCAATGCACTGTTTCTCCTCACCTCAAGACTCTTAGCAGGGAGAGTAGTATCACTGAGTGATGAGGTATAAAACGCAGCATCATCTATTCTGTTCTGGTAGGTGGTAATGAAGAAAACGTGTGCCTCATGACCCAACAGTAGATTCTACTGCTATTACTTTTCTATTTCTTTTTCTTTAAGACATCTCTGTCCTGTTTGTGTTTGTTTTTTCCATTATTTAACAACAAACTATACCCTAAGGTCTTATTTGTAAATTATTTTTCACTTGTTCCTTGCAATTTCATGCTGATCTATTTTCTGGCTTTCCACCCAAGTCAGGAAGCCCTTTTCTTTTGAAGATTGTAGTGTTATCTTGAAAGACCTGCAGTTTCTTCATCATGGTGATATTCTGCTGTCTTTTATTTATCCTAGGAAAGTTAGTAAAGTAAGTGATTTATTAATGATTCTTCTCGAATTTTCATATCACAGGGGATTTCCCTAGAATATCAGTTGAAAATATCATAGAATCTTAGAACTGTTTGAGTTGGAAGGGACCCTAAAAGGTCACTTAGTCCAACTCCTCTGTAATGAGCAAGGACACCTACAGCTACATCAGGTTGCTCAGAGCCTAGTCTAGCCTGACCTTGAATGTCTCCAGGGATGGAGCATCCACAACCTCTCTGGGCAGCCTTTTCCAGTGCCTCATCACCCTTATTGTAACAAACTTCTTGTATTCAGTCTACATCTCCCCTCATTTAGCCTGAAATTATTTCCACTTACAATGCAGACATCACAACAGACCCTGCTGAAGAATGTGTCATCTGCTTGGAGTCTTCTCCAGGCTGAACAGCCTCAGCACTGGTATGCTGAGCTGGAGTTGTTCCTTTTCTGTTGTCAGGACTATTTTTCTGGGTGATATTGAAGGGGAACTACAGGAAGTCTCAGCTCAGTACATGGAGAAAAGTATCTTTCACTCTCTATGTATTTTCAGAGCTATCGAATTCTCCAAGCTATGTGCCACATTGAATTTCAAATTCACTTCTAGATGTATCTTAGAAAACAGGGAAAAATGTTTTTGTCTTGTGGCTTTCTACAAGCTGTTACTTGCATGTTCCATGTGTGAAGACCATCTACAATTAAGAATAAATGGAAAAAAATTATTATTGTTCAAATTAGACTTAGAAAAATGCCATTGACTGTTCCAGCATATACAATGAAACATCATTAAAGTATACTAGCAGATGAGGTCAGGTAAAAACGCGAAGACTGTAGAACTTGCTTGATTATATATATATTTTTTAATATGCTTGTGTTATGAGCTGAAACTGTTCAATCCATTGTCCTGTCCATGACCTTCTGCTAATACAAGATTCTTCTTCAGTTATTCAAGATGAAATTAGACAGAAAAGAAACAGTAAAAACTTTGAAATGGAAATCACCTCATATTATAAAGGTGATTCACTCATTATCAGTAAATAGGGTTATGCTCTGTAGCTTATATAAAAACTTAGAAAACTTTATTCTTCATGAATATTCCAGGAAAGATTAAGGCTCTTTTAGAGCTGAGTGGTGATAAAATACTTCAAGAGATATATGACATAGCTACTGATGAATAATTTACCTTTTCTTTGATGCAGTCTTAATTTCTAAAACAAAGTAGTTATTAAAAATGTAATCTAACTGTTTTTAAAATGTTTAGACCTTGGACTAGACTTAGTTCATTATACAGATTCCACAAAGGTAACTGACATTCACATAATTAATCTTATTCATGCAATAATTTTACAGAGAAGAACCCAATTTATTTTGAAGCTTTGCAGAAGAAAAGTCTGCTTAAATATATTACATTTTGCAAACAATAACTAAAGGCTTCTTAAAATGCAATACTTTCAAGATAGGGAGCTTGAGATGAAAGCCTGTAGCAGATCAGCTGATTTTGGACCATTTGAATGCAGATAAACTGTTACTTCAATGAGTTAAGGGAAAAACCTTTCAGACACTAATAACATATTTGAATGGAACAAGGGAGAAAATCTGTAATGAAAGATTATCCATAACTTTCTTTTATTCAGAACACTTTGTGCTGCCTTATTTCATGGAGATACAGCCTAAAGTTAGGACAAATGTGAGACATCTTGTAGTTCATCCAATAAATTGATAGTCTCAGGTGCATATTTTCTAGACTGTCTCCTATTTGTATAGGATCTAATGTGAGTTTGCCTTGTTATTAATATTCAGAATACTTTAAATAAGTTATGAATCTCTGACACCTTCAAGCTTGAATGATATTAGTACTCTTTTTTTTTTTTTTTTTTTTTTTTTTTCCCTTATTTCCCCCCACAAGTTTAGTGAATAATGCAATAAATATTTTTCAGTGGAGGTTTTTTTCTAGCATTTGTTCTTCATTTCAGCCTGGCAGTTAGTATGAATATGTTGCCTAAATAGTTTGAGGTCTCGTGTATTCTGGATTATTGGAGGCTACTTAGTCCCTGTTTCTCACTCTGGCTTCTTAGTATAAGTAGATGTCAGCTAGTAGACCAGCCACCAAACAGATTTCATTTAAATGAAATTCTAATTTCAGATATCTAAAACAAACTTTTTTCAGCAAAAAACATCTTGTAATTCTTTCTGTGGTCTTGGAGCATTAAAATAAGTACAGCATTCACATACACTCAGTGACTACTGATAAATATACTGGTAACAGCATGAATTCAATATTTAGTCATTTGTACATTTGATATACTTGGTTATTTACTGGTAGAAGACAGCACAGATAAAATTGTCAAGGAGTCCCTCTCGCTGAATCATGAGTTTCAAAGTGAACCCCTTTGCTTTCCAAACCGCATCTCAGCGGTGTCTGGGTGCAGCTGGATCCAAACTTTGTCTCAGATTTAACAGTTTATGTACAGAGGATTATATGCACAATGGATCCAAGATGCAATTTAACAATGTTTGCAAAGTTTCCACTGGCTATTAATCCCTTACTGAAAGTCTGTCTCAGTCTTGAGGAGTCCCTGCTCAAGGCAAGTTGCTGGCGTGCAGCCCACTGCTGTTGGGGAGAGCTCAAAGGGCTCTGGGTTGTCTGATACACGTGGGGTAAGATGACTGACTCATAGCCGTACTGCATACTATCCCTGTTCTCTTGTTGGCTACTGTGTAACTGCATACAGCCATCACACCTGCCACTGGCAGCTGCTGCTTCAGCAAGGGTTTGGGTGTAATAGTCTGGTTGAGATAGAGGGAAGTGTAACATCACAAATCATTTTAGTACAACAAACAAAAATGTTTATAAAAGATTTTAGCAGCTTAAAAACACGAGAAAAAGGAAAGTACTTTTTTTCTTTATAATTAATTTCCTTGCCTATCACTGAAAAAATAAAGGTCTGTCTTCCCTATAAAAAGAAAATACAACATTGATTAAATTGATAGCTTGTGATTCACAGCTCTGAATATAAATCTTTGAGTGAGGATCAGGAAAAACAGAAGAACCTGCTTCTGCTCCATTCATTTATTTGAGTAGAGTATTAATTCCTTACACATAGGTTTTAATTGTCTGCTTGTTAAATGGCTTGGAAGAGGAAGTAAATTCAAGTGACTTGAGCAACATAGGAAAATGTGATCTTCAGGTACCATTAAGTTTTTCGTGGTGAATTGTAATGTGTAGCATTCACATTAGAGATACAGCTCCTTGAATAAATACATAATGTATTGAAGAACTCATTAGGAAAAAAATGATCATCTGTCCCTTTTGTATCATCTTCTGTGATGTGTAGTGGTGAGATTATAGTGCAAATCAAAAAGATAAGCTACATTTATGCATCTATTTTGCTTATATTGAGAGAAAAATTGTATAACTGTTGTGTGTAACAATCATGTAACTCCAGAAAATAAGCTTCTCCAGTTCAAAGAGAAGTACATGCTTGAACAAAATATTTTTGAAAAGCAACACAAACAGAACAAAAATAAGTAAGTCTTGTTGATTACTGAGACTTGTAAACAAATTCAAGAAGAGGGACAGATGGTCTTGTGGGTACAATGTGGGATTAGATCCCAGTATCCTGGAATTTTAAACATAGCTCTCCCATCAATTGTCAATCTGTGGATTCATCAACATTGTTTATATTCTACTGTCCTAATTTCTAAATACTTGGAATAAAATATACTATTTATCTCAGAAGATTGTTAGTATGTTTTCCAATTGTTTCCAACTATGAAGTGCTATCGTTGCTTACGGATCAAAAAAATACTTCTAATCTTCTAAATTTTAAATACCTGTTTGTAGCCTCTAATGGTATTAACAGGCTACGTATTGTAGAATTCTGACAACACTGTCCTTGCTTTAAACGTTTTAATATTTTAAGCAAAAAAAGATACCAGTCTAATGTCTATCCACTGATCTGCACTAAAAAATGGAAGCATTAATGCAGCTGAGAAGGACAACTACAGATCCATTGGACTTATCAGTTCGGGTACATGCCACACTAACCTGGCTATGCAGTTCAGAGGTCAGTTGTTCTGACTGACAGAAAGAACAGGCAGAGTAGAAAAGTGCATACTTTCAAAAAGTGTAGGCTTATTCTATAGGATGGAGAGAGGGACAAAACTCAGTTTTATAAACCAGCATTTCTGTCTTGAATACAAAACATATTTTTCCTGCTTTTCTCATTAAAAATTCCAACACCTATAAAACCTGGGCTGAAACAGGTCCAACACCTACAAAACCTGTGTGAAACAGGTCTTTGTTCTGTCAGTAAAATGTGCCTGTTCTGCTCACACAAAGAAATTCTAGTCTGGTGGAAGAGATATTTGGAATTGCTGGTAAAGTACACCTCATTCTATCACATTTACCATTCACTGAAGAGCAAATAAAATTATGACTAAACAATTTTGGCAGTTTTAAACATCAGAGAAATTGTCTTAAAATCTATTTTAATATCCCTTTCTGTATGCAGTTGTTGAGATTAGGTGTGTGTTTGTTGTTGTTTTTTTGTTTGTCTTGTTGACTCTGTCATAAGGTTTTTTTAGCTGGTATAGGCATACAGTATTGGCTGTCCATATCTTTATTAAGAAGGATCAACAGAGAGATGAAAGAACTTTTAGTTGTTGGGATGCTGGAGCCATGTAATACCTAAGTACATTAATCCAGTTGACACTGGAACACTCCTCTCTCACACGCACACACAGTAAAAAAAAAAAAAAAAAAAAAAAAGCACAAAAAAAACCCACCCCACATCGTATATTTTCCAACAGGGACATCTTGAATGGTTTTGACACAATAAGTCTAAAACTGCAGAATTGAAATCTTGGGCTCCTACAGGATAGTGTTCCATATTGTCTGCTAAACAGCACAAGGATATACTATAACTATATGTTCATAATTCTGTGATCTTACAGCAGCTGAAATGAGGTTGATGATATTTCTGGAGTAGAAAATTCCATTTGACTTCAGAATATATTTACTGAAATGATTTAAATAAATTCTGCCACCAAACTATTCTTGTTTTATTAGGAAAACCATGTTTCCCAATGCATGAAAATGCATTTTATTGCTATAGCTTCTCCAGTGTTGGTGGGGTTGCCATGCAGCACTCAGGATGGAAGCCAGTTGATATCAAATTGTGTTGCCAACACAGATCGCAGTGATCATAAGCTGGAGCACAGGGTGTTCCACCCCATTATTTGAAAGAACTTCTTCACAGTGAGGGTGACAGAGCACTGGAGCAGGCTGCCCGGAGGGGTTGTGGAGTCTCCTTCTCTGGAGATATTCATGACCCATCTGGATGCCTACCTGAGGTCCCTTCCAGCCCCTGTAATTCTTTGATTCTGTGATTCTGTGATGACCAGTTGAGGTAATGGGGGAAACAGAAGAAAAGGTTTGTGTTGAGATCAAGAGGTATATGGATTGTACTCAATAATGGAATTCATCTCCTGTACTTTATTGGTCAAGTACTTTGTCCTCATAGGAGAACTTGTCTGTCTTAAGTGGGATACATTCATGTACAATGATTGCAAATTTTAAACCCAACATCACATTCTAAAAACAGATATGCACATTAAAGATTAGTTAAAGAGTGTTAACTCTAAAAATATATTCTCCTAGCTTTAAAAGTTAATTCTAGTTTTATGTTCTTGTCCTTGTTTTTATTTGTCTACATCTACAGATGTGGCAATTGCTCTATTTTTGTCATTGACTGCATTGCTTTCATTGAAAGGTTTGTCATATGAGTGGCAAGTCATTCTGTAATTGAAAGGTTAAAAGTAATGTAGCAATATAAACAATTTCTTTACAGTCTGACATCACTTGGATATTGTAAGGGTTATAACCCTGTTGAGATCTTTGTGAGCTCTGCTCTGCTTCTGCAACTGTGTTGCCCTGAGAGACCTCTGAATTTTGTGCAAAGCACTCATTGAAATTGTGTAATCAAATGATTCTGTTTTCTAAATAAACTGTTTTTCCACCTCTTAAGTCCAACTGGAATGTAAATATTCTTTTCTTAAGTGCAGATTACATATAACAATGTTTTAAACAATGTAAAGTGAACGAACAGTTATTGTTGCCTACGCATGAGGGCATGACGTTGATATGAGCCCACACTGACCAAAATAAGTCAAAATGGGAATGAAAGGCAGGGACAAAATTTAAAAAGAAAGAACAAAGGGAGAAGGAGAGAACAAATAAATGATTTACATGTTGAAGTGTAATTAAATAAAATCGGGTTCTTGGTGTTGTTGAAGTGTATCTTAACCTTTTTCTGGTTATATTAAAATTACACTGGTATACTGCCATGCAGCTTTGAACTTACCAGTACATAAGCAAGTCATACATTTAGGAACTGAGAACCTAGGTATAAAACTAACTTAGTTCTAAAAGCAAGTATTACCTATGCTTGTTTCTGACAAGCTTTGATGAACAATGATGAACAATATTGCAGTTTTATTTTGTTTTGGAGGTGAACAAATGGCATAGAACCAACAGCAACATGGCAAAATCAACAATTTCCTTGCTAGTTTATTTTTTTTAGCCACTGAACAAAGCATAAGCGATAGAGTAGGAAGACTTTATTGAGCTCTGAGCTGTACTACTTTCAGTAACTAGAAACTGATGATGCTAGAGAAGGACCATGTGTAGGACAAGAGCATGGGTGGTACGCTGCCAAAGGCCGTTCAGATGGACGTGAAGTATAGGCTTGCTGGATCTGAACAGCCCTTCTTTCAAGAACTGAGTTTGCAGTTCACTTGAGGAATGAATGTATGTTTAATATGAAGATAAACCAGGAACTTTATTTATTCTTTGTTTTCATAACATCCTATACATTAATATATCCAGATATTTATATACTACTGTGCAAAAATGACATAAATGTGTGTTACTACAAAAATAGACATTTCTTTATGTAGTGGTTGAAAGCCTGTTGCAACTGAGTAGAAGTGAATATTCTAGTACTATTAACAGCAGTTAAATTTGCAGAAGATTTGCACTGAAGGTTTATTTTTTTAAAATTTTAGTTGCAGGGGATGGAGCTTGTTTGGTATATGCACCAGAGTGAACAGGAATGTTCCAGAAAGTAAATTTAAGTTAACTGCAGAATCCCAGAATTGAGGTCAGGATTGGAGGGCACTCTTGAAGTCCTTTCATCTAACCTCTCTTTTCCTGAAGCTCCAGCAGGTTGCTCATGACTGTATCCATAATATTAAGGTATAATAACATATTAATTTGAATCAATCACTAATAATTAATTCTTTTTAAATCCCCACTTATTAACAAATATTCCTACTGTTCTATTCCTATTTCTATTCTGTGTAGTTTTAATTTAGGTGGTTTTTTTTTTTTTAGTTTATTTGGGGGTAAGTTTCACCAAATTAATTAAAACTATTTTAAATCAAAATAAGTATCCTTATTACTATTCTGTATATATTCTTCGATTCATCTGAATCACATAAGAAACAAGTTTCATGAGTATGTCACATGAGTAACATACTAAGCATAGTTATATGAGTATGTTTTGACTTTTGGTTTTGTGATACACTTTTATAATGGGTCCAAGGAGTGGCTGCAATGAGCATGCATACAGTATTTTAGAACAAAGATTTTCTTCACAGTGATGGGTAAGGAGAGAGGGGGGAAAAAAAAAGTGGATTTTATTACATGAGATATAAGAAATAGAAAGTACTGAAATTAAAATTCACAGTGATTTTGAGTAGTAACACCTTTTGGACCAACGAACAGTACGAACAGTATGTTGCATAGTCACTACACTCCTGTGTTGCTTGGAAAGTGGAGTGAGATTGCTTCATTCACTTGCAGCTTGCCTGCTGCAGTATTGAAAAGTCAGAAGAGAATATATATATATAGAGTAGAGCACAACTTTAGTGGTGTTAATCAAGGGTGTGCTTTCAAAATACACAAAAATAGGACTGCTTCTGTAATTCAGAATAACAATTCTTAATATTCTCTGTCATAGCTGATACATTTAATGCTTAACAAACTTAATTAACCAAAGCAGAAAGTATTGTGTGTTTTGGTCTGTTAAATGTTTGCAATAGTAATAATTCTTTGTATATATGAATAAATATCTTGAAAGGCAGGTGACATATAACTCAATAGAAAATAGCTGTTTTTATTTTGTAAAGTATCCTAAAAAGAAGAACAAAGTAACAAATACATTGGTAATACAGAGGATGAAAGCACAGTTTGTGTTATTGACTGAGTTATTTATCAAAGACTAGTTCATTCTGTTTAAACAGCTGTAGCACAGAGGTTAATGTTTGATAGTGGATGACTTCTCAGTAGAGCTTTGTTTTTTTCAATCAGTGCTTCTTTTGAGTATTTTCCTGTCTGGTCGAAATTACCACAACTATATCCTCCTTATTACTTGATCGAGAGCAATTCCAAATATCAGAGTCCAGCATTAGTATTTCTCTAATCTTTTAAATTCTGTTTTACGTTATTTCGTGGAAAGAAGTGTTTTGTGTAACACAGAAAAGCTGTTACCTTGTTAGGGATATGTTAGTTTTGTTAGAACTGGTTTCGTGTTGTTTTTTTTTTTAACACAGGTAAATAATGTTTTTTTCTAACCTACTTCCTAACTTATTTTGGAAAGCACTGTAATTGTAACATCTGGTACCTAACCGATATAGGTGACTGAAAGGAGTTCTAAAAGATGTCAAAGTAGCAGCATAAAAATAATAGATAGATAGATAGATAGATAAATAAATAAATAAATAAATAAATAAATAAATAAATAAATGTTAACACTTAACTAAAAAGCAACACCAATTATGTCTTCTATTAGATCTTGCAGTTAGTAGTGGTGAGTTGAAGGCTTAACTTTAAGGACAGATAACTCTCAACTTCAAAAATTCTTAAGCTTCCAAGTCTAGATGTTATTTAATGAAGATGATTGTGGGCATTTAAAAAAAAACAAAACTAAACTAAACTAAATGTATATGTATATATATAATATTCTTTATTAAGAATACCGAAAGAGATAAACTTGTCATAGAATATTGTTTGAATGGGAAGCAATAAAAAAATTCAGAGTCATTAAATATAAATGAATACACAAGGGAAAAAATGCATAGCTAAAAAGAGATCTTGAATTAAGTAAAGCACTTGAAGACAGAAGTCTTGCAGTCATTGTGGGTGAGAATATCGACTCAGTGGTAAGGAAAAGTCAGAAAGACACCTGGAACTAGTATGACCTTTAGGAAAACAAAATTGAGCAGAGTAAAAAGCAACTATACGGCCTTGGATGCTTCAATTTGGAGAAGACCTGGTGGTTATGATCAAATTTTTGAAATTCTAAGAAGCATAGAGAATACAAATGAGGAAAATTGCTCACTGTTTATTATGTAAGAACAAGGTTGCTCATTGAAACAATTACAAAGCAGGTTTCCAGCAAAAAAGTCATTTGTGGGGGAAAAAAAAAGAAATAATG